>NC_082640.1:86601378-86901378 GCF_028023285.1 Balaenoptera ricei | reverse complement strand
TGAGGATGGAATAAATGGCTAGGTGTGATATGGCTAATAGAAATAATATGCCTACATTTATACTAATTAGTGGATAAGATATGGGAAGAGGAATTCATGTTGTGAGAGCCAGGGTTAAGGCTAGCATTGGGGCAATAATATATAAAATGATGATGTTGATGGACATAGTGGTTCTTTAATAAGTAATTTGAATGCCTCAGCAATGGGTTGTAATCATCCATGGGGGCTGATGATTTTTGGCCCTTTCTGGATTTGTATATAGCCTAGGATTTTCCATGTAGTTAATATGAGGAATGCTATGGTGAATTAAATTGGGTAATTTGTGAAAGAATGTTGATTATAAACATATTCTTAGGAAGAGGACCTGAACCAGTGCAGAAAAAGTTTCAATTTTACATAATTACCGGGCTCTGCCAGCGTAACGAACCCTGTTCTACAGTAGGGTATGTATAAATTAATTGAATGTAGATTATATCATCATTTAGTTTGAAGACATTTTGTAAAGTAAGCCCTATTGCTCTTGTCCTTTCATACTGGAAGAAACCTGCAATAGACAGAAACCAACCAGGATGACTCCAGTCTGAACTCAGATCACGTGAGACTTTAATTGTTGAACAAACAGACAATTAATAGCAGTTATACCATTGAAATGTCGTGATCCAGCATCAAGGTCTTAAACCATATTGCCCATATGAACTCCACAATACAATTACACTGTTATCCCTAGTAAAACTTGTTCCATTGATCAGTGTTTTAGAAGAACAGTTGATAAAGCATTTTGACTAGCTGGCCTAAATTTTCATCACTCAGAAGTGGTTTTATTCTCCAAAAAATAAATGGCGCACGGGCTCAAGACACACCGGCTTCAGTAGTTGTGGCGTGCAGACTCAGTAGTTGTGACCCACTGGCTTAGTTGTTCCGTGGCACGTGAGATCTTCCCGGGCCGGGGATCGAACCGGGCCCCCTGCATTGGCAGGCGAATTCTTAATCACTGCATCACCAGGGAAGTCCCAGAATCGAAGTCTCCCTTTTAATATACCTTAAGTCCAAAGAATCCATGGAAATTTGTTACAGAAAATAAGACAATAAAATATTGTAAGGACTATAACAGAAGCATATAGTACACAGTTCATATAGACACATCCCAAGCAGTTACAAAGTATATTAAAAGGGAGGCTGCAATTTTAAAAGAATAAGAAAAATTATACCCACAAACTCCCAATCTTTCCTGAAACGTTGCAATCTGAAACCCTATTGTAGGAAGCAGAAGATTCCAGGAGAAATTCTACAAATGAAGAACTCCAAACCCTTTGGTTGGATAAGGAATTCTGGAAGGAAGGTATCCTCACCCAAGGAGAGCAGGTTCCTATACTTCTATAACATCACATCCCTGTACAATTCCCTTTGATCTTGGTCCATGCAATCTCACTCCTCTTGACAGAAATCTATGGCCACATCCTGGAATGTCAGCAGTCCCTGAAATTAAAAGTACACATGCCATGTGGCCACGGGAAGAGTTCATAATGTGACCCAAGAAGAAAACAGCAAGTTAAGAGAACTGCTTTTAATTTAGAAGAGTGTCTTCAATTATCCACTAATATATATATATATATATATATATATATATATATATATATATATATTTTTTTTTTTTTTTTTTTTTTTTACAAAGTAACTTTCTCTACCTTATTTCTAACTACAAGAAAAGAGTATGGCATGTGATCCACAAAACCAGTATAGAGACTATACTTGTCTGGAAAAGAAATGATAAAATGATGGTTTCAACACAGGCATATGCATTTTTGAGTGTTTTATTTATATCAAACTGGATAAAATGTGTGTATTTCTCATAGAGAAAAGACCTGTCGAGGTAGAAATGTACCTTTCAACTATTCATGAGTACACAAGTACACTGGGGAGATTGTAAAAGTGCAGATTGTGATTCAGTAGGTCTGGTGGGCCTGAGTTCTATTTTTTTAACAAGCTCATTTTTAACTAGTGATGCCACAGTCTCTGATTCATTAACCACAACTGTGAATATCAGAGACATAATTAGAAAGGTAAAAATTCATATTTAATTTTGAACTTAAAGTGTTTTATGGATTTTACACCTTTAATAGAATAGTGAGCACAGCAGCAACAATCATTTGTGAATATTTACTATAGACTGTGTACCTTTCTAACTTTCTTGTGTAGGATTCCAGGAAAAAAGCCCGGGCTGCGGCCACAGTGGGCGTGGCCCCCAGGCCGGGCCGCCCCTCCAGGACCCCCGACGGGGCCCTGCGCTCCTGGCGGCTCCCTCCCCCGCCGCCCCGCTCCCTCCCGGAAGGCCTCGGGGCAGAGCGGTCCCACCCACTGCGCGCTGAACAGAGCCCGCGTTTGCTATGAGCTGGAACTCCCGGCTCGGGCGGGTTTTCTTCCCTCCGCCTTCACGGAACTGCCCTGGAGCCCGAGGGGAGGGCGACCTCACTGAGGCTGCCGGCTCTGGAGGTGCCCCGGTGGCCGAAGCCGTGACAGTCGCGGGGACGGCGGGCCGGGTAAGTGGGCGCCGACCCTCCGCCTGGTCCGGTGCCCGGGCGGCAGCACAAGTCCAGCTTCTGAGGGGCAGGGGTTCGCTGCCACCCGCCGCTGCTGTGCAGAAAGAGCGGCCTCCAGCGTCTGGTCCCCGGGAACTTCGGTCCCTCCTCCCGCCCCTGCCCTCGGCCTGGCTCGCGAGGCCTGGTGGGCGTGGGGAGGGGGTCGGCCTGAGCGTCCTGAGGGGAAACGGGGCAAGGGAGGCGCAGGGTCCGGCTGCAGCGTCAGCGCCCCTCCTCCCGACTGCGGGGAAAGCGGCTGAAAACTCCTCCCGAGGCGCGCAGGCCCCTTATTCAGCCGAGTCCCTCTGCGCTCCTTCCTCCCTGAGCTAAAGTACCGGGGGGAGGGGACAGGGCAGGGAACTGGCGCAGGTAATGGGGAACATCAAAAGGTGATTGTTAACTAAGGAAAACCAGCTCTCCCAAGGTGAGGAATGCGGCGCTTTTCTTTGCCTGGGCTCACTGAAATCCTTCCTTTGATATGCACCTCAGCTCTCTGGGGCCTGCATTCCGTATTTGCATATCCTGAGTGCCTCAGGGCCCGCCGGCTCACATTGGAGGGCTGCAAGTGCTGAAGACTGTGACATCCTTTGTTTACTGATAGGGCAAGAAATATTCCATTTCCCACCGGCTTGAGGGGCAGACAGTGAAAAAAAGTCGGAGAATCTCACTCGGCATGTACTTTGGTTTACATATAGACAATATTTAGACTTAACTGTGCTAATAGATGTTCTCAAGTCCAGTCCACTTGTACTACTGACCTCTATGTATCAATTTCATCAATATCATAAAATAAATGCCTATAGAATTGACTTAATCCATTTAAATAGGATAATGATTTTTAAAGGAAACATAATAGAAACATAACAACAAAACCTTTACCACTAAAGGCTGGGTCTGGAACAACCGAAATAAATGTTCCATTGTTAAAATATTGAAAGATGTAGTCAATAGAAATATCAACAAAAATGACAAATAATAAGGGTAGCAGAATGTTGGAATGTTTTATCTTTATCATTAAAGTGGCAGAAAATCATTTATTAGTAGGCACTGGGGGCAGAAGATGCCTGATTTTATACCTTTGTCATATTTGTGCAGTTGTTTCAACAAGTAACTTAAAGACAAAATTTAAAAACAAGGAGGTTTGTGCCTGAGATCATGTTGATGTGAAACCAGGGATGGCCACCTTGTGCCAGGGGAGTTAAGTTTACATGGCAGGTAGACCGCAGAGCTCCTGGGAAGCTAGGGTTGGAATTTTTCTGCTGGGTGCCCCTTAGGTTCTGTGACTTGACTGACTGTGAGTCATGTTTCGGGAAAGACCTGATCACAGGAAAAGGGTGGGAATAGAGTGCTTTGGGGAGCAGTTAACAACATTCATCACAGCTCACGGCCTGAATGAATTTTAAAGAAACAGGTAAACAAATGCTTCTTATGGAATCAGAGAATGTGAGGGCTGGACAATCCCAGAAAATGAGGAACACCCATCCCATTTTCCAGATGACAAAACAGAGGTCCAGCAAGGTGAAATCCCTCACCCAAGTTGCACCCATCTCTCCTCCCCACTACTTAGTTCATGAAAGCAGGACTCTTCCTGTCTTGATCACTGCTGAACCCCAAAAAGGGCCAGGCATCTAGCAGCTGCTCCAAAAATTTGGGTTGACTGTAGGAACAATGCTATTTCTTTCTTTCTCACTCTTATTCAGGATTGTGCCAAGAACTCCCCAGGTTGCAATGTAATTCGATAAATGTAAATATTAATTGAGTTTTGCTGTGATGAGCACTTAGGCTTTGAAGGTAACAGACTTGATTCAGATCTTGGTTCTGCCACTCCATAGCTGTTTTGCTTTGGGAAAATTACTAAACCTCTCTGAGATTATTTCCTCCTTTGTAAAGTGGGGATAAATCTATCTGAGCCAGCAGAGCACCTGCATGAGAGATGTGCACTAAACATTGGTCTTTCTCACTCTCCTACGCCATCTCTCTGTTCTTCCCAGAGAAGCTGTACAGAAGGATATAGTACCTTTTTAAAATAGTTAACTAATTAATTAATTAATTTGTTTTTGGCTGCGTTGGGTCTTCGTTGCTATGCACAGGCTTTCTCTAGTTGAGGCAAGCGGCGGCTACTCTTTGTTGCGGTGCGCGGGCTTCTCATTGCGGTGGCTTCTCTTGCTGCGCCTGTTGTGGAGCACCGGTTCTAGGCACGCGGGCTTCAGTTGTTGTGGTCTGCAGGCTCAGTAGTTGTGGCCCATGGGCTTAGCTGCTCCGCGGCACGTGGGATCTTCCCTGACCAGGGCTCGAACCCATGTCCCCTGCCTTGGCAGGCAGATTCTTAACCACTGCGCCACCAGGGAAGTCCGATATAGTACTTTTTAAAGAGGGGTTTGAATTTATTTCAGATTGTGTACATTTTTCTTGTAGAAAAGATTATTCCACTATAGAAACATAAACACGCAAAACCACTCCAAATGCAGTATTCTATGGTTTAGATATTATCAGTCACATTTTATAAGTAATTGGGCAAATGCCAAAGCACTAGGTACTGGGGCGTAAGAAGACTCAAATCTGGGGTGACCCCACCCCAATTTCAAGAGCAGGGTGTGCTTTTCAAATCCATGTTTCATCTGGTCTTTGTTTCTCATCCATCCTCTGTGTCTGCCTTTCTCAAGAAGGCTCAGATCCTCGGCTTTCACACCCTGCCGGCTGGCTGTGCCCCAGCTCCCGGCCTGAAACCTCTGCGTGCCTGGGTGTGCCTGCTCCCCCTGTGCATCACCAGCTTTGCCAGGGAGCTGCTGTATCGTGCACTGCTTGCTGTACCCAGAGTACCTGGACCCTTCTGGTACATGAAGTGCACCCTCCTCACCATGTGTGCAGCCCATCCCCTTACCTTATATCCTGCCTGTAAGCCAGGCTTGGGGGTGACTACAGTGTGCATTCAGCTGTGTGAGGTGCTGGGATCAAAGTGAAGTTCCCAACTTTTGAAGTGGCAGGCTTGAGGGGCACACAGTGATTTAAAGTCGGGTCACCTGACTTAAAGGGGGGACTGATTGATTTAAAGCCAAGGCAGCTGACTTAAAGCCTGCGTCCCTCAGCTGCAGGACAAGACCAACTTTGGCGGTGCACGGGTTCGCTCCAAGCCAGCACTGCTGTTCAGGAAGAGATTCCAGTAGCGCCTTAGTGCAGGGGGACTTGGTCCGTTGTCTTGCCCCTGCCCTCAGAGGGGGGCCACCTGCTCTTCTGGAGAATCAGGGAGGGGGAAGTGCAGAGTCCCGGCTGGAGTTGCGGCACCGCTTGTCTGATGGCAGGGAAAGGGGGACAGGGCTGTGTGGTGTCCTGGGGCTGCACTCACCAGGTCGACTCAGCCTCTCAGCCTCCTAACCTCCCCCCCCACACACACACTCCACAAGAGTTTCCAATAATATGTAATTGCGCCTTAGGTTCTCGGTCTTCAAACTCATCCCCAGGCTCCCAGGTCCCTTGATTCAGCCAATTCCTCTGTGCTCTTTCTTCTATTAGATACAGTCCCAGAGGGAGGGGCTGGGGGATGGGACTGGAGGGATGCCGGCAGCACTGGCCTCAGCTGACTAAAGAGATCCGGGGCCTGCGCTATCACACATGTGCGAGGACCCTTAAGGCGGAATCGAGGGGGCCAGTTAGAGGCAGTCCTTGCTGCCTCAAGTGAGTATGGATCACCGTCGGGTGGGGAGCACGCTGACCCCTGAGAAGTACTGTTAGGAGGATGTGTTCCTCCCTCGGCTTCAAGGACGTGGGTGGGCTTCAGGGCTCCAGTTCCCCTCCAGGCCTCCAGGTCCGACTGCACCGCAGCGGCCTTGCAGACCCGCCTTCCTGTCCCAGAACTTGCCAGGCTCCAGGAAGAATCCAGACAGCAGAGATGGCGCCTGAGGGCTCCAGCTTGAAAAGTGCTGTCCCTGGGGACCCAACAGTGGAAGGAGGAAGGGTGAAGGGAGTGGGGGGGTGGGGTCGGGAGGGGTGGCTGCCCTGGGAGACGTTGAGAGAGAAATATCGCCCCCCACACCCCCTGCCCCTGCAACTGACCCATTAATGCCATAGGATCTCAGGGCCTTTTAGTCAGAGATGCCTCTGCTTCTTTACTCCTGTGTTCAAAACTATGCAAAACCAACTCTTCATCCTCTTGCTGCCTTGCCAGGACTTTTAAAGCACTGTTCTTTTGAAGCACTCGGTCCCTAAACTGCAGTTTGGAGCTGTCCCAGCTATTTAAAAGTGTTCTCCTTAAACTGAGACTAAATCCTACTCTTTTGGTAAAACGGCCTTCACTTCACTGGAGGTCGTCTTTTCTGCCCATTCCTTCCTTCTACTGCCCTCTTAAGAACCCCTGTGCTCAAAGAGCTTGGTGATTTATTTTTTGCTTGACGTCAAAAAGAAACCTTCCCCATGCACCCCAAAAAGCTTTCCTGGAACATAGGTGTTTCACAACCATGACAGTGTTTTGCAGTTAGTATACACTGGGTAGAGTGCCTAGCAATCCCTCCAAGAGCCAGAGGTGAGCAGACCTTTACTTATTTGATTGGATGCCCTTCAAGTTTAGGAAGGTCCCATTCTTATGACCCAGCAGGTAAGACAGAGCCCTGGATGGCTGTGGCTGTGATTAGATAACTTCTGATGATTTTATTTCCCTTACTGAGCTGCTGCTTCTAGGTTAAATTCGTTTTATTACCTGTCCATTTTTAAAGAAAGGCTGACAAAGTCACTGTAATAGGTCAGGAGTCTGAACTCAGGGTTGGTCAAAGGTACTCACAGGGAGGAAGGTGGATAAAAATAGGTGGGTAAAATAGGAGGGTTGGCAAGTACAGCCAGGACACCCGTGTTCATCATGCATACTAATAAAGGCCAGAATCTCCTCATTTATCTCTGGTGGGAAGTTCTGACGGTTTCACAGGATCAAACTCAAATCATATTCAAACTAGGGGATTTCCCTGAGCATAAAAGGAAGTATCCGTCCCTAGCAGGAGTCGCTGCAGAGGAATAAAGACGTAGATGTAGAGAACGGACCTGAGGACACAGGGAGCGGGAAGGGTAAGCTGGGATGAAGTGAGAGAGTGGCGTGGACATATATACACTACCAAAGGTGAAATAGATAGCTATTGGGAAGCAGCTGCATATAGCACAGGGAGATCAGCTCAGTGCTTTGTGACCACCTAGAGGGGTGGGATAGGGAAGGTGGGAGGGAGACACAAGAGGGAGAGGATATGGGGATATATGTATACGAATAGTTGATTCACTTTGTTATACAGCAGAAGCTAACACAACAAGGTAAAGCAATTATACTCCAATAAAGATGTTAACAACAACAACAACAAAAAAAACCCAAAATCTAAGTCAATCAAGCCAACGGAGACAATGTAAGTGTTTACAGTTCAAGAAATCCACAAGGGAATCCTTTATTCTGTAGGCAATGAATGGTCCATTCGAAAAGGAAAAAAAACTTTCTAAAATGTTGTCTTTCCATTTATTGTTCAGAACATCATTTTTATACCTCTGCATTTCTTACTATTCAAAGCCAAGTCACGTGAGTTACAGGGAAGCAGCTGATGGATTTAAAGTTGGGTCACTTGATTTAAAAACCAGTGGCAGTTGATTGATTTAAATCCCGGTCATATGACATGAGGAGGGGGTGCTAAAAACTGCTTTTTCATCTCTGGCTCAGAATATCATATTTACCTTGGTTTTTCTTATGATTTAGAAAACTTGAGCTGTCTCTCCTTGGAATCATCAGGAGAAAAATAGAGTATTTCAGGTTCATTCTTGAAACCAACTTCTCACGGTTAAGGTGTATTGGCTAAAAGATCTTCCTTCTTCAAGAGATTCCAAACCTCTGTAAGACACTTCATTGTAATTGGAGAAAAAAGAAGAATGAATTCAGGCCAGCAGCTGCAGGAGGCCAAGGCAGCCCCCAGGACTAGGGAAGGAGGAGGAGGAAGGGCTGAGAGTTGCCATTAGAGCAGACAACCTCCAGAGGGCGCTGAAGCACCGGCAGAGCCCACCTGCCACTCCCAGTTTGGCACTCCAGGGTCAGATTTGGGTTTGGAGATGGGGTTGCTGTAACCCCAAGGAGGTGAGCAGAGAGGAGGAGTTGATTACCGGTCTCCTCTGACTCTCTGTCCCAAATTGCCTGGCTTCACAGGGGGGACAGGGTTTTGCTTTCAGCAAACTGATGGGGCACTTCCAGGCTGGTCGGGTTGCCCAGTGGCCCGACAGCCTGACAGGCTGACTGCGGTGTGACCGCCCTTTGTTTCTCCAGAATCTGTGCATCAGGAGGTGCATGGGTGCGGGAGCCCATCCACCGCCCCTCCCCCCAAGGGGGATGGCACCTTCCCTGGCTGTACCCTATGATCACCAGGTACTTGAAATGAATGCAAGTTTTTTGACTTCAAGGAAAAGCTCGCATAACCGTTTCTTCCTCATAATGTGTGGGATTTACTATAATGGAAGGACATTAGAAAGAACAGGTAGAAAACTCACCTGTTGGTCTCCATGTAGGAGTTTATTTTGCATGAATCCCTCCTACGTGAGTAGATAGCAGAGGTTTATTTTTGTTCCCGTGTGTGTAGTTGTGGCAGAGGATGTAGGTATGGTGATTTGAAGCCCTCAAAGAAATATTCTCAGATCTCTCAAGATTTCTCTTGATCGGAACCGAAAGAGACCTGGAAAAGGAGGAAAAGAAAAGGAGGAGGGAGAACGAATGACTGTTTCTCAGTAAATTCACCTTCCTGGTTGATTGTTCTGTCTTCTCATTTCTTTTAACTTCTGTGTATGTCTAATGGAATAATGTAGAAAGGCTGATTTTTATGCTTTAAAAGATATTACATCACAAAGAAACTAGAAGTGGCTAACGGAACTTATTCAAATCAATTTTGCATAGAGACTTTGATATTAAATTTGGATACTAAAATGGGTTTATCCCAATTTTCTCTTTCTTTTTGAGTGAATATTTGTAACATATTTTTGTAGATAATAATTTATCCTAGATATACAAAATTGTGAGAATGGGTACCATTTTTTTACCACTTAAATGATTTCTTTTAAATGAATCGATTGTACACTTTAAATGCCAATGTTGTGTCTTACGTGTTGTTTTTTAATTCCTTGATTTCCAAAACTTGTGTTTATTTAATTGATTTCTATCTAATAATCTGTGTCTCCCCTTTATTGTTTCTTACTTTATATTTTATTGATCTATAGTTAATTTACATTATTATATTAGTTTCAGAGGTACAGCATAGTGTTTCATAAATGTTTAGGTTCTTCTCCATTTATAGTTATTATAAAAGAGTGGCTATATTCCCCATGCTATACAGTACATCACTGTAGATTGTTGATTTTATACATAGTGGATTGTACCTCAAAATCTCCTACCACTATTTTGCTCCTCCACCCTATCTCTCCCTGCTGGTAACCACTAGTCTGTTCTTTAATCTGTGAGTCTGTTTTTTTGTTGTTATTGTATTCAATTTTTTAGATGCCACGTGTAAGTGATAACATACCATGCTTGTTTTCTCTGCGGCTTATTTTACTAAGCATAATACCCTCGAAATCCATCCATGTTCTTGCAAATGGCAAAATTTCATTTTCTGCTGAAGTCATCATAAAAAATCTTTTTTATCCACTAAGCTATTGATGAACACTTAGTTTGACTCTATATCTTGGCTATGGCAAATAACACTGTTATGAACATTGGTGTGCAGTTATTTTTTTTTGAAATAGTGTTTTTGTTTTCTTCTGATATACCCAACAGTGAAATTGCTGGATATTATGGTAGTTCTATTTTTAGTTTTTTGTGGAACCTCCATTCTGCTTTCCACAGTAGCTGCACTACTTCACATTCACATCAAGAGTGTACAAGAGTTTCCCTTTCTCCACATCCTCACTAACCTTTGTTATTTGTGATCTTTTGGATGACAGCCATTCTGACAAGACTGAGGTGATATATCTCATAGTTTTGATTTGCATTTTACTGCCGATTAGCTATGTTTAGCATCTTTGTGAGTTCTGGCTGTCTATATGTAGTTTTTCCTTGGAAAAAATGTCTATTTAGGGCTTCTCATTTTTTTAAAAAAGATTTTGGGTGTTTTTTTGATACTGAGTTGTATGTGCTGTTTCTGTAGTTTAGGTATGAACCCTTGCTTGGTCATCTTTTTTGATGTTAACCTCTTATCACGTGCAAATATTGTCTCTCCCTCAGCAGGTTGTCTTTTCATTTTGTCTTTGGTTTCCTTTGCTGTGAAAAATCTTTTAAGTTTAGTGAAGTCCCATTTGTTTATTTTTGCTTTTGTTTCATTTGCCTTAGCAGACTGAACCTAAAACTGTTGCTATCATTTATGTTGAAGAATGTTCTATATTTTCCTCTAGGGGTTTTATGGTTTCTGGTCCTACATTTAGGTCTTTATTCAGTTTTGCATTTATTTTATATATGGTGTGCTAAAATAATCTAATTTTATTCTTTTCCATGTAGCTGACCAGTTTTCCCAGTACCACTTATTGAAGAGACAGTTTTTTCTCCATATTGCCTGCTTTGTCATAAATCAATTAAATATAAGTGTGTGGGCTTACTTCTGGGATCTCTATTCTATTCCAGTGATCTTTGTGTCTGTTTTTGCTCTGGTACCTTTTTCTTTGATTACTGTCGCTTTGCAGTATAGTCTGAAGTCAAGGTGCGTGATGCCTCCAGCTGTGTTCTTTCTCAAGATTGTTTGGCTATTTGGGGTCTTTGTGTTTCTATACAAATTTTAAAATTACTTTTTCAAGTTCTGTGAAAATGCTTTGGTATTCTGATAGGGATTGCATTAAATCTGTAGATTGTCTTTGGTAGTATGGTTATTTTAACAGTATTAATTCTTCCAGTCGATGCACATGCTATATTTTTCCATCTTTTTGTGTTGTCTTCAACTTCTTTCACCAATGGCTGATAGATTTCTGAGCACATGTCTTTTACCTGCTTAGGTGTGTTTATTCTTAGGTATCTTATTCTTTTTGATGTCATTGCATATGGTATAGTTTTCTTAATTTTTCTTTCTGAGAGATTTGAGTTTTGTTTTTTCTTCTTTTTCTAATTCCTTCAGGTGTAATGTTAGGTTGTTTATTTGATATTTTTCTTGATTCCTAAGAATAAGCTTGTATCACTATAACTTCCCCCTGTGAACTGCGTTGGCTGTGTCCCATAGATTTTGGATCATTGTGTGTTCATTTTCATTTGTCTTGGGTATTTTTAGAATCCCTCTTTAATTTCTTCAGTGTTCCTTTCTTCCCCTTTTATTCCCTTCATCTGTGATGTAAGGACTATCTTTAATATTATGTTTGGATTTCTTTCAGTTTTGTTTATTTGTGTGTGTGTGTGATTATTTAAGTTGCTGAGCTCTTAATTTCACATGGACACTAACAACCCTGCATTGTTACTCTGCTCCCCCACAGTTACTTAATTTGACCTTATATTTTACATCTACTTGTTTTGTGTGTCCCTTAACTTCTTATTGTGAATATAGATGATTTTATTACTGTTTTTATTTCATCCTTCCTATTAGCTGTGTCCATGGTTGATTTACTACCTTTGTTGAATATTTGCCTTAACCAATGAGGTTTTTCCTTTAGTAAGTTTCCTTTCCTAATTTTTATGTTTCAATCGTGACCTTTTCTTTTTCACTTAGAAAAGCCCCTTTAAGATTTCTCATAAAGCTGGTTTGGCGATGCTGAGCTCTTTTAGTTTTGCTTCTCTGTAAAACTTTAGATCTCACCATCAAATCTGAAGGAGAGCCTTGCTGGGTAGAGTATTTTTGCTTATAGGTTTTTCCCTTTCATGACTTTAAATATACCATGCCACTCCCTTCTGGCATGCAGAGGTTATCCTGAAAAGTCAGCAGATAACTTTATGCAATTTCCCATGTTTGTAACTTGTTGCTTTTCCTTTGCTCCTTTTAATAGTGTCTTTTTATCTTTATTTTTTTTTTCCATTTTAATTACAATGAGTCTTGGTGTGGTCCTCTTTGGGTTGATCCTGTTTTGGCCTTACTGTGTTTACTGGACTTGGATGTCTGTTTTCTTTCCCAGGTTAGGGAAGTTTTCAACTCTTATGTCTTCAGGTATGTTCTACACTGCTTTGTCTTTCCTTTTTGCTTCTGGGACCAGTATAATGCAAATATTAGTACACTTGATGTTGTTTCACAAGTCTGTTCAACTTTCCTTATTTCATTTTAATCTATTGTTTTACCGTTCATCTTCAGTGATTGCCAGTACTCTGTCCTTCAGTTTTCTGATTCATTCCTCTGTATCATTTAGTCTACAGTAGTTTCCTTTAATGTATTTTTCATTTCAGTTATTGTATTCCTCATCTCTGTTTTGTTGTTCTTTAATGGTCTAACTCTTTTTAAAAAAAATTCTAACTTCTTGCTCTGGTCGTCCATTCTTCTCCTGAGTTCTTTGATCATCTTTACAGTCATTACCTTGAACCCTTTGTTGAGGAGATTGGCTATCTCCACTTCACTTAGATCTTCTTCTGAATTCTTATCTTGGTCCTTCATTTGGATCGTGTTTCTGTGTCACCTCATTTTTCTTAACTTCCTGTTTTTATTGCTATGTGTGTAGTAGGTTCGTTACATTTCCTGACCTTGGGGAAGTGGCCTTTCGTAGGAGCTGTCCTATGGGTCCCAGCAGCCCCCTCTCCCCTGGTCACTAGAGCTATATATTCTAGGTGTACCCCCTATGTGGGCTGCTTGGGCTCTTCTGCTGTGGTGGGCTGACTACTGTGGGTAGTCTGGTAGGCTTGGCTGCCCCCAGACTGCTTGTTTGCCAGGCTCTGCCTTGTATGGAGGCTGTCTGTGCTGCTTGGTGAGACTAAATCATAAGGCAGCTGGCTGCACAACTCTGGGGGACACCAAATCTGGTGCTGGTTCACTTATGGGTAGAATTGCAGTCCAGGTGATATCAGGGCTAGTGCCCAGTCACTGGTTCTGGGGCTATGCTGGCTACTGGCAGGAAGAGACAGGTTCTGCGTTCTGGCTGCAGGGCCCAGGAGCCACAGAGTTGGTGTTGGATCACTGTTCCTGACACAGCTCTCTGCAGGGCCGGGGGTATCCCTAATCTTGTGTTGGCATTCTGATGGGCAGGGTCAGGACCCAGCTGAGTCCATGGCTGCTTCTGGCCTGCAATTAAGTGGCCTGGTTACACAGGCTGCTGGGCTGTGGTATTCCTGGAGCTGGTGTGTGCCTGTTGGTGTATGAGGCTGATCCCACTGCTAAAGCAGGTTTGCTGTCCCTGTGCAGTTACCACCTGCCGATGGTGAGGCTGACTCCAAGGCCAGAGCAGGCTCACTTGTCAGAGGGGCCAGGGACTCTGGGGCTGGTGCTGTCCACTGAGGTGTGGAGGCTGGTCCTGGGGCTTTTGGTGGCTGGACCCATGTCCAGGGGCAGCTGTGCACTGAGAGGATCTGAAGGCAGCCTGTTTGCTGGTGGATGGGGCTATGCCCGTGCTCAGTTAGTTGCTTGGCCTGCAGCATCCTAGTACTTGTGTCTGTAGTCTGGTGGAAATGGGTGGGGCTCGGTCCTGAGGCTGATAAGCTACAGGGAGGATTCTGAAATTATGCTTGCTGGTACCAGCGTCCACGAGGTAGAAGGAGCTCCCCCGAATGGCTGCTGCCAGTGTCTCTGTCCCTGAGGCTGTGCTGTAGTTGCCCCTTGCCTCTCTGGGAGACTCTCCAAGATCAGGAGGTAGGTGTGACCCGGGATCCTTTCGAATGACTGCTTCTGTTCTGATTCTCAGATCATGTGGGATTTTGTGAGCATCTTTTAAGAGTGGAATCTCTATTTCCCACATCCCTCTGGCTCTCTGGAAAATAAGCACTACTGGTCTTCAAAGCCCAACTTTCTAGGAGCTCTTCTTTCCACAACAGGATCCCTGGGCTTGGGAGCCTGATGTTGGCTTCATACCCCTTGCTACCTGGGAGCACCTCTGAAATTGTAATTATTCTCCCATTTGTGGGCCACCCACTTGGTGGTATGGGTCTTGACTCTATTGAGATTTTGCCCTTCCTTTCTGTCTTGTCGAGGTGCCTTCCTTATATCTTTAGCTGTAAAACATCTTTTATGGTAGGTCCCGGCCTTTTTCATCAATTGCTGTTCTGTAAACAGTTGTGACTTTGGTGTGCCCATGAGAGGCATCAAGCTCTGGGTCTTTGAATGCTACCATGTTGGACAATCTCTCTACTTCATTCCTAAATCATATTATTTAAGTTTTCTTAGTATCTTATTTGATTAGCGACAGTTTGAAATTTATTATCACTCATGTTTACTTCGCCTGTTTAAAAAAATTGAATAGTGCATTCATTCAGTTTGAAATGAAGGTAGTGACCTGCGAATTTCCATACCTCAAAAATCAAGGATAGGACAAAAGCCTTGTCTACTTGTGTTACCCTCAAACTCTGCACCCCACCCCAGCCTGGGGATTAACCTCTTGCACCCATGCTCACCTTCTGTTTTCGGACCGTTAACCATCATTGCATCTGTATGTGTGTTGACAAAGTGAACTCTAGTCTTTGCAGTTTTTGTGTTTTGTTTCTTGGTTTAGGGAACAGTCCTACTATGAATGTACATTTACTGCTCTACTGAAGTTCATATATAAACCTGTCAAGCACATTACCAGAATTGGAATTGCTTGTATATACACTTTGATAAATTTTAGAGACAATGGTAGAACAGAAGTAAATTGTATTTCAAATGCCACAATATTCTCACACCATGAAAACCCTTCCCTTTTTAATATATTTGTGTGTAGTTTATCTTTATGCCCATACTATATTTCCCAGAGATGGGTAAGTGTTATGTTTCTTGCTGGCACATTTACCGTATTGTTCAAAGTCAGGCGTTTAGTGGTTTTAGCATGATCCTATTTCCATGAACTCGCAAATACAAGATCTTCTCTCACACTGTCTTTTACTCCCTGCTGTTTTATATTGCCCTCCTAATTCTCAGTCCTGGTCTTTCTTTATGTTCTTCATCAACCTGGATAGGTTATACTATTTTCTCCCTTATTCAAGACCAATAGAATAGAATAGAATACAACACCCAGAAATAAACCCTGATATATGGCCAAATGATTTTTGACAAGTTGACAAGACTTTTCAAAGTAGAAAGGATAGTATTTTCAACACATGGTGCTGAGAAGTCTTGTGAGCAACATGCAAAAGAAGGAAGATGGACCCTTACCTAACATCATATGCAAAAATTAATGAAAACGTATCAAGAAACTAAATATAAGACCTAATAATATAAAAAGTCTTAGAAGAAGATAGAGGACAAGAGCTTCATGATATTGGATTTGGCAGTGTTTTCCTCCATATGAAACGAAGGAACAACAAACGTACAGCTAACAAAAAAATAAACAATTTTCAGTACATAAGTTAAAAAAAAATGTGTATCAAAGAAATGTAAACAGAATAAAATGGCAACCCACAAGATGGGAGAAAATATTTCAGAGCCATCTATCTGACAAAAGATTTCTATTCAGAATATACAGAGAACTCCTACAACTGAACAAAAAGCAAACACCCTGATTCAAAAATGGATAAAAAACTTGAATAGATGGTTCTTCACAAAGATGTACAAATGACTAAGCACTTGAATAGATGCTCCATATCACTAAATGCATGTTTATATATTTGTGTGCATGCATATGCACACAAGCACACACACACATACCCAACAGAAAACAACTATTGGTGAGGATGTGAGGGAGTTGGAACCATTGTGCTATGTCAGAGGGAATGCAGAATGATACAGCTGCTTTGCAAAAGAGTATGGCAATTTTTCAGATATTGAAAAATAGACTTACTACATGATCCAGGAATTTTACTGTGAGGTATACCCAAAGGTATTGAAATCAGGGTCTTAAAGAAATATTTGTACTCCAGTGTTTAGAGCAGTAATAATCACAGTAGCTAAAATATGAAAGCAACCTAAGTGTTCATCCACTAGTTCCTGGATAAGCAAAGTGTGGTATACCCATATAATACAATATTATTCAGTGTTAAAAAGGAAAAGATCTAGGAATATGCTACAACATGGATGAATCTTGAGGAAACTTAGCTACGAAAAATGCCATTTTTGTGACTTTTAGTGAGTCATAACAATACAACTACTTATTTCAATTATATGGGGGTATTTAGTGTAGTCAAAACCATAGAAATTGGGAGGGTAATGACGCTTTTCAGGTGGTTATGGAACAAAACGGAAAGTTATATTTAAAGGATATAGAGTTACAGTTTTAAAACGTAGAAAAGAATTAGAAAGATAAATGGTGCTGTTGATCGCCCGATAATATGAATGCATTTAATATCACTGAACGGTGCACTTTATAATAACTAACATGTTATATTTTATGTTATTTGATTTTACCAACATACAAAATTGGGAAAGAATGTAATATCAGGAAAGGGAGTGGACCTGGGATAGAGCAGAGAGTAATCAGAAGGGTGAGGCACTGCATAGGTTGAAGAAGAAGAGCTGAGAGTCTTCATTGGCCAGAAGAGACTTTATAAAAGAGAAAAAAAAATTACTCTGAGGGTGTATTAGATAGATATCTGTGGGTGTGCTGCTATCTCCCATGGGTTATCTTAAAGAGTCTTTAATAAAGTCCATAAGGCTTGCTGAGGCTTTTTTAAAAACTGGATTCCCTAGGAGATAATTAGAGGGTGGTACTTAAGTCTATGTCTAGGTTGACAGATTTTGCAGGGAGGACGAACCTGAGAACACTGGAGGTCTTAAGAGTGTAAGTACATGGAAATTAGAAAAAAATAATAATAAAGGGAATTAGGAAAACTTTGGACTTTGAAGGTCATGTATTATTACTGAGTCAGACCTGAGGTTTCTAAGGAGTTATATACACAGTTGCTATTTGGATTACTTGTTGATAAAGATAAGTGGAAAAACTAGAGTCGTTCCCAAGTGTAGGTAAGATATAATGAGAGGATGGAGGTGGAAAGTAGGGAGACCCAGAGAAAAGTGGGAAGGTCATATTGGGCCAAGATGGTGGTAATATCCAACAGAACAGACGGTAGGACAGACGATGGATTCATCTTTTTTATTTCGCCTCCCCCCCTCATCCTTAATAATTCTTTGGGAATATTTCACTGCTCTGTGATGCAGGTACAGAATTCGAGTGAGGAGGCTACACCTTCAGTGTCCAGCTGTCTGAGTCCTCAGTGTGCTTCAAATGATGGAGAACTATTGCTTCTTTATGAGAAGGGTTAGTACCTCGTAGCTAAGCTTAAGCTGGAGCTTATGCAATATTGATTCCATTTTATATATACTGTTGGCATGGAGGTTCCTCCTCCTCTTTTCTTGAACATTATGAAATGAATCTATATTTCTCAGTATTTGGGTATATCAGATAAATACGTTAAGTAAAGGAATCTCATATATTGCTCCCTGCATAGTTTGCTCTTTCTTGTTTCTCTTTTACCTTTACTAAATTAGCACAGGGAGAGAGACCTTGAAATGTTCTAATCAGGAGAGATTAGAACATCATATTTCTAGAGAGGTTGGTTGGACAGAGCAGGGGTCCCAGTGAGAATCCAAGCTTCTGTTTCTACTTGGAAGTGTACCTGTGTAGAATAGAGGGCTCCAGGAAATATCCTAGAATATTCCAATGTCCCTGTGGGAGATCATTAAGAGAGGCAGGATCTGGTACCAGATCAGTGTACTATGACATGTTTGTCAGTCATCTGATGTGAGATTCTCAGAGCCAATCCCATATGGTAGGGCTGAGTGCAGAGTGATGAAGAACCTGTGAAAGCCTTTGATTGCATGTTAAAGATGAAGCTCTGATTTCGGGGAGAATTTTCTTACCTGACTGAATGTCACCCTTCTGTGGGGATGAGATTCTGTGCTTTTCCTCTGTTGATGACCACTGACTGCAAATCATTAGAGGATCATGTCTAGAAAACATTCTTTATTTAATTTCTTAAAGAAGAAAGCATAGAAAACATTTTTATCCACTTTCAAATTGAGGATCAAGGGGAATGACATCAGTGAAAATGTCAGAGTAGGGAGCTCTGGCTTGTGTCCATCCCCAGAAACACTGACATACGTGGTAAAACCTGTCAAAATGACCTTATCAACACATGTAAGTTTTCTTTTCTTTTCACGCTGTAGATTTATCTTTCATTGAAACTTGACTTACTACAGGATGTGGAGAATAAACAGGGAAGTAGAAACTGTATTTCCTGATGAGAGAATCACTAAGTCACATTAGCTGTTTTGAACTCTGCCTTACTCACCGTGACTCTAATTAAAACAAACAAACAAACAAAATTGATGAGAAATGAGGTGCGTTTTAGAAACCTTTCCCGATCACACGGTGTACCATCTTCTGGGTTTCTCATGCATGTTTTCGATGTAGGAAGATGCCCTTGAACCTGGAGATTTGGGACCCATGGGATGGGTACCACGCAGTATTACTTTAAAGGGTGTGCGTTTGCTCACCCAACCTCACCAAACCTCTCAGCCCCAAGAGTGTCCACCCTTATGTCTCATCCATCTGTGGGTCTACATATGGTCAATCCAGGTTGCATCACAGCCCCTGAACGAATTTTGTCAGAATTTCTCTCTCTTTCACTGTCTTTGTTTCACGGGTTTTTAAAAGTAATTGATTTGTATAATGGGGTTTAGCTGCTTTTCACTGCTGTGGTTATGCCGCTTTTCACCCACTTCACTCACTTACAGAGAGATATCAATACATAGGTTTTAAGATTCTTACTAGTCAGATATATTCTTGGGCGATGAATAGGGCGTGTTGAGTCCAGTTCGCTGAGGAAGGAGTAGGTCTTGTCTATTACATATTGGGTTTATGGAACGCTATCTGAGCTAATTTGAAACCCTTGTTTTATGCATCACCCCACCTCACCTTTCCCGTTAAGCAGCCCTAGTGTGTTTTCTAAACGTGTGACTCTGACCTGTTATGTAATTCAGTTCAAGGGTAGCGGTTTTTACATTCCCTCTATAAGTGATATCTTATGATAAGTGTCTTTTTCTGTGTGACTTATTTCACTTAGAATCGTCGTACCCAAATCCACTCATCATGCTGCTACTAGCCTTATGACGTTGATTTCATGGCTGAGTGATATTCCATTGTACAAAAGGACCACAACTTCTTTATCCATTCTTCTCTTTCCTGGGATATATTAGGTGTAACAAAGTGGAGGTTCTTGTCAACAGAGCAGCCTTAAACTTTGGGGTGCCTGTGTCTTGCTGATTTTTAGTTTTCCCAATTCATACGCCCGTGAGTGGAAGTGCCCTATGCTCTCTAAGCTGAGTTTTATAGATGTTTCAGGACACACCGTACACTTCTCCAGAGTGGCTGTTGGCAATTTACATCCCGCCCATCAGCGTAGCAAGGCTCCCATTTCTCCATGGCCTGTCCTGCATTTCTGGTTTTGACACTTTATTCAGCCTGGCCCTTTTGACCGATGGGAAGCGAGACTTCTTTGTAGCGCTGATTTGCCTTTCCAGGTTGCTTGGTTGGCCAAAAAGGGCGTATGCGTTTTTTCCTGAATATATTCAGGAAAAAACGCATACGCCCTTTTTGGCCAAGGGCATCATTGTCCAGGTTTTGCCGCTTTTCCTGTGCTTTAAAGGCGATTCGAATCTACCTCCTGAAATCTGTTTCCTGCAATTCTGCCTTGCTTTCAAATCCTCTTCGTTGCCTTCCCTCAATATATTTGTGGATGAGAGTTATCATTTCTAAGTCTACAGGTTTGTGAATTGCAGTGCCCCTGAGCTCCATTTTTCAACTCGCTTTCTTGGGAGCTGGCCGCAAAAGCGCAGGATTGCTTCAGGCCCTTTTCTGGCTCCGGGCGGCAGGCTGAGCCTGTGGTTAATTCTTCTTCCTGATGGGAAAATAGAGTGACCTGTGCCTGTCCCAACACCTAGAGCTAGTCTCTCATTGGTTCCCCCTCTTCCCGTTTATCCTCAGGACAAATTGCAACCTGTACGGAACAGGAGGTTAAAGGTGCTGATTCTCCAAGCAGGGAGATTGCTAGTATAGCGGCTGGAATGGCGAACCGGAGCACAAGGAGATGAGAAATGAGGTGAGTTTTAGAAACCTTTCCCGATCACACGGTGTACCATCTTCTGGGTTTCTCATGCATGTTTTCGATGTAGGAAGATGCCCTTGAACCTGGAGATTTGGGACCCATGGGATGGGTACCACGCAGTATTGCTTTAAAGGGTGTGCGTTTGCTCACCCAACCTCACCAAACCTCTCAGCCCCAAGAGTGTCCACCCTTATGTCTCATCCATCTGTGGGTCTACATATGGTCAATCCAGGTTGCATCACAGCCCCTGAACGAATTTTGTCAGAATTTCTCTCTCTTTCACTGTCTTTGTTTCACGGGTTTTTAAAAGTAATTGATTTGTATAATGGGGTTTAGCTGCTTTTCACTGCTGTGGTTATGCCGCTTTTCACCCACTTGGCTCACTTACAGAGAGATATCAATACATAGATTTTAAGATTCTTACTAGTCAGATATATTCTTGGGCGGTGAATAGGGGGTGTTGAGTCCAGTTCGCTGAGGAAGGAGTAGGTCTTGTCTATTACATATTGGGTTTATGGAACGCTATCTGAGCTAATTTGAAACCCTTGTTTTATGCATCACCCCACGTCACCTTTCCCGTTAAGCAGCCCTAGTGTGTTTTCTAAACTTGTGACTCTGACCTGCTTTGTAATTCAGTTCAAGGGTAGCGGTTTTTACATTCCCTCTATAAGTGATATCTTATGATAAGTGTCTTTTTCTGTGTGACTTATTTCACTTAGAATCGTCGTACCCATATCCACTCATCATGCTGCTACTAGCCTTATGACGTTGATTTCATGGCTGAGTGATATTCCATTGTACAAAAGGACCACAACTTCTTTATCCATTCTTCTCTTTCCTGGGATATATTAGGTGTAACAAAGTGGAGGTTCTTGTCAACAGAGCAGCCCTAAACTTTGGGTTGCCTGAGTCTTGCTGATTTTTAGTTTTCCCAATTTATACGCCCATGAGAGGAAGTGCCCTATGCAATCTAAGCTGAGTTTTTTAGATGTTTCAGGACACACCGTACACTTCTCCAGAGTGGCTGTTGGCAATTTACATCCCGCCCATCAGCGTAGCAAGGCTCCCATTTCTCCAGGGCCTGTCCTGCATTTCTGGTTTTGATACTTTATTTAGCATGGCCCTTTTGACCGATGGGAAGCGAGACTTCTTTGTAGCGCTGATTTGCCTTTCCGGGTTGCTTGGTTGGCTAAAAAGGGCATCATTTTCGAAGTTTTGCCGCTTTTCCTGTGCTTTAAAAGCGATTCGAATCTACCTCCTGAAATCTGTTTCCTGCAATTCTGCCTTGCTTTCAAATCCTCTTCGTTGCCTTCCCTCAATATATTTGTGGATGAGAGTTATCATTTCTAAGTCTGCAGGTTTGTGAATTGCAGTGCCCCTGAGCTCCATTTTTCAACTCGCTTTTTTGGGAGCTGGCCGCAAAAGCGCAGGATTGCTTCAGGCCCTATTCTGGCTTCGGGCGGCAAGCTGAGCCTGTGGTTAATTCTTCTTCCTGATGGGAAAATAGAGTGACCTGTGCCTGTCCCAACACCTAGAGCTAGTCTCTCATTGGTTCCCCCTCTTCCCGTTCATCCTCAGGACAAATTGCAACCTGTTCGGAACAGGAGGTTAAAGGTGCTGATTCTCCAAGCAGGGAGATTGCTAGTATAGCGGCTGGAATGGCGATCCGGAGCAGAAATTGATGAGAAATGAGGTGCGTTTTAGAAACCTTTCCCGATCACACGGTGTACCATCTTCTGGGTTTCTCATGCATGTTTTCGATGTAGGAAGATGCCCTTGAACCTGGAGATTTGGGACCCATGGGATGGGTACCACACAGTATTACTTTAAAGGGTCTGCGTTTGCTCACCCAACCTCACCAAACCTCTCAGCCCCAAGAGTGTCCACCCTTATGTCTCATCCATCTGTGGGTCTACATATGGTCAATCCAGGTTGCATCACAGCCCCTGAACGAATTTTGTCAGAATTTCTCTCTCTTTCACTGTCTTTGTTTCACGGGTTTTTAAAAGTAATTGATTTGTATAATGGGGTTTAGCTGCTTTTCACTGCTGTGGTTATGCCGCTTTTCACCCACTTCACTCACTTACAGAGAGATATCAATACATAGGTTTTAAGATTCTTACTAGTCAGATATATTCTTGGGCGATGAATAGGGCGTGTTGAGTCCAGTTCACTGAGGAAGGAGTAGGTCTTGTCTATTACATATTGGGTTTATGGAACGCTATCTGAGCTAATTTGAAACCCTTGTTTTATGCATCACCCCACCTCACCTTTCCCGTTAAGCAGCCCTAGTGTGTTTTCTAAACGTGTGACTCTGACCTGTTATGTAATTCAGTTCAAGGGTAGCGGTTTTTACATTCCCTCTATAAGTGATATCTTATGATAAGTGTCTTTTTCTGTGTGACTTATTTCACTTAGAATCGTCGTACCCAAATCCACTCATCATGCTGCTACTAGCCTTATGACGTTGATTTCATGGCTGAGTGATATTCCATTGTACAAAAGGACCACAACTTCTTTATCCATTCTTCTCTTTCCTGGGATATATTAGGTGTAACAAAGTGGAGGTTCTTGTCAACAGAGCAGCCTTAAATTTTGGGGTGCCTGTGTCTTGCTGATTTTTAGTTTTCCCAATTCATACGCCCGTGAGTGGAAGTGCCCTATGCTCTCTAAGCTGAGTTTTATAGATGTTTCAGGACACACCGTACACTTCTCCAGAGTGGCTGTTGGCAATTTACATCCCGCCCATCAGCGTAGCAAGGCTCCCATTTCTCCATGGCCTGTCCTGCATTTCTGGTTTTGACACTTTATTCAGCCTGGCCCTTTTGACCGATGGGAAGCGAGACTTCTTTGTAGCGCTGATTTGCCTTTCCAGGTTGCTTGGTTGGCCAAAAAGGGCGTATGCGTTTTTTCCTGAATATATTCAGGAAAAAACGCATACGCCCTTTTTGGCCAAGGGCATCATTGTCCAGGTTTTGCCGCTTTTCCTGTGCTTTAAAGGCGATTCGAATCTACCTCCTGAAATCTGTTTCCTGCAATTCTGCCTTGCTTTCAAATCCTCTTCGTTGCCTTCCCTCAATATATTTGTGGATGAGAGTTATCATTTCTAAGTCTGCAGGTTTGTGAATTGCAGTGCCCCTGAGCTCCATTTTTCAACTCGCTTTCTTGGGAGCTGGCCGCAAAAGCGCAGGATTGCTTCAGGCCCTTTTCTGGCTCCGGGCGGCAGGCTGAGCCTGTGGTTAATTCTTCTTCCTGATGGGAAAATAGAGTGACCTGTGCCTGTCCCAACACCTAGAGATACTCTCTTAGGTTCCCCCTCTTCCCGTTCATCCTCAGGACAAGTTGCAACCGGTATGGAACAGGAGGTTAAAGGTGCTGATTCTCCAAGCAGGGAGATTGCTAGTATAGCGGCTGGAATGGCGAACCGGAGCACACGGAGATGAGAAATGAGGTGCGTTTTAGAAACCTTTCCCGATCACACGGTGTACCATCTTCTGAGTTTCTCATGCATGTTTTCGATGTAGGAAGATGCCCTTGAACCTGGAGATTTGGGACCCATGGGATGCGTTCCACGCAGTATTACTTTAAAGGGTCTGCGTTTGCTCACCCAACCTCACCAAACCTCTCAGCCCCAAGAGTGTCCACCCTTATGTCTCATCCATCTGTGGGTCTACATATGGTCAATCCAGGTTGCATCACAGCCCCTGAACGAATTTTGTCAGAATTTCTCTCTCTTTCACTGTGTTTGTTTCACGGGTTTTTAAAAGTAATTGATTTGTATAATGGGGTTTAGCTGCTTTTCACTGCTGTGTTTATGCCGCTTTTCACCCACTTCACTCACTTACAGAGAGATATAAATACATAGGTTTTAAGATTCTTACTAGTCAGATATATTCTTGGGCGGTGAATGGGGGGTGTTGAGTCCAGTTCACTGAGGAAGGAGTAGGTCTTGTCTATTACATATTGGGTTTATGGAACGCTATCTGAGCTAATTTGAAACCCTTGTTTTATGCATCACCCCACCTCACCTTTCCCGTTAAGCAGCCATAGTGTGTTTTCTAAACGTGTGACTCTGACCTGTTATGTAATTCAGTTCAAGCGTAGCGGTTTTTACATTTCCTCCATAAGTGATATCTTATGATAAGTGTCTTTTTCTGTGTGAAATATTTCACTTAGAATCGTCGTACCCAAATCCACTCATCATGCTGCACCTAGCCTTATGACGTTGATTTCACGGCTGAGTGATATTCCATTGTACATAAGGACCACAACTTCTTTATCCATTCTTGTCTTTCCTGGGATATTTAAGGTGTCACAAAGTGGAGGTTCTTGTCAACAGAGCAGCCCTAAACTTTGGGGTGCCTGTGTCTTGCTGATTTTTAGTTTTCCCAATTTATACGCCCATGAGTGGAAGTGCCCTATGCTCTCTAAGCTGAGTTTTTTAGATGTTTCAGGACACACCGTACACTTCTCCAGAGTGGCTGTTGGCAATTTACATCCCGCCCATCAGCGTAGCAAGGCTCCCATTTCTCCATGGCCTGTCCTGCATTTCTGGTTTTGACACTTTATTCAGCCTGGCCCTTTTGACCGATGGGAAGCGAGACTTCTTTGTAACGCTGATTTGCCTTTCCAGGTTGCTTGGTTGGCCAAAAAGGGCGTATGCGTTTTTTCCTGAATATATTCAGGAAAAAACGCATACGCCCTTTTTGGCCAAGGGCATCATTGTCGAGGTTTTGCCGCTTTTCCTGTGCTTTAAAGGCGATTCGAACCTACCTCCTGAAATCTGATTCCTGCAATTCTGCCTTGCTTTCAAATCCTCTTCGTTGCCTTCCCTCAATATATTTGTGGATGAGAGTTATCATTTCTAAGTCTGCAGGTTTGTGAATTGCAGTGCCCCTGAGCTCCATTTTTCAACTCGCTTTCTTGGGAGCTGGCCGCAAAAGCGCAGGATTGCTTCAGGCCCTATTCTGGCTCCGGGCGGCAAGCTGAGCCTGAGGTTAATTCTTCTTCCTGATGGGAAAATAGAGTGACCTGTGCCTGTCCCAACACCTAGAGCTAGTCTCTCATTGGTTCCCCCTCTTCCCGTTCATCCTCAGGACAAATTGCAACCTGTACGGAACAGGAGGTTAAAGGTGCTGATTCTCCAAGCAGGGAGATTGCTAGTATAGCGGCTGGAATGGCGAACCGGAGCACAAGGAGATGAGAAATGAGGTGCGTTTTAGAAACCTTTCCCGATCACACGGTGTACCATCTTCTGGGTTTCTCATGCATGTTTTCGATGTAGGAAGATGCCCTTGAACCTGGAGATTTGGGACCCATGGGATGGGTACCACGCAGTATTACTTTAAAGGGTGTGCGTTTGCTCACCCAACCTCACCAAACCTCTCAGCCCCAAGAGTGTCCACCCTTATGTCTCATCCATCTGTGGGTCTACATATGGTCAATCCAGGTTGCATCACAGCCCCTGAACGAATTTTGTCAGAATTTCTCTCTCTTTCACTGTCTTTGTTTCACGGGTTTTTAAAAGTAATTGATTTGTATAATGGGGTTTAGCTGCTTTTCACTGCTGTGGTTATGCCGCTTTTCACCCACTTCACTCACTTACAGAGAGATATCAATACATAGGTTTTAAGATTCTTACTAGTCAGATATATTCTTGGGCGATGAATAGGGCGTGTTGAGTCCAGTTCACTGAGGAAGGAGTAGGTCTTGTCTATTACATATTGGGTTTATGGAACGCTATCTGAGCTAATTTGAAACCCTTGTTTTATGCATCACCCCACCTCACCTTTCCCGTTAAGCAGCCCTAGTGTGTTTTCTAAACGTGTGACTCTGACCTGTTATGTAATTCAGTTCAAGGGTAGCGGTTTTTACATTCCCTCTATAAGTGATATCTTATGATAAGTGTCTTTTTCTGTGTGACTTATTTCACTTAGAATCGTCGTACCCAAATCCACTCATCATGCTGCTACTAGCCTTATGACGTTGATTTCATGGCTGAGTGATATTCCATTGTACATAAGGACCACAACTTCTTTATCCATTCTTGTCTTTCCTGGGATATTTAAGGTGTCACAAAGTGGAGGTTCTTGTCAACAGAGCAGCCCTAAACTTTGGGGTGCCTGTGTCTTGCTGATTTTTAGTTGTCCCAATTTATACGCCCATGAGTGGAAGTGCCCTATGCTCTCTAAGCTGAGTTTTTTAGATGTTTCAGGACACACCGTACACTTCTCCAGAGTGGCTGTTGGCAATTTACATCCCGCCCATCAGCGTAGCAAGGCTCCCATTTCTCCATGGCCTGTCCTGCATTTCTGGTTTTGACACTTTATTCAGCCTGGCCCTTTTGACCGATGGGAAGCGAGACTTCTTTGTAGCGCTGATTTGCCTTTCCAGGTTGCTTGGTTGGCCAAAAAGGGCGTATGCGTTTTTTCCTGAATATATTCAGGAAAAAACGCATACGCCCTTTTTGGCCAAGGGCATCATTGTCGAGGTTTTGCCGCTTTTCCTGTGCTTTAAAGGCGATTCGAACCTACCTCCTGAAATCTGATTCCTGCAATTCTGCCTTGCTTTCAAATCCTCTTCGTTGCCTTCCCTCAATATATTTGTGGATGAGAGTTATCATTTCTAAGTCTGCAGGTTTGTGAATTGCAGTGCCCCTGAGCTCCATTTTTCAACTCGCTTTCTTGGGAGCTGGCCGCAAAAGCGCAGGATTGCTTCAGGCCCTATTCTGGCTCCGGGCGGCAAGCTGAGCCTGAGGTTAATTCTTCTTCCTGATGGGAAAATAGAGTGACCTGTGCCTGTCCCAACACCTAGAGCTAGTCTCTCATTGGTTCCCCCTCTTCCCGTTCATCCTCAGGACAAATTGCAACCTGTACGGAACAGGAGGTTAAAGGTGCTGATTCTCCAAGCAGGGAGATTGCTAGTATAGCAGCTGGAATGGCGAACCGGAGCACAAGGACATGAGAAATGAGGTGCGTTTTAGAAACCTTTCCCGATCACACGGTGTACCATCTTCTGGGTTTCTCATGCATGTTTTCGATGTAGGAAGATGCCCTTGAACCTGGAGATTTGGGACCCATGGGATGGGTACCACACAGTATTACTTTAAAGGGTCTGCGTTTGCTCACCCAACCTCACCAAACCTCTCAGCCACAAGAGTGTCCACCCTTATGTCTCATCCATCTGTGGGTCTACATATGGTCAATCCAGGTTGCATCACAGCCCCTGAACGAATTTTGTCAGAATTTCTCTCTCTTTCACTGTCTTTGTTTCACGGGTTTTTAAAAGTAATTGATTTGTATAATGGGGTTTAGCTGCTTTTCACTGCTGTGGTTATGCCGCTTTTCACCCACTTCACTCACTTACAGAGAGATATCAATACATAGGTTTTAAGATTCTTACTAGTCAGATATATTCTTGGGCGATGAATAGGGCGTGTTGAGTCCAGTTCACTGAGGAAGGAGTAGGTCTTGTCTATTACATATTGGGTTTATGGAACGCTATCTGAGCTAATTTGAAACCCTTGTTTTATGCATCACCCCACCTCACCTTTCCCGTTAAGCAGCCCTAGTGTGTTTTCTAAACGTGTGACTCTGACCTGTTATGTAATTCAGTTCAAGCGTAGCGGTTTTTACATTTCCTCTATAAGTGATATCTTATGATAAGTGTCTTTTTCTGTGTGAAATATTTCACTTAGAATCGTCGTACCCAAATCCACTCATCATGCTGCACCTAGCCTTATGACGTTGATTTCACGGCTGAGTGATATTCCATTGTACATAAGGACCACAACTTCTTTATCCATTCTTGTCTTTCCTGGGATATTTAAGGTGTCACAAAGTGGAGGTTCTTGTCAACAGAGCAGCCCTAAACTTTGGGGTGCCTGTGTCTTGCTGATTTTTAGTTTTCCCAATTTATACGCCCATGAGTGGAAGTGCCCTATGCTCTCTAAGCTGAGTTTTTTAGATGTTTCAGGACACACCGTACACTTCTCCAGAGTGGCTGTTGGCAATTTACATCCCGCCCATCAGCGTAGCAAGGCTCCCATTTCTCCATGGCCTGTCCTGCATTTCTGGTTTTGACACTTTATTCAGCCTGGCCCTTTTGACCGATGGGAAGCGAGACTTCTTTGTAGCGCTGATTTGCCTTTCCAGGTTGCTTGGTTGGCCAAAAAGGGCGTATGCGTTTTTTCCTGAATATATTCAGGAAAAAACGCATACGCCCTTTTTGGCCAAGGGCATCATTGTCGAGGTTTTGCCGCTTTTCCTGTGCTTTAAAGGCGATTCGAACCTACCTCCTGAAATCTGATTCCTGCAATTCTGCCTTGCTTTCAA
Organism: Balaenoptera ricei; assembly: GCF_028023285.1. Classification (NCBI taxonomy): domain Eukaryota; kingdom Metazoa; phylum Chordata; class Mammalia; order Artiodactyla; family Balaenopteridae; genus Balaenoptera; species Balaenoptera ricei. The sequence continues at coordinate 86,872,360 of NC_082640.1, read as the reverse complement.
ATCCTCTTCGTTGCCTTCCCTCAATATATTTGTGGATGAGAGTTATCATTTCTAAGTCTGCAGGTTTGTGAATTGCAGTGCCCCTGAGCTCCATTTTTCAACTCGCTTTCTTGGGAGCTGGCCGCAAAAGCGCAGGATTGCTTCAGGCCCTATTCTGGCTCCGGGCGGCAAGCTGAGCCTGAGGTTAATTCTTCTTCCTGATGGGAAAATAGAGTGACCTGTGCCTGTCCCAACACCTAGAGCTAGTCTCTCATTGGTTCCCCCTCTTCCCGTTCATCCTCAGGACAAATTGCAACCTGTACGGAACAGGAGGTTAAAGGTGCTGATTCTCCAAGCAGGGAGATTGCTAGTATAGCGGCTGGAATGGCGAACCGGAGCACAAGGAGATGAGAAATGAGGTGCGTTTTAGAAACCTTTCCCGATCACACGGTGTACCATCTTCTGGGTTTCTCATGCATGTTTTCGATGTAGGAAGATGCCCTTGAACCTGGAGATTTGGGACCCATGGGATGGGTACCACACAGTATGACTTTAAAGGGTCTGCGTTTGCTCACCCAACCTCACCAAACCTCTCAGCCCCAAGAGTGTCCACCCTTATGTCTCATCCATGTGTGGGTCTACATATGGTCAATCCAGGTTGCATCACAGCCCCTGAACGAATTTTGTCAGAATTTCTCTCTCTTTCACTGTCTTTGTTTCACGGGTTTTTAAAAGTAATTGATTTGTATAATGGGGTTTAGCTGCTTTTCACTGCTGTGGTTATGCCGCTTTTCACCCACTTCACTCACTTACAGAGAGATATCAATACATAGGTTTTAAGATTCTTACTAGTCAGATATATTCTTGGGCGATGAATAGGGCGTGTTGAGTCCAGTTCACTGAGGAAGGAGTAGGTCTTGTCTATTACATATTGGGTTTATGGAACGCTATCTGAGCTAATTTGAAACCCTTGTTTTATGCATCACCCCACCTCACCTTTCCCGTTAAGCAGCCCTAGTGTGTTTTCTAAACGTGTGACTCTGACCTGTTATGTAATTCAGTTCAAGGGTAGCGGTTTTTACATTCCCTCTATAAGTGATATCTTATGATAAGTGTCTTTTTCTGTGTGACTTATTTCACTTAGAATCGTCGTACCCAAATCCACTCATCATGCTGCTACTAGCCTTATGACGTTGATTTCATGGCTGAGTGATATTCCATTGTACATAAGGACCACAACTTCTTTATCCATTCTTGTCTTTCCTGGGATATTTAAGGTGTCACAAAGTGGAGGTTCTTGTCAACAGAGCAGCCCTAAACTTTGGGGTGCCTGTGTCTTGCTGATTTTTAGTTGTCCCAATTTATACGCCCATGAGTGGAAGTGCCCTATGCTCTCTAAGCTGAGTTTTTTAGATGTTTCAGGACACACCGTACACTTCTCCAGAGTGGCTGTTGGCAATTTCCATCCGGCCCATCAGCGTAGCAAGGCTCCCATTTCTCCATGGCCTGTCCTGCATTTCTGGTTTTGACACTTTATTCAGCCTGGCCCTTTTGACCGATGGGAAGCGAGACTTCTTTGTAGCGCTGATTTGCCTTTCCAGGTTGCTTGGTTGGCCAAAAAGGGCGTATGCGTTTTTTCCTGAATATATTCAGGAAAAAACGCATACGCCCTTTTTGGCCAAGGGCATCATTGTCGAGGTTTTGCCGCTTTTCCTGTGCTTTAAAGGCGATTCGAACCTACCTCCTGAAATCTGATTCCTGCAATTCTGCCTTGCTTTCAAATCCTCTTCGTTGCCTTCCCTCAATATATTTGTGGATGAGAGTTATCATTTCTAAGTCTGCAGGTTTGTGAATTGCAGTGCCCCTGAGCTCCATTTTTCAACTCGCTTTTTTGGGAGCTGGCCGCAAAAGCGCAGGATTGCTTCAGGCCCTATTCTGGCTCCGGGCGGCAAGCTGAGCCTGAGGTTAATTCTTCTTCCTGATGGGAAAATAGAGTGACCTGTGCCTGTCCCAACACCTAGAGCTAGTCTCTCATTGGTTCCCCCTCTTCCCGTTCATCCTCAGGACAAATTGCAACCTGTACGGAACAGGAGGTTAAAGGTGCTGATTCTCCAAGCAGGGAGATTGCTAGTATAGCAGCTGGAATGGCGAACCGGAGCACAAGGACATGAGAAATGAGGTGCGTTTTAGAAACCTTTCCCGATCACACGGTGTACCATCTTCTGGGTTTCTCATGCATGTTTTCGATGTAGGAAGATGCCCTTGAACCTGGAGATTTGGGACCCATGGGATGGGTACCACACAGTATTACTTTAAAGGGTCTGCGTTTGCTCACCCAACCTCACCAAACCTCTCAGCCCCAAGAGTGTCCACCCTTATGTCTCATCCATCTGTGGGTCTACATATGGTCAATCCAGGTTGCATCACAGCCCCTGAACGAATTTTGTCAGAATTTCTCTCTCTTTCACTGTCTTTGTTTCACGGGTTTTTAAAAGTAATTGATTTGTATAATGGGGTTTAGCTGCTTTTCACTGCTGTGGTTATGCCGCTTTTCACCCACTTCACTCACTTACAGAGAGATATCAATACATAGGTTTTAAGATTCTTACTAGTCAGATATATTCTTGGGCGATGAATAGGGCGTGTTGAGTCCAGTTCACTGAGGAAGGAGTAGGTCTTGTCTATTACATATTGGGTTTATGGAACGCTATCTGAGCTAATTTGAAACCCTTGTTTTATGCATCACCCCACCTCACCTTTCCCGTTAAGCAGCCCTAGTGTGTTTTCTAAACGTGTGACTCTGACCTGTTATGTAATTCAGTTCAAGGGTAGCGGTTTTTACATTCCCTCTATAAGTGATATCTTATGATAAGTGTCTTTTTCTGTGTGACTTATTTCACTTAGAATCGTCGTACCCAAATCCACTCATCATGCTGCACCTAGCCTTATGACGTTGATTTCACGGCTGAGTGATATTCCATTGTACATAAGGACCACAACTTCTTTATCCATTCTTGTCTTTCCTGGGATATTTAAGGTGTCACAAAGTGGAGGTTCTTGTCAACAGAGCAGCCCTAAACTTTGGGGTGCCTGTGTCTTGCTGATTTTTAGTTTTCCCAATTTATACGCCCATGAGTGGAAGTGCCCTATGCTCTCTAAGCTGAGTTTTTTAGATGTTTCAGGACACACCGTACACTTCTCCAGAGTGGCTGTTGGCAATTTACATCCCGCCCATCAGCGTAGCAAGGCTCCCATTTCTCCATGGCCTGTCCTGCATTTCTGGTTTTGACACTTTATTCAGCCTGGCCCTTTTGACCGATGGGAAGCGAGACTTCTTTGTAGCGCTGATTTGCCTTTCCAGGTTGCTTGGTTGGCCAAAAAGGGCGTATGCGTTTTTTCCTGAATATATTCAGGAAAAAACGCATACGCCCTTTTTGGCCAAGGGCATCATTGTCGAGGTTTTGCCGCTTTTCCTGTGCTTTAAAGGCGATTCGAACCTACCTCCTGAAATCTGATTCCTGCAATTCTGCCTTGCTTTCAAATCCTCTTCGTTGCCTTCCCTCAATATATTTGTGGATGAGAGTTATCATTTCTAAGTCTGCAGGTTTGTGAATTGCAGTGCCCCTGAGCTCCATTTTTCAACTCGCTTTCTTGGGAGCTGGCCGCAAAAGCGCAGGATTGCTTCAGGCCCTATTCTGGCTCCGGGCGGCAAGCTGAGCCTGAGGTTAATTCTTCTTCCTGATGGGAAAATAGAGTGACCTGTGCCTGTCCCAACACCTAGAGCTAGTCTCTCATTGGTTCCCCCTCTTCCCGTTCATCCTCAGGACAAATTGCAACCTGTACGGAACAGGAGGTTAAAGGTGCTGATTCTCCAAGCAGGGAGATTGCTAGTATAGCGGCTGGAATGGCGAACCGGAGCACAAGGAGATGAGAAATGAGGTGCGTTTTAGAAACCTTTCCCGATCACACGGTGTACCATCTTCTGGGTTTCTCATGCATGTTTTCGATGTAGGAAGATGCCCTTGAACCTGGAGATTTGGGACCCATGGGATGGGTACCACACAGTATGACTTTAAAGGGTCTGCGTTTGCTCACCCAACCTCACCAAACCTCTCAGCCCCAAGAGTGTCCACCCTTATGTCTCATCCATGTGTGGGTCTACATATGGTCAATCCAGGTTGCATCACAGCCCCTGAACGAATTTTGTCAGAATTTCTCTCTCTTTCACTGTCTTTGTTTCACGGGTTTTTAAAAGTAATTGATTTGTATAATGGGGTTTAGCTGCTTTTCACTGCTGTGGTTATGCCGCTTTTCACCCACTTCACTCACTTACAGAGAGATATCAATACATAGGTTTTAAGATTCTTACTAGTCAGATATATTCTTGGGCGATGAATAGGGCGTGTTGAGTCCAGTTCACTGAGGAAGGAGTAGGTCTTGTCTATTACATATTGGGTTTATGGAACGCTATCTGAGCTAATTTGAAACCCTTGTTTTATGCATCACCCCACCTCACCTTTCCCGTTAAGCAGCCCTAGTGTGTTTTCTAAACGTGTGACTCTGACCTGTTATGTAATTCAGTTCAAGGGTAGCGGTTTTTACATTCCCTCTATAAGTGATATCTTATGATAAGTGTCTTTTTCTGTGTGACTTATTTCACTTAGAATCGTCGTACCCAAATCCACTCATCATGCTGCTACTAGCCTTATGACGTTGATTTCATGGCTGAGTGATATTCCATTGTACATAAGGACCACAACTTCTTTATCCATTCTTGTCTTTCCTGGGATATTTAAGGTGTCACAAAGTGGAGGTTCTTGTCAACAGAGCAGCCCTAAACTTTGGGGTGCCTGTGTCTTGCTGATTTTTAGTTTTCCCAATTTATACGCCCATGAGTGGAAGTGCCCTATGCTCTCTAAGCTGAGTTTTTTAGATGTTTCAGGACACACCGTACACTTCTCCAGAGTGGCTGTTGGCAATTTACATCCCGCCCATCAACGTAGCAAGGCTCCCATTTCTCCATGGCCTGTCCTGCATTTCTGGTTTTGACACTTTATTCAGCCTGGCCCTTTTGACCGATGGGAAGCGAGACTTCTTTGTAGCGCTGATTTGCCTTTCCAGGTTGCTTGGTTGGCCAAAAAGGGCGTATGCGTTTTTTCCTGAATATATTCAGGAAAAAACGCATACGCCCTTTTTGGCCAAGGGCATCATTGTCGAGGTTTTGCCGCTTTTCCTGTGCTTTAAAGGCGATTCGAACCTACCTCCTGAAATCTGATTCCTGCAATTCTGCCTTGCTTTCAAATCCTCTTCGTTGCCTTCCCTCAATATATTTGTGGATGAGAGTTATCATTTCTAAGTCTGCAGGTTTGTGAATTGCAGTGCCCCTGAGCTCCATTTTTCAACTCGCTTTTTTGGGAGCTGGCCGCAAAAGCGCAGGATTGCTTCAGGCCCTATTCTGGCTCCGGGCGGCAAGCTGAGCCTGAGGTTAATTCTTCTTCCTGATGGGAAAATAGAGTGACCTGTGCCTGTCCCAACACCTAGAGCTAGTCTCTCATTGGTTCCCCCTCTTCCCGTTCATCCTCAGGACAAATTGCAACCTGTACGGAACAGGAGGTTAAAGGTGCTGATTCTCCAAGCAGGGAGATTGCTAGTATAGCGGCTGGAATGGCGAACCGGAGCACAAGGAGATGAGAAATGAGGTGCGTTTTAGAAACCTTTCCCGATCACACGGTGTACCATCTTCTGGGTTTCTCATGCATGTTTTCGATGTAGGAAGATGCCCTTGAACCTGGAGATTTGGGACCCATGGGATGGGTACCACACAGTATTACTTTAAAGGGTCTGCGTTTGCTCACCCAACCTCACCAAACCTCTCAGCCCCAAGAGTGTCCACCCTTATGTCTCATCCATCTGTGGGTCTACATATGGTCAATCCAGGTTGCATCACAGCCCCTGAACGAATTTTGTCAGAATTTCTCTCTCTTTCACTGTCTTTGTTTCACGGGTTTTTAAAAGTAATTGATTTGTATAATGGGGTTTAGCTGCTTTTCACTGCTGTGGTTATGCCGCTTTTCACCCACTTCACTCACTTACAGAGAGATATCAATACATAGGTTTTAAGATTCTTACTAGTCAGATATATTCTTGGGCGATGAATAGGGCGTGTTGAGTCCAGTTCACTGAGGAAGGAGTAGGTCTTGTCTATTACATATTGGGTTTATGGAACGCTATCTGAGCTAATTTGAAACCCTTGTTTTATGCATCACCCCACCTCACCTTTCCCGTTAAGCAGCCCTAGTGTGTTTTCTAAACGTGTGACTCTGACCTGTTATGTAATTCAGTTCAAGGGTAGCGGTTTTTACATTCCCTCTATAAGTGATATCTTATGATAAGTGTCTTTTTCTGTGTGACTTATTTCACTTAGAATCGTCGTACCCAAATCCACTCATCATGCTGCTACTAGCCTTATGACGTTGATTTCATGGCTGAGTGATATTCCATTGTACATAAGGACCACAACTTCTTTATCCATTCTTGTCTTTCCTGGGATATTTAAGGTGTCACAAAGTGGAGGTTCTTGTCAACAGAGCAGCCCTAAACTTTGGGGTGCCTGTGTCTTGCTGATTTTTAGTTTTCCCAATTTATACGCCCATGAGTGGAAGTGCCCTATGCTCTCTAAGCTGAGTTTTTTAGATGTTTCAGGACACACCGTACACTTCTCCAGAGTGGCTGTTGGCAATTTCCATCCGGCCCATCAGCGTAGCAAGGCTCCCATTTCTCCATGGCCTGTCCTGCATTTCTGGTTTTGACACTTTATTCAGCCTGGCCCTTTTGACCGATGGGAAGCGAGACTTCTTTGTAGCGCTGATTTGCCTTTCCAGGTTGCTTGGTTGGCCAAAAAGGGCGTATGCGTTTTTTCCTGAATATATTCAGGAAAAAACGCATACGCCCTTTTTGGCCAAGGGCATCATTGTCGAGGTTTTGCCGCTTTTCCTGTGCTTTAAAGGCGATTCGAACCTACCTCCTGAAATCTGATTCCTGCAATTCTGCCTTGCTTTCAAATCCTCTTCGTTGCCTTCCCTCAATATATTTGTGGATGAGAGTTATCATTTCTAAGTCTGCAGGTTTGTGAATTGCAGTGCCCCTGAGCTCCATTTTTCAACTCGTTTTCTTGGGAGCTGGCCGCAAAAGCGCAGGATTGCTTCAGGCCCTATTCTGGCTCCGGGCGGCAAGCTGAGCCTGAGGTTAATTCTTCTTCCTGATGGGAAAATAGAGTGACCTGTGCCTGTCCCAACACCTAGAGCTAGTCTCTCATTGGTTCCCCCTCTTCCCGTTCATCCTCAGGACAAATTGCAACCTGTTCGGAACAGGAGGTTAAAGGTGCTGATTCTCCAAGCAGGGAGATTGCTAGTATAGCGGCTGGAATGGCGAACCGGAGCACAAGGAGATGAGAAATGAGGTGCGTTTTAGAAACCTTTCCCGATCACACGGTGTACCATCTCCTGGGTTTCTCATGCATGTTTTCGATGTAGGAAGATGCCCTTGAACCTGGAGATTTGGGACCCATGGGATGGGTACCACACAGTATTACTTTAAAGGGTCTGCGTTTGCTCACCCAACCTCACCAAACCTCTCAGCCCCAAGAGTGTCCACCCTTATGTCTCATCCATCTGTGGGTCTACATATGGTCAATCCAGGTTGCATCACAGCCCCTGAACGAATTTTGTCAGAATTTCTCTCTCTTTCACTCTCTTTGTTTCACGGGTTTTTAAAAGTAATTGATTTGTATAATGGGGTTTAGCTGCTTTTCACTGCTGTGGTTATGCCGCTTTTCACCCACTTCACTCACTTACAGAGAGATATCAATACATAGGTTTTAAGATTCTTACTAGTCAGATATATTCTTGGGCGATGAATAGGGCGTGTTGAGTCCAGTTCGCTGAGGAAGGAGTAGGTCTTGTCTATTACATATTGGGTTTATGGAACGCTATCTGAGCTAATTTGAAACCCTTGTTTTATGCATCACCCCACCTCACCTTTCCCGTTAAGCAGCCCTAGTGTGTTTTCTAAACGTGTGACTCTGACCTGTTATGTAATTCAGTTCAAGGGTAGCGGTTTTTACATTCCCTCTATAAGTGATATCTTATGATAAGTGTCTTTTTCTGTGTGACTTATTTCACTTAGAATCGTCGTACCCAAATCCACTCATCATGCTGCTACTAGCCTTATGACGTTGATTTCATGGCTGAGTGATATTCCATTGTACAAAAGGACCACAACTTCTTTATCCATTCTTCTCTTTCCTGGGATATTTAAGGTGTCACAAAGTGGAGGTTCTTGTCAACAGAGCAGCCTTAAACTTTGGGGTGCCTGTGTCTTGCTGATTTTTAGTTTTCCCAATTCATACGCCCGTGAGTGGAAGTGCCCTATGCTCTCTAAGCTGAGTTTTATAGATGTTTCAGGACACACCGTACACTTCTCCAGAGTGGCTGTTGGCAATTTACATCCCGCCCATCAGCGTAGCAAGGCTCCCATTTCTCCATGGCCTGTCCTGCATTTCTGGTTTTGACACTTTATTCAGCCTGGCCCTTTTGACCGATGGGAAGCGAGACTTCTTTGTAGCGCTGATTTGCCTTTCCAGGTTGCTTGGTTGGCCAAAAAGGGCGTATGCGTTTTTTCCTGAATATATTCAGGAAAAAACGCATACGCCCTTTTTGGCCAAGGGCATCATTGTCGAGGTTTTGCCGCTTTTCCTGTGCTTTAAAGGCGATTCGAATCTACCTCCTGAAATCTGTTTCCTGCAATTCTGCCTTGCTTTCAAATCCTCTTCGTTGCCTTCCCTCAATATATTTGTGGATGAGAGTTATCATTTCTAAGTCTGCAGGTTTGTGAATTGCAGTGCCCCTGAGCTCCATTTTTCAACTCGCTTTCTTGGGAGCTGGCCGCAAAAGCGCAGGATTGCTTCAGGTCCTTTTCTGGCTCCGGGCGGCAGGCTGAGCCTGTGGTTAATTCTTCTTCCTGATGGGAAAATAGAGTGACCTGTGCCTGTCCCAACACCTAGAGATACTCTCTTAGGTTCCCCCTCTTCCCGTTCATCCTCAGGACAAATTGCAACCGGTATGGAACAGGAGGTTAAAGGTGCTGATTCTCCAAGCAGGGAGATTGCTAGTATAGCAGCTGGAATGGCGAACCGGAGCACAAGGACATGAGAAATGAGGTGCGTTTTAGAAACCTTTCCCGATCACACGGTGTACCATCTTCTGGGTTTCTCATGCATGTTTTCGATGTAGGAAGATGCCCTTGAACCTGGAGATTTGGGACCCATGGGATGGGTACCACACAGTATTACTTTAAAGGGTCTGCGTTTGCTCACCCAACCTCACCAAACCTCTCAGCCCCAAGAGTGTCCACCCTTATGTCTCATCCATCTGTGGGTCTACATATGGTCAATCCAGGTTGCATCACAGCCCCTGAACGAATTTTGTCAGAATTTCTCTCTCTTTCACTGTGTTTGTTTCACGGGTTTTTAAAAGTAATTGATTTGTATAATGGGGTTTAGCTGCTTTTCACTGCTGTGTTTATGCCGCTTTTCACCCACTTCACTCACTTACAGAGAGATATAAATACATAGGTTTTAAGATTCTTACTAGTCAGATATATTCTTGGGCGGTGAATGGGGGGTGTTGAGTCCAGTTCACTGAGGAAGGAGTAGGTCTTGTCTATTACATATTGGGTTTATGGAACGCTATCTGAGCTAATTTGAAACCCTTGTTTTATGCATCACCCCACCTCACCTTTCCCGTTAAGCAGCCATAGTGTGTTTTCTAAACGTGTGACTCTGACCTGTTATGTAATTCAGTTCAAGCGTAGCGGTTTTTACATTTCCTCTATAAGTGATATCTTATGATAAGTGTCTTTTTCTGTGTGAAATATTTCACTTAGAATCGTCGTACCCAAATCCACTCATCATGCTGCACCTAGCCTTATGACGTTGATTTCATGGCTGAGTGATATTCCATTGTACATAAGGACCACAACTTCTTTATCCATTCTTGTCTTTCCTGGGATATTTAAGGTGTAACGAAGTGGAGGTTTTTGTCAACAGAGCAGCCCTAAACTTTGGGTTGCCTGAGTCTTGCTGATTTTTAGTTTTCCCAATTTATACGCCCATGAGAGGAAGTGCCCTATGCAATCTAAGCTGAGTTTTTTAGATGTTTCAGGACACACCGTACACTTCTCCAGAGTGGCTGTTGGCAATTTACATCCCGCCCATCAGCGTAGCAAGGCTCCCATTTCTCCAGGGCCTGTCCTGCATTTCTGGTTTTGACACTTTATTCAGCATGGCCCTTTTGACCGATGGGAAGCGAGACTTCTTTGTAGCGCTGATTTGCCTTTCCGGGTTGCTTGGTTGGCCAAAAAGGGCATCATTTTCGAAGTTTTGCCGCTTTTCCTGTGCTTTAAAAGCGATTCGAATCAACCTCCTGAAATCTGTTTCCTGCAATTCTGCCTTGCTTTCAAATCCTCTTCGTTGCCTTCCCTCAATATATTTGTGGATGAGAGTTATCATTTCTAAGTCTGCAGGTTTGTGAATTGCAGTGCCCCTGAGCTCCATTTTTCAACTCGCTTTTTTGGGAGCTGGCCGCAAAAGCGCAGGATTGCTTCAGGCCCTATTCTGGCTTCGGGCGGCAAGCTGAGCCTGTGGTTAATTCTTCTTCCTGATGGGAAAATAGAGTGACCTGTGCCTGTCCCAACACCTAGAGCTAGTCTCTCATTGGTTGCCCCTCTTCCCGTTCATCCTCAGGACAAATTGCAACCTGTTCGGAACAGGAGGTTAAAGGTGCTGATTCTCCAAGCAGGGAGATTGCTAGTATAGCGGCTGGAATGGCGAACCGGAGCACAAGGAGATGAGAAATGAGGTGCGTTTTAGAAACCTTTCCCGATCACACGGTGTACCATCTTCTGGGTTTCTCATGCATGTTTTCGATGTAGGAAGATGCCCTTGAACCTGGAGATTTGGGACCCATGGGATGGGTACCACGCAGTATTACTTTAAAGGGTCTGCGTTTGCTCACCCAACCTCACCAAACCTCTCAGCCCCAAGAGTGTCCACCCTTATGTCTCATCCATCTGTGGGTCTACATATGGTCAATCCAGGTTGCATCACAGCCCCTGAACGAATTTTGTCAGAATTTCTCTCTCTTTCACTGTCTTTGTTTCACGGGTTTTTAAAAGTAATTGATTTGTATAATGGGGTTTAGCTGCTTTTCACTGCTGTGGTTATGCCGCTTTTCACCCACTTCACTCACTTACAGAGAGATATCAATACATAGGTTTTAAGATTCTTACTAGTCAGATATATTCTTGGGCGATGAATAGGGCGTGTTGAGTCCAGTTCACTGAGGAAGGAGTAGGTCTTGTCTATTACATATTGGGTTTATGGAACGCTATCTGAGCTAATTTGAAACCCTTGTTTTATGCATCACCCCACCTCACCTTTCCCGTTAAGCAGCCCTAGTGTGTTTTCTAAACGTGTGACTCTGACCTGTTATGTAATTCAGTTCAAGGGTAGCGGTTTTTACATTCCCTCTATAAGTGATATCTTATGATAAGTGTCTTTTTCTGTGTGACTTATTTCACTTAGAATCGTCGTACCCAAATCCACTCATCATGCTGCTACTAGCCTTATGACGTTGATTTCATGGCTGAGTGATATTCCATTGTACAAAAGGACCACAACTTCTTTATCCATTCTTCTCTTTCCTGGGATATATTAGGTGTAACAAAGTGGAGGTTCTTGTCAACAGAGCAGCCTTAAACTTTGGGGTGCCTGTGTCTTGCTGATTTTTAGTTTTCCCAATTCATACGCCCGTGAGTGGAAGTGCCCTATGCTCTCTAAGCTGAGTTTTATAGATGTTTCAGGACACAGCGTACACTTCTCCAGAGTGGCTGTTGGCAATTTCCATCCCGCCCATCAGCGTAGCAAGGCTCCCATTTCTCCATGGCCTGTCCTGCATTTCTGGTTTTGACACTTTATTCAGCCTGGCCCTTTTGACCGATGGGAAGCGAGACTTCTTTGTAGCGCTGATTTGCCTTTCCAGGTTGCTTGGTTGGCCAAAAAGGGCGTATGCGTTTTTTCCTGAATATATTCAGGAAAAAACGCATACGCCCTTTTTGGCCACGGGCATCATTGTCGAGGTTTTGCCGCTTTTCCTGTGCTTTAAAGGCGATTCGAATCTACCTCCTGAAATCTGTTTCCTGCAATTCTGCCTTGCTTTCAAATCCTCTTCGTTGCCTTCCCTCAATATATTTGTGGATGAGAGTTATCATTTCTAAGTCTGCAGGTTTGTGAATTGCAGTGCCCCTGAGCTCCATTTTTCAACTCGCTTTTTTGGGAGCTGGCCGCAAAAGCGCAGGATTGCTTCAGGCCCTATTCTGGCTTCGGGCGGCAAGCTGAGCCTGTGGTTAATTCTTCTTCCTGATGGGAAAATAGAGTGACCTGTGCCTGTCCCAACACCTAGAGCTAGTCTCTCATTGGTTCCCCCTCTTCCCGTTCATCCTCAGGACAAATTGCAACCTGTTCGGAACAGGAGGTTAAAGGTGCTGATTCTCCAAGCAGGGAGATTGCTAGTATAGCGGCTGGAATGGCGAACCGGAGCACAAGGAGATGAGAAATGAGGTGCGTTTTAGAAACCTTTCCCGATCACACGGTGTACCATCTTCTGGGTTTCTCATGCATGTTTTCGATGTAGGAAGATGCCCTTGAACCTGGAGATTTGGGACCCATGGGATGGGTACCACGCAGTATTACTTTAAAGGGTGTGCGTTTGCTCACCCAACCTCACCAAACCTCTCAGCCCCAAGAGTGTCCACCCTTATGTCTCATCCATCTGTGGGTCTACATATGGTCAATCCAGGTTGCATCACAGCCCCTGAACGAATTTTGTCAGAATTTCTCTCTCTTTCACTGTCTTTGTTTCACGGGTTTTTAAAAGTAATTGATTTGTATAATGGGGTTTAGCTGCTTTTCACTGCTGTGGTTATGCCGCTTTTCACCCACTTCACTCACTTACAGAGAGATATCAATACATAGGTTTTAAGATTCTTACTAGTCAGATATATTCTTGGGCGATGAATAGGGCGTGTTGAGTCCAGTTCACTGAGGAAGGAGTAGGTCTTTTCTATTACATATTGGGTTTATGGAACGCTATCTGAGCTAATTTGAAACCCTTGTTTTATGCATCACCCCACCTCACCTTTCCCGTTAAGCAGCCCTAGTGTGTTTTCTAAACGTGTGACTCTGACCTGTTATGTAATTCAGTTCAAGGGTAGCGGTTTTTACATTCCCTCTATAAGTGATATCTTATGATAAGTGTCTTTTTCTGTGTGACTTATTTCACTTAGAATCGTCGTACCCAAATCCACTCATCATGCTGCTACTAGCCTTATGACGTTGATTTCATGGCTGAGTGATATTCCATTGTACAAAAGGACCACAACTTCTTTATCCATTCTTCTCTTTCCTGGGATATATTAGGTGTAACAAAGTGGAGGTTCTTGTCAACAGAGCAGCCTTAAACTTTGGGGTGCCTGTGTCTTGCTGATTTTTAGTTTTCCCAATTCATACGCCCGTGAGTGGAAGTGCCCTATGCTCTCTAAGCTGAGTTTTATAGATGTTTCAGGACACACCGTACACTTCTCCAGACTGGCTGTTGGCAATTTACATCCCGCCCATCAGCGTAGCAAGGCTCCCATTTCTCCATGGCCTGTCCTGCATTTCTGGTTTTGACACTTTATTCAGCCTGGCCCTTTTGACCGATGGGAAGCGAGACTTCTTTGTAGCGCTGATTTGCCTTTCCAGGTTGCTTGGTTGGCCAAAAAGGGCGTATGCGTTTTTTCCTGAATATATTCAGGAAAAAACGCATACGCCCTTTTTGGCCAAGGGCATCATTGTCGAGGTTTTGCCGCTTTTCCTGTGCTTTAAAGGCGATTCGAATCTACCTCCTGAAATCTGTTTCCTGCAATTCTGCCTTGCTTTCAAATCCTCGTCGTTGCCTTCCCTCAATATATTTGTGGATGAGAGTTATCATTTCTAAGTCTGCAGGTTTGTGAATTGCAGTGCCCCTGAGCTCCATTTTTCAACTCGCTTTTTTGGGAGCTGGCCGCAAAAGCGCAGGATTGCTTCAGGCCCTATTCTGGCTTCGGGCGGCAAGCTGAGCCTGTGGTTAATTCTTCTTCCTGATGGGAAAATAGAGTGACCTGTGCCTGTCCCAACACCTAGAGCTAGTCTCTCATTGGTTCCCCCTCTTCCCGTTCATCCTCAGGACAAATTGCAACCTGTTCGGAACAGGAGGTTAAAGGTGCTGATTCTCCAAGCAGGGAGATTGCTAGTATAGCGGCTGGAATGGCGAACCGGAGCACAAGGAGATGAGAAATGAGGTGCGTTTTAGAAACCTTTCCCGATCACACGGTGTACCATCTTCTGGGTTTCTCATGCATGTTTTCGATGTAGGAAGATGCCCTTGAACCTGGAGATTTGGGACCCATGGGATGGGTACCACGCAGTATTACTTTAAAGGGTGTGCGTTTGCTCACCCAACCTCACCAAACCTCTCAGCCCCAAGAGTGTCCACCCTTATGTCTCATCCATCTGTGGGTCTACATATGGTCAATCCAGGTTGCATCACAGCCCCTGAACGAATTTTGTCAGAATTTCTCTCTCTTTCACTGTCTTTGTTTCACAGGTTTTTAAAAGTAATTGATTTGTATAATGGGGTTTAGCTGCTTTTCACTGCTGTGGTTATGCCGCTTTTCACCCACTTCACTCACTTACAGAGAGATATCAATACATAGGTTTTAAGATTCTTACTAGTCAGATATATTCTTGGGCGATGAATAGGGCGTGTTGAGTCCAGTTCACTGAGGAAGGAGTAGGTCTTGTCTATTACATATTGGGTTTATGGAACGCTATCTGAGCTAATTTGAAACCCTTGTTTTATGCATCACCCCACCTCACCTTTCCCGTTAAGCAGCCCTAGTGTGTTTTCTAAACGTGTGACTCTGACCTGTTATGTAATTCAGTTCAAGGGTAGCGGTTTTTACATTCCCTCTATAAGTGATATCTTATGATAAGTGTCTTTTTCTGTGTGACTTATTTCACTTAGAATCGTTGTACCCAAATCCACTCATCATGCTGCTACTAGCCTTATGACGTTGATTTCATGGCTGAGTGATATTCCATTGTACAAAAGGACCACAACTTCTTTATCCATTCTTCTCTTTCCTGGGATATATTAGGTGTAACAAAGTGGAGGTTCTTGTCAACAGAGCAGCCTTAAACTTTGGGGTGCCTGTGTCTTGCTGATTTTTAGTTTTCCCAATTCATACGCCCGTGAGTGGAAGTGCCCTATGCTCTCTAAGCTGAGTTTTATAGATGTTTCAGGACACACCGTACACTTCTCCAGAGTGGCTGTTGGCAATTTACATCCCGCCCATCAGCGTAGCAAGGCTCCCATTTCTCCATGGCCTGTCCTGCATTTCTGGTTTTGACACTTTATTCAGCCTGGCCCTTTTGACCGATGGGAAGCGAGACTTCTTTGTAGCGCTGATTTGCCTTTCCAGGTTGCTTGGTTGGCCAAAAAGGGCGTATGCGTTTTTTCCTGAATATATTCAGGAAAAAACGCATACGCCCTTTTTGGCCACGGGCATCATTGTCGAGGTTTTGCCGCTTTTCCTGTGCTTTAAAGGCGATTCGAATCTACCTCCTGAAATCTGATTCCTGCAATTCTGCCTTGCTTTCAAATCCTCTTCGTTGCCTTCCCTCAATATATTTGTGGATGAGAGTTATCATTTCTAAGTCTGCAGGTTTGTGAATTGCAGTGCCCCTGAGCTCCATTTTTCAACTCGCTTTCTTGGGAGCTGGCCGCAAAAGCGCTGGATTGCTTCAGGTCCTTTTCTGGCTCCGGGCGGCAGGCTGAGCCTGTGGTTAATTCTTCTTCCTGATGGGAAAATAGAGTGACCTGTGCCTGTCCCAACACCTAGAGCTAGTCTCTCATTGGTTCCCCCTCTTCCCGTTTATCCTCAGGACAAATTGCAACCTGTACGGAACAGGAGGTTAAAGGTGCTGATTCTCCAAGCTGGGAGATTGCTAGTATAGCGGCTGGAATGGCGAACCGGAGCACAAGGAGATGAGAAATGAGGTGCGTTTTAGAAACCTTTCCCGATCACACGGTGTACCATCTTCTGGGTTTCTCATGCATGTTTTCGATGTAGGAAGATGCCCTTGAACCTGGAGATTTGGGACCCATGGGATGCGTTCCACGCAGTATTACTTTAAAGGGTCTGCGTTTGCTCACCCAACCTCACCAAACCTCTCAGCCCCAAGAGTGTCCACCCTTATGTCTCATCCATCTGTGGGTCTACATATGGTCAATCCAGGTTGCATCACAGCCCCTGAACGAATTTTGTCAGAATTTCTCTCTCTTTCACTGTCTTTGTTTCACGGGTTTTTAAAAGTAATTGATTTGTATAATGGGGTTTAGCTGCTTTTCACTGCTGTGGTTATGCCGCTTTTCACCCACTTCACTCACTTACAGAGAGATATCAATACATAGGTTTTAAGATTCTTACTAGTCAGATATATTCTTGGGCGGTGAATAGGGCGTGTTTAGTCCAGTTCACTGAGGAAGGAGTAGGTCTTGTCTATTACATATTGGGTTTATGGAACGCTATCTGAGCTAATTTGAAACCCTTGTTTTATGCATCACCCCACCTCACCTTTCCCGTTAAGCAGCCCTAGTGTGTTTTCTAAACGTGTGACTCTGACCTGTTATGTAATTCAGTTCAAGGGTAGCGGTTTTTACATTCCCTCTATAAGTGATATCTTATGATAAGTGTCTTTTTCTGTGTGACTTATTTCACTTAGAATCGTCGTACCCAAATCCACTCATCATGCTGCTACTAGCCTTATGACGTTGATTTCATGGCTGAGTGATATTCCATTGTACATAAGGACCACAACTTCTTTATCCATTCTTGTCTTTCCTGGGATATATTAGGTGTAACAAAGTGGAGGTTCTTGTCAACAGAGCAGCCTTAAACTTTGGGGTGCCTGTGTCTTGCTGATTTTTAGTTTTCCCAATTTATACGCCCATGAGTGGAAGTGCCCTATGCTCTCTAAGCTGAGTTTTATAGATGTTTCAGGACACACCGTACACTTCTCCAGAGTGGCTGTTGGCAATTTACATCCCGCCCATCAGCGTAGCAAGGCTCCCATTTCTCCATGGCCTGTCCTGCATTTCTGGTTTTGACACTTTATTCAGCCTGGCCCTTTTGACCGATGGGAAGCGAGACTTCTTTGTAGCGCTGATTTGCCTTTCCAGGTTGCTTGGTTGGCCAAAAAGGGCGTATGCGTTTTTTCCTGAATATATTCAGGAAAAAACGCATACGCCCTTTTTGGCCAAGGGCATCATTGTCGAGGTTTTGCCGCTTTTCCTGTGCTTTAAAGGCGATTCGAATCTACCTCCTGAAATCTGTTTCCTGCAATTCTGCCTTGCTTTCAAATCCTCTTCGTTGCCTTCCCTCAATATATTTGTGGATGAGAGTTATCATTTCTAAGTCTGCAGGTTTGTGAATTGCAGTGCCCCTGAGCTCCATTTTTCAACTCGCTTTTTTGGGAGCTGGCCGCAAAAGCGCAGGATTGCTTCAGGCCCTATTCTGGCTTCGGGCGGCAAGCTGAGCCTGTGGTTAATTCTTCTTCCTGATGGGAAAATAGAGTGACCTGTGCCTGTCCCAACACCTAGAGCTAGTCTCTCATTGGTTCCCCCTCTTCCCGTTCATCCTCAGGACAAATTGCAACCTGTTCGGAACAGGAGGTTAAAGGTGCTGATTCTCCAAGCAGGGAGATTGCTAGTATAGCGGCTGGAATGGCGAACCGGAGCACAAGGAGATGAGAAATGAGGTGCGTTTTAGAAACCTTTCCCGATCACACGGTGTACCATCTTCTGGGTTTCTCATGCATGTTTTCGATGTAGGAAGATGCCCTTGAACCTGGAGATTTGGGACGCATGGGATGGGTACCACGCAGTATTACTTTAAAGGGTGTGCGTTTGCTCACCCAACCTCACCAAACCTCTCAGCCCCAAGAGTGTCCACCCTTATGTCTCATCCATCTGTGGGTCTACATATGGTCAATCCAGGTTGCATCACAGCCCCTGAACGAATTTTGTCAGAATTTCTCTCTCTTTCACTGTCTTTGTTTCACAGGTTTTTAAAAGTAATTGATTTGTATAATGGGGTTTAGCTGCTTTTCACTGCTGTGTTTATGCCGCTTTTCACCCACTTGACTCACTTACAGAGAGATATCAATACATAGGTTTTAAGATTCTTACTAGTCAGATATATTCTTGGGCGGTGAATAGGGGGTGTTGAGTCCAGTTCGCTGAGGAAGGAGTAGGTCTTGTCTATTACATATTGGGTTTATGGAACGCTATCTGAGCTAATTTGAAACCCTTGTTTTATGCATCACCCCACCTCACCTTTCCCGTTAAGCAGCCCTAGTGTGTTTTCTAAACGTGTGACTCTGACCTGCTTTGTAATTCAGTTCAAGGGTAGCGGTTTTTACATTCCCTCTATAAGTGATATCTTATGATAAGTGTCTTTTTCTGTGTGACTTATTTCACTTAGAATCGTCGTACCCAAATCCACTCATCATGCTGCTACTAGCCTTATGACGTTGATTTCATGGCTGAGTGATATTCCATTGTACAAAAGGACCACAACTTCTTTATCCATTCTTCTCTTTCCTGGGATATATTAGGTGTAACAAAGTGGAGGTTCTTGTCAACAGAGCAGCCTTAAACTTTGGGGTGCCTGTGTCTTGCTGATTTTTAGTTTTCCCAATTCATACGCCCGTGAGTGGAAGTGCCCTATGCTCTCTAAGCTTAGTTTTATAGATGTTTCAGGACACACCGTACACTTCTCCAGACTGGCTGTTGGCAATTTACATCCCGCCCATCAGCGTAGCAAGGCTCCCATTTCTCCATGGCCTGTCCTGCATTTCTGGTTTTGACACTTTATTCAGCCTGGCCCTTTTGACCGATGGGAAGCGAGACTTCTTTGTAGCGCTGATTTGCCTTTCCAGGTTGCTTGGTTGGCCAAAAAGTGCGTATGCGTTTTTTCCTGAATATATTCAGGAAAAAACGCATACGCCCTTTTTGGCCAAGGGCATCATTGTCCAGGTTTTGCCGCTTTTCCTGTGCTTTAAAGGCGATTCGAATCTACCTCCTGAAATCTGTTTCCTGCAATTCTGCCTTGCTTTCAAATCCTCTTCGTTGCCTTCCCTCAATATATTTGTGGATGAGAGTTATCATTTCTAAGTCTGCAGGTTTGTGAATTGCAGTGCCCCTGAGCTCCATTTTTCAACTCGCTTTCTTGGGAGCTGGCCGTAAAAGCGCAGGATTGCTTCAGGCCCTTTTCTGGCTCCGGGCGGCAGGCTGAGCCTGTGGTTAATTCTTCTTCCTGATGGGAAAATAGAGTGACCTGTGCCTGTCCCAACACCTAGAGATACTCTCTTAGGTTCCCCCTCTTCCCGTTCATCCTCAGGACAAATTGCAACCGGTATGGAACAGGAGGTTAAAGGTGCTGATTCTCCAAGCAGGGAGATTGCTAGTATAGCGGCTGGAATGGCGAACCGGAGCACACGGAGATGAGAAATGAGGTGCGATTTAGAAACCTTTCCCGATCACACGGTGTACCATCTTCTGGGTTTCTCATGCATGTTTTCGATGTAGGAAGATGCCCTTGAACCTGGAGATTTGGGACCCATGCGATGCGTTCCACGCAGTATTACTTTAAAGGGTCTGCGTTTGCTCACCCAACCTCACCAAACCTCTCAGCCCCAAGAGTGTCCACCCTTATGTCTCATCCATCTGTGGGTCTACATATGGTCAATCCAGGTTGCATCACAGCCCCTGAACGAATTTTGTCAGAATTTCTCTCTCTTTCACTGTCTTTGTTTCACGGGTTTTTAAAAGTAATTGATTTGTATAATGGGGTTTAGCTGCTTTTCACTGCTGTGTTTATGCCGCTTTTCACCCACTTCACTCACTTACAGAGATATAAATACATAGGTTTTAAGATTCTTACTAGTCAGATATATTCTTGGGCGGTGAATGGGGGGTGTTGAGTCCAGTTCACTGAGGAAGGAGTAGGTCTTGTCTATTACATATTGGGTTTATGGAACGCTATCTGAGCTAATTTGAAACCCTTGTTTTATGCATCACCCCACCTCACCTTTCCCGTTAAGCAGCCATAGTGTGTTTTCTAAACGTGTGACTCTGACCTGTTATGTAATTCAGTTCAAGCGTAGCGGTTTTTACATTTCCTCTATAAGTGATATCTTATGATAAGTGTCTTTTTCTGTGTGCAATATTTCACTTAGAATCGTCGTACCCAAATCCACTCATCATGCTGCACCTAGCCTTATGACGTTGATTTCATGGCTGAGTGATATTCCATTGTACATAAGGACCACAACTTCTTTATCCATTCTTGTCTTTCCTGGGATATTTAAGGTGTAACGAAGTGGAGGTTTTTGTCAACAGAGCAGCCCGAAACTTTGGGTTGCCTGAGTCTTGCTGATTTTTAGTTTTCCCAATTTA
Organism: Balaenoptera ricei; assembly: GCF_028023285.1. NCBI lineage: Eukaryota > Metazoa > Chordata > Mammalia > Artiodactyla > Balaenopteridae > Balaenoptera > Balaenoptera ricei. The sequence continues at coordinate 86,851,724 of NC_082640.1, read as the reverse complement.
TACGCCCATGAGAGGAAGTGCCCTATGCAATCTAAGCTGAGTTTTTTAGATGTTTCAGGACACACCGTACACTTCTCCAGAGTGGCTGTTGGCAATTTACATCCCGCCCATCAGCGTAGCAAGGCTCCCATTTCTCCAGGGCCTGTCCTGCATTTCTGGTTTTGACACTTTATTCAGCATGGCCCTTTTGACCGATGGGAAGCGAGACTTCTTTGTAGCGCTGATTTGCCTTTCCGGGTTGCTTGGTTGGCCAAAAAGGGCATCATTTTCGAAGTTTTGCCGCTTTTCCTGTGCTTTAAAAGCGATTCGAATCTACCTCCTGAAATCTGTTTCCTGCAATTCTGCCTTGCTTTCAAATCCTCTTCGTTGCCTTCCCTCAATATATTTGTGGATGAGAGTTATCATTTCTAAGTCTGCAGGTTTGTGAATTGCAGTGCCCCTGAGCTCCATTTTTCAACTCGCTTTTTTGGGAGCTGGCCGCAAAAGCGCAGGATTGCTTCAGGCCCTATTCTGGCTTCGGGCGGCAAGCTGAGCCTGTGGTTAATTCTTCTTCCTGATGGGAAAATAGAGTGACCTGTGCCTGTCCCAACACCTAGAGCTAGTCTCTCATTGGTTCCCCCTCTTCCCGTTCATCCTCAGGACAAATTGCAACCTGTTCGGAACAGGAGGTTAAAGGTGCTGATTCTCCAAGCAGGGAGATTGCTAGTATAGCGGCTGGAATGGCGATCTGGAGCACAAATTGATGAGAAATGAGGTGCGTTTTAGAAACCTTTCCCGATCACACGGTGTACCATCTTCTGGGTTTCTCATGCATGTTTTCGATGTAGGAAGATGCCCTTGAACCTGGAGATTTGGGACCCATGGGATGGGTACCACACAGTATTACTTTAAAGGGTCTGCGTTTGCTCACCCAACCTCACCAAACCTCTCAGCCCCAAGAGTGTCCACCCTTATGTCTCATCCATCTGTGGGTCTACATATGGTCAATCCAGGTTGCATCACAGCCCCTGAACGAATTTTGTCAGAATTTCTCTCTCTTTCACTGTCTTTGTTTCACGGGTTTTTAAAAGTAATTGATTTGTATAATGGGGTTTAGCTGCTTTTCACTGCTGTGGTTATGCCGCTTTTCACCCACTTCACTCACTTACAGAGAGATATCAATACATAGGTTTTAAGATTCTTACTAGTCAGATATATTCTTGGGCGGTGAATGGGGGGTGTTGAGTCCAGTTCACTGAGGAAGGAGTAGGTCTTGTCTATTACATATTGGGTTTATGGAACGCTATCTGAGCTAATTTGAAACCCTTGTTTTATGCATCACCCCACCTCACCTTTCCCGTTAAGCAGCCCTAGTGTGTTTTCTAAACGTGTGACTCTGACCTGTTATGTAATTCAGTTCAAGGGTAGCGGTTTTTACATTCCCTCTATAAGTGATATCTTATGATAAGTGTCTTTTTCTGTGTGACTTATTTCACTTAGAATCGTCGTACCCAAATCCACTCATCATGCTGCTACTAGCCTTATGACGTTGATTTCATGGCTGAGTGATATTCCATTGTACATACGGACCACAACTTCTTTATCCATTCTTGTCTTTCCTGGGATATTTAAGGTGTCACAAAGTGGAGGTTCTTGTCAACAGAGCAGCCCTAAACTTTGGGGTGCCTGTGTCTTGCTGATTTTTAGTTTTCCCAATTTATACGCCCATGAGTGGAAGTGCCCTATGCTCTCTAAGCTGAGTTTTTTAGATGTTTCAGGACACACCGTACACTTCTCCAGAGTGGCTGTTGGCAATTTACATCCCGCCCATCAGCGTAGCAAGGCTCCCATTTCTCCATGGCCTGTCCTGCATTTCTGGTTTTGACACTTTATTCAGCCTGGCCCTTTTGACCGATGGGAAGCGAGACTTCTTTGTAGCACTGATTTGCCTTTCCAGGTTGCTTGGTTGGCCAAAAAGGGCGTATGCGTTTTTTCCTGAATATATTCAGGAAAAAACGCATACGCCCTTTTTGGCCAAGGGCATCATTGTCGAGGTTTTGCCGCTTTTCCTGTGCTTTAAAGGCGATTCGAATCTACCTCCTGAAATCTGTTTCCTGCAATTCTGCCTTGCTTTCAAATCCTCTTCGTTGCCTTCCCTCAATATATTTGTGGATGAGAGTTATCATTTCTAAGTCTGCAGGTTTGTGAATTGCAGTGCCCCTGAGCTCCATTTTTCAACTCGCTTTTTTGGGAGCTGGCCGCAAAAGCGCAGGATTGCTTCAGGCCCTATTCTGGCTTCGGGCGGCAAGCTGAGCCTGTGGTTAATTCTTCTTCCTGATGGGAAAATAGAGTGACCTGTGCCTGTCCCAACACCTAGAGCTAGTCTCTCATTGGTTCCCCCTCTTCCCGTTCATCCTCAGGACAAATTGCAACCTGTTCGGAACAGGAGGTTAAAGGTGCTGATTCTCCAAGCAGGGAGATTGCTAGTATAGCGGCTGGAATGGCGATCCGGAGCAGAAATTGATGAGAAATGAGGTGCGTTTTAGAAACCTTTCCCGATCACACGGTGTACCATCTTCTGGGTTTCTCATGCATGTTTTCGATGTAGGAAGATGCCCTTGAACCTGGAGATTTGGGACCCATGGGATGGGTACCACGCAGTATTACTTTAAAGGGTGTGCGTTTGCTCACCCAACCTCACCAAACCTCTCAGCCCCAAGAGTGTCCACCCTTATGTCTCATCCATCTGTGGGTCTACATATGGTCAATCCAGGTTGCATCACAGCCCCGGAACGAAGTTTGTCAGAATTTCTCTCTCTTTCACTGTCTTTGTTTCACAGGTTTTTAAAAGTAATTGATTTGTATAATGGGGTTTAGCTGCTTTTCACTGCTGTGGTTATGCCGCTTTTCACCCACTTCACTCACTTACAGAGAGATATCAATACATAGGTTTTAAGATTCTTACTAGTCAGATATATTCTTGGGCGATGAATAGGGCGTGTTGAGTCCAGTTCACTGAGGAAGGAGTAGGTCTTGTCTATTACATATTGGGTTTATGGAACGCTATCTGAGCTAATTTGAAACCCTTGTTTTATGCATCACCCCACCTCACCTTTCCCGTTAAGCAGCCCTAGTGTGTTTTCTAAACGTGTGACTCTGACCTGTTATGTAATTCAGTTCAAGGGTAGCGGTTTTTACATTCCCTCTATAAGTGATATCTTATGATAAGTGTCTTTTTCTGTGTGACTTATTTCACTTAGAATCGTCGTACCCAAATCCACTCATCATGCTGCTACTAGCCTTATGACGTTGATTTCATGGCTGAGTGATATTCCATTGTACAAAAGGACCACAACTTCTTTATCCATTCTTCTCTTTCCTGGGATATATTAGGTGTAACAAAGTGGAGGTTCTTGTCAACAGAGCAGCCTTAAACTTTGGGGTGCCTGTGTCTTGCTGATTTTTAGTTTTCCCAATTCATACGCCCGTGAGTGGAAGTGCCCTATGCTCTCTAAGCTGAGTTTTATAGATGTTTCAGGACACACCGTACACTTCTCCAGAGTGGCTGTTGGCAATTTACATCCCGCCCATCAGCGTAGCAAGGCTCCCATTTCTCCATGGCCTGTCCTGCATTTCTGGTTTTGACACTTTATTCAGCCTGGCCCTTTTGACCGATGGGAAGCGAGACTTCTTTGTAGCGCTGATTTGCCTTTCCAGGTTGCTTGGTTGGCCAAAAAGGGCGTATGCGTTTTTTCCTGAATATATTCAGGAAAAAACGCATACGCCCTTTTTGGCCACGGGCATCATTGTCGAGGTTTAGCCGCTTTTCCTGTGCTTTAAAGGCGATTCGAATCTACCTCCTGAAATCTGATTCCTGCAATTCTGCCTTGCTTTCAAATCCTCTTCGTTGCCTTCCCTCAATATATTTGTGGATGAGAGTTATCATTTCTAAGTCTGCAGGTTTGTGAATTGCAGTGCCCCTGAGCTCCATTTTTCAACTCGCTTTCTTGGGAGCTGGCCGCAAAAGCGCAGGATTGCTTCAGGTCCTTTTCTGGCTCCGGGCGGCAGGCTGAGCCTGTGGTTAATTCTTCTTCCTGATGGGAAAATAGAGTGACCTGTGCCTGTCCCAACACCTAGAGCTAGTCTCTCATTGGTTCCCCCTATTCCCGTTTATCCTCAGGACAAATTGCAACCTGTACGGAACAGGAGGTTAAAGGTACTGATTCTCCAAGCAGGGAGATTGCTAGTATAGCGGCTGGAATGGCGAACCGGAGCACAAGGAGATGAGAAATGAGGTGCGTTTTAGAAACCTTTCCCGATCACACGGTGTACCATCTTCTGGGTTTCTCATGCATGTTTTCGATGTAGGAAGATGCCCTTGAACCTGGAGATTTGGGACCCATGGGATGGGTACCACGCAGTATTACTTTAAAGGGTGTGCGTTTGCTCACCCAACCTCACCAAACCTCTCAGCCCCAAGAGTGTCCACCCTTATGTCTCATCCATCTGTGGGTCTACATATGGTCAATCCAGGTTGCATCACAGCCCCTGAACGAATTTTGTCAGAATTTCTCTCTCTTTCACTGTCTTTGTTTCACGGGTTTTTAAAAGTAATTGATTTCTATAATGGGGTTTAGCTGCTTTTCACTGCTGTGGTTATGCCGCTTTTCACCCAGTTCACTCACTTACAGAGAGATATCAATACATAGGTTTTAAGATTCTTACTAGTCAGATATATTCTTGGGCGGTGAATAGGGGGTGTTGAGTCCAGTTCGCTGAGGAAGGAGTAGGTCTTGTCTATTACATATTGGGTTTATGGAACGCTATCTGAGCTAATTTGAAACCCTTGTTTTATGCATCACCCCACCTCACCTTTCCCGTTAAGCAGCCCTAGTGTGTTTTCTAAACGTGTGACTCTGACCTGCTTTGTAATTCAGTTCAAGGGTAGCGGTTTTTACATTCCCTCTATAAGTGATATCTTATGATAAGTGTCTTTTTCTGTGTGACTTATTTCACTTAGAATCGTCGTACCCAAATCCACTCATCATGCTGCTACTAGCCTTATGACGTTGATTTCATGGCTGAGTGATATTCCATTGTACAAAAGGACCACAACTTCTTTATCCATTCTTCTCTTTCCTGGGATATATTAGGTGTAACAAAGTGGAGGTTCTTGTCAACAGAGCAGCCTTAAACTTTGGGGTGCCTGTGTCTTGCTGATTTTTAGTTTTCCCAATTCATACGCCCGTGAGTGGAAGTGCCCTATGCTCTCTAAGCTTAGTTTTATAGATGTTTCAGGACACACCGTACACTTCTCCAGAGTGGCTGTTGGCAATTTACATCCCGCCCATCAGCGTAGCAAGGCTCCCATTTCTCCATGGCCTGTCCTGCATTTCTGGTTTTGACACTTTATTCAGCCTGGCCCTTTTGACCGATGGGAAGCGAGACTTCTTTGTAGCGCTGATTTGCCTTTCCAGGTTGCTTGGTTGGCCAAAAAGTGCGTATGCGTTTTTTCCTGAATATATTCAGGAAAAAACGCATACGCCCTTTTTGGCCAAGGGCATCATTGTCGAGGTTTTGCCGCTTTTCCTGTGCTTTAAAGGCGATTCGAATCTACCTCCTGAAATCTGTTTCCTGCAATTCTGCCTTGCTTTCAAATCCTCTTCGTTGCCTTCCCTCAATATATTTGTGGATGAGAGTTATCATTTCTAAGTCTGCAGGTTTGTGAATTGCAGTGCCCCTGAGCTCCATTTTTCAACTCGCTTTCTTGGGAGCTGGCCGCAAAAGCGCAGGATTGCTTCAGGCCCTTTTCTGGCTCCGGGCGGCAGGCTGAGCCTGTGGTTAATTCTTCTTCCTGATGGGAAAATAGAGTGACCTGTGCCTGTCCCAACACCTAGAGATACTCTCTTAGGTTCCCCCTCTTCCCGTTCATCCTCAGGACAAATTGCAACCGGTATGGAACAGGAGGTTAAAGGTGCTGATTCTCCAAGCAGGGAGATTGCTAGTATAGCGGCTGGAATGGCGAACTGGAGCACACGGAGATGAGAAATGAGGTGCGTTTTAGAAACCTTTCCCGATCACACGGTGTACCATCTTCTGGGTTTCTCATGCATGTTTTCGATGTAGGAAGATGCCCTTGAACCTGGAGATTTGGGACCCATGGGATGCGTTCCACGCAGTATTACTTTAAAGGGTGTGCATTTGCTCACCCAACCTCACCAAACCTCTCAGCCCCAAGAGTGTCCACCCTTATGTCTCATCTATCTGTGGGTCTACATATGGTCAATCCAGGTTGCATCACAGCCCCTGAACGAATTTTGTCAGAATTTCTCTCTCTTTCACTGTGTTTGTTTCACGGGTTTTTAAAAGTAATTGATTTGTATAATGGGGTTTAGCTGCTTTTCACTGCTGTGTTTATGCCGCTTTTCACCCACTTCACTCACTTACAGAGAGATATAAATACATAGGTTTTAAGATTCTTACTAGTCAGATATATTCTTGGGCGGTGAATGGGGGGTGTTGAGTCCAGTTCACTGAGGAAGGAGTAGGTCTTGTCTATTACATATTGGGTTTATGGAACGCTATCTGAGCTAATTTGAAACCCTTGTTTTATGCATCACCCCACCTCACCTTTCCCGTTAAGCAGCCATAGTGTGTTTTCTAAACGTGTGACTCTGACCTGTTATGTAATTCAGTTCAAGCGTAGCGGTTTTTACATTTCCTCTATAAGTGATATCTTATGATAAGTGTCTTTTTCTGTGTGCAATATTTCACTTAGAATCGTCGTACCCAAATCCACTCATCATGCTGCACCTAGCCTTATGACGTTGATTTCATGGCTGAGTGATATTCCATTGTACATAAGGACCACAACTTCTTTATCCATTCTTGTCTTTCCTGGGATATTTAAGGTGTAACGAAGTGGAGGTTTTTGTCAACAGAGCAGCCCGAAACTTTGGGTTGCCTGAGTCTTGCTGATTTTTAGTTTTCCCAATTTATACGCCCATGAGAGGAAGTGCCCTATGCAATCTAAGCTGAGTTTTTTAGATGTTTCAGGACACACCGTACACCTCTCCAGAGTGGCTGTTGGCAATTTACATCCCGCCCATCAGCGTAGCAAGGCTCCCATTTCTCCAGGGCCTGTCCTGCATTTCTGGTTTTGACACTTTATTCAGCATGGCCCTTTTGACCGATGGGAAGGGAGACTTCTTTGTAGCGCTGATTTGCCTTTCCGGGTTGCTTGGTTGGCCAAAAAGGGCATCATTTTCGAAGTTTTGCCGCTTTTCCTGTGCTTTAAAAGCGATTCGAATCTACCTCCTGAAATCTGTTTCCTGCAATTCTGCCTTGCTTTCAAATCCTCTTCGTTGCCTTCCCTCAATATATTTGTGGATGAGAGTTATCATTTCTAAGTCTGCAGGTTTGTGAATTGCAGTGCCCCTGAGCTCCATTTTTCAACTCGCTTTTTTGGGAGCTGGCCGCAAAAGCGCAGGATTGCTTCAGGCCCTATTCTGGCTTCGGGCGGCAAGCTGAGCCTGTGGTTAATTCTTCTTCCTGATGGGAAAATAGAGTGACCTGTGCCTGTCCCAACACCTAGAGCTAGTCTCTCATTGGTTCCCCCTCTTCCCGTTCATCCTCAGGACAAATTGCAACCTGTTCGGAACAGGAGGTTAAAGGTGCTGATTCTCCAAGCAGGGAGATTGCTAGTATAGCGGCTGGAATGGCGAACCGGAGCACAAGGAGATGAGAAATGAGGTGCGTTTTAGAAACCTTTCCCGATCACACGGTGTACCATCTTCTGGGTTTCTCATGCATGTTTTCGATGTAGGAAGATGCCCTTGAACCTGGAGATTTGGGACCCATGGGATGGGTACCACGCAGTATTACTTTAAAGGGTGTGCGTTTGCTCACCCAACCTCACCAAACCTCTCAGCCCCAAGAGTGTCCACCCTTATGTCTCATCCATCTGTGGGTCTACATATGGTCAATCCAGGTTGCATCACAGCCCCTGAACGAATTTTGTCAGAATTTCTCTCTCTTTCACTGTCTTTGTTTCACGGGTTTTTAAAAGTAATTGATTTGTATAATGGGGTTTAGCTGCTTTTCACTGCTGTGGTTATGCCGGTTTTCACCCACTTCACTCACTTACAGAGAGATATCAATACATAGGTTTTAAGATTCTTACTAGTCAGATATATTCTTGGGCGATGAATAGGGCGTGTTGAGTCCAGTTCACTGAGGAAGGAGTAGGTCTTGTCTATTACATATTGGGTTTATGGAACGCTATCTGAGCTAATTTGAAACCCTTGTTTTATGCATCACCCCACCTCACCTTTCCCGTTAAGCAGCCCTAGTGTGTTTTCTAAACGTGTGACTCTGACCTGTTATGTAATTCAGTTCAAGGGTAGCGGTTTTTACATTCCCTCTATAAGTGATATCTTATGATAAGTGTCTTTTTCTGTGTGACTTATTTCACTTAGAATCGTCGTACCCAAATCCACTCATCATGCTGCTACTAGCCTTATGACGTTGATTTCATGGCTGAGTGATATTCCATTGTACATAAGGACCACAACTTCTTTATCCATTCTTGTCTTTCCTGGGATATTTAAGGTGTCACAAAGTGGAGGTTCTTGTCAACAGAGCAGCCCTAAACTTTGGGGTGCCTGTGTCTTGCTGATTTTTAGTTTTCCCAATTTATACGCCCATGAGTGGAAGTGCCCTATGCTCTCTAAGCTGAGTTTTTTAGATGTTTCAGGACACACCGTATACTTCTCCAGAGTGGCTGTTGGCAATTTACATCCCGCCCATCAGCGTAGCAAGGCTCCCATTTCTCCATGGCCTGTCCTGCATTTCTGGTTTTGACACTTTATTCAGCCTGGCCCTTTTGACCGATGGGAAGCGAGACTTCTTTATAGCGCTGAATTGCCTTTCCAGGTTGCTTGGTTGGCCAAAAAGGGCGTATGCGTTTTTTCCTGAATATATTCAGGAAAAAACGCATACGCCCTTTTTGGCCAAGGGCATCATTGTCGAGGTTTTGCCGCTTTTCCTGTGCTTTAAAGGCGATTCGAATCTACCTCCTGAAATCTGTTTCCTGCAATTCTGCCTTGCTTTCAAATCCTCTTCGTTGCCTTCCCTCAATATATTTGTGGATGAGAGTTATCATTTCTAAGTCTGCAGGTTTGTGAATTGCAGTGCCCCTGAGCTCCATTTTTCAACTCGCTTTTTTGGGAGCTGGCCGCAAAAGCGCAGGATTGCTTCAGGCCCTATTCTGGCTTCGGGCGGCAAGCTGAGCCTGTGGTTAATTCTTCTTCCTGATGGGAAAATAGAGTGACCTGTGCCTGTCCCAACACCTAGAGCTACTCTCTCATTGGTTCCCCCTCTTCCCGTTCATCCTCAGGACAAATTGCAACCTGTTCGGAACAGGAGGTTAAAGGTGCTGATTCTCCAAGCAGGGAGATTGCTAGTATAGCGGCTGGAATGGCGAACCGGAGCACAAGGAGATGAGAAATGAGGTGCGTTTTAGAAACCTTTCCCGATCACACGGTGTACCATCTTCTGGGTTTCTCATGCATGTTTTCGATGTAGGAAGATGCCCTTGAACCTGGAGATTTGGGACCCATGGGATGGGTACCACACAGTATTACTTTAAAGGGTCTGCGTTTGCTCACCCAACCTCACCAAACCTCTCAGCCCCAAGAGTGTCCACCCTTATGTCTCATCCATCTGTGGGTCTACATATGGTCAATCCAGGTTGCATCACAGCCCCTGAACGAATTTTGTCAGAATTTCTCTCTCTTTCACTGTCTTTGTTTCACGGGTTTTTAAAAGTAATTGATTTGTATAATGGGGTTTAGCTGCTTTTCACTGCTGTGGTTATGCCGCTTTTCACCCACTTCACTCACTTACAGAGAGATATCAATACATAGGTTTTAAGATTCTTACTAGTCAGATATATTCTTGGGCGATGAATAGGGCGTGTTGAGTCCAGTTCACTGAGGAAGGAGTAGGTCTTGTCTATTACATATTGGGTTTATGGAACGCTATCTGAGCTAATTTGAAACCCTTGTTTTATGCATCACCCCACCTCACCTTTCCCGTTAAGCAGCCCTAGTGTGTTTTCTAAACGTGTGACTCTGACCTGTTATGTAATTCAGTTCAAGGGTAGCGGTTTTTACATTCCCTCTATAAGTGATATCTTATGATAAGTGTCTTTTTCTGTGTGACTTATTTCACTTAGAATCGTCGTACCCAAATCCACTCTTCATGCTGCTACTAGCCTTATGACGTTGATTTCATGGCTGAGTGATATTCCATTGTACATAAGGACCACAACTTCTTTATCCATTCTTGTCTTTCCTGGGATATTTAAGGTGTCACAAAGTGGAGGTTCTTGTCAACAGAGCAGCCCTAAACTTTGGGGTGCCTGTGTCTTGCTGATTTTTAGTTTTCCCAATTTATACGCCCATGAGTGGAAGTGCCCTATGCTCTCTAAGCTGAGTTTTTTAGATGTTTCAGGACACACCGTACACTTCTCCAGAGTGGCTGTTGGCAATTTACATCCCGCCCATCAGCGTAGCAAGGCTCCCATTTCTCCATGGCCTGTCCTGCATTTCTGGTTTTGACACTTTATTCAGCCTGGCCCTTTTGACCGATGGGAAGCGAGACTTCTTTGTAGCGCTGATTTGCCTTTCCAGGTTGCTTGGTTGGCCAAAAAGGGCGTATGCGTTTTTTCCTGAATATATTCAGGAAAAAACGCATACGCCCTTTTTGGCCACGGGCATCATTGTCGAGGTTTTGCCGCTTTTCCTGTGCTTTAAAGGCGATTCGAATCTACCTCCTGAAATCTGTTTCCTGCAATTCTTCCTTGCTTTCAAATCCTCTTCGTTGCCTTCCCTCAATATATTTGTGGATGAGAGTTATCATTTCTAAGTCTGCAGGTTTGTGAATTGCAGTGCCCCTGAGCTCCATTTTTCAACTCGCTTTTTTGGGAGCTGGCCGCAAAAGCGCAGGATTGCTTCAGGCCCTATTCTGGCTTCGGGCGGCAAGCTGAGCCTGTGGTTAATTCTTCTTCCTGATGGGAAAATAGAGTGACCTGTGCCTGTCCCAACACCTAGAGCTAGTCTCTCATTGGTTCCCCCTCTTCCCGTTCATCCTCAGGACAAATTGCAACCTGTTCGGAACAGGAGGTTAAAGGTGCTGATTCTCCAAGCAGGGAGATTGCTAGTATAGCGGCTGGAATGGCGAACCGGAGCACAAGGAGATGAGAAATGAGGTGCGTTTTAGAAACCTTTCCCGATCACACGGTGTACCATCTTCTGGGTTTCTCATGCATGTTTTCGATGTAGGAAGATGCCCTTGAACCTGGAGATTTGGGACCCATGGGATGGGTACCACACAGTATTACTTTAAAGGGTCTGCGTTTGCTCACCCAACCTCACCAAACCTCTCAGCCCCAAGAGTGTCCACCCTTATGTCTCATCTATCTGTGGGTCTACATATGGTCAATCCAGGTTGCATCACAGCCCCTGAACGAATTTTGTCAGAATTTCTCTCTCTTTCACTGTCTTTGTTTCACGGGTTTTTAAAAGTAATTGATTTGTATAATGGGGTTTAGCTGCTTTTCACTGCTGTGGTTATGCCGCTTTTCACCCACTTCACTCACTTACAGAGAGATATCAATACATAGGTTTTAAGATTCTTACTAGTCAGATATATTCTTGGGCGATGAATAGGACGTGTTGAGTCCAGTTCACTGAGGAAGGAGTAGGTCTTGTCTATTACATATTGGGTTTATGGAACGCTATCTGAGCTAATTTGAAACCCTTGTTTTATGCATCACCCCACCTCACCTTTCCCGTTAAGCAGCCCTAGTGTGTTTTCTAAACGTGTGACTCTGACCTGTTATGTAATTCAGTTCAAGGGTAGCGGTTTTTACATTCCCTCTATAAGTGATATCTTATGATAAGTGTCTTTTTCTGTGTGACTTATTTCACTTAGAATCGTCGTACCCAAATCCACTCATCATGCTGCTACTAGCCTTATGACGTTGATTTCATGGCTGAGTGATATTCCATTGTACATAAGGACCACAACTTCTTTATCCATTCTTGTCTTTCCTGGGATATTTAAGGTGTCACAAAGTGGAGGTTCTTGTCAACAGAGCAGCCCTAACCTTTGGGGTGCCTGTGTCTTGCTGATTTTTAGTTTTCCCAATTTATACGCCCATGAGTGGAAGTGCCCTATGCTCTCTAAGCTGAGTTTTTTAGATGTTTCAGGACACACCGTACACTTCTCCAGAGTGGCTGTTGGCAATTTACATCCCGCCCATCAGCGTAGCAAGGCTCCCATTTCTCCATGGCCTGTCCTGCATTTCTGGTTTTGACACTTTATTCAGCCTGGCCCTTTTGACCGATGGGAAGCGAGACTTCTTTGTAGCGCTGATTTGCCTTTCCAGGTTGCTTGGTTGGCCAAAAAGGGCGTATGCGTTTTTTCCTGAATATATTCAGGAAAAAACGCATACGCCCTTTTTGGCCAAGGGCATCATTGTCGAGGTTTTGCCGCTTTTCCTGTGCTTTAAAGGCGATTCGAATCTACCTCCTGAAATCTGTTTCCTGCAATTCTGCCTTGCTTTCAAATCCTCTTCGTTGCCTTCCCTCAATATATTTGTGGATGAGAGTTATCATTTCTAAGTCTGCAGGTTTGTGAATTGCAGTGCCCCTGAGCTCCATTTTTCAACTCGCTTTTTTGGGAGCTGGCCGCAAAAGCGCAGGATTGCTTCAGGCCCTATTCTGGCTTCGGGCGGCAAGCTGAGCCTGTGGTTAATTCTTCTTCCTGATGGGAAAATAGAGTGACCTGTGCCTGTCCCAACACCTAGAGCTACTCTCTCATTGGTTCCCCCTCTTCCCGTTCATCCTCAGGACAAATTGCAACCTGTTCGGAACAGGAGGTTAAAGGTGCTGATTCTCCAAGCAGGGAGATTGCTAGTATAGCGGCTGGAATGGCGATCCGGAGCACAAGGAGATGAGAAATCAGGTGCGTTTTAGAAACCTTTCCCGATCACACGGTGTACCATCTTCTGGGTTTCTCATGCATGTTTTCGATGTAGGAAGATGCCCTTGAACCTGGAGATTTGGGACCCATGGGATGGGTACCACACAGTATTACTTTAAAGGGTCTGCGTTTGCTCACCCAACCTCACCAAACCTCTCAGCCCCAAGAGTGTCCACCCTTATGTCTCATCCATCTGTGGGTCTACATATGGTCAATCCAGGTTGCATCACAGCCCCTGAACGAATTTTGTCAGAATTTCTCTCTCTTTCACTGTCTTTGTTTCACGGGTTTTTAAAAGTAATTGATTTGTATAATGGGGTTTAGCTGCTTTTCACTGCTGTGGTTATGCCGCTTTTCACCCACTTCACTCACTTACAGAGAGATATCAATACATAGGTTTTAAGATTCTTACTAGTCAGATATATTCTTGGGCGATGAATAGGGCGTGTTGAGTCCAGTTCACTGAGGAAGGAGTAGGTCTTGTCTATTACATATTGGGTTTATGGAACGCTATCTGAGCTAATTTGAAACCCTTGTTTTATGCATCACCCCACCTCACCTTTCCCGTTAAGCAGCCCTAGTGTGTTTTCTAAACGTGTGACTCTGACCTGTTATGTAATTCAGTTCAAGGGTAGCGGTTTTTACATTCCCTCTATAAGTGATATCTTATGATAAGTGTCTTTTTCTGTGTGACTTATTTCACTTAGAATCGTCGTACCCAAATCCACTCTTCATGCTGCTACTAGCCTTATGACGTTGATTTCATGGCTGAGTGATATTCCATTGTACATAAGGACCACAACTTCTTTATCCATTCTTGTCTTTCCTGGGATATTTAAGGTGTCACAAAGTGGAGGTTCTTGTCAACAGAGCAGCCCTAAACTTTGGGGTGCCTGTGTCTTGCTGATTTTTAGTTTTCCCAATTTATACGCCCATGAGTGGAAGTGCCCTATGCTCTCTAAGCTGAGTTTTTTAGATGTTTCAGGACACACCGTACACTTCTCCAGAGTGGCTGTTGGCAATTTACATCCCGCCCATCAGCGTAGCAAGGCTCCCATTTCTCCATGGCCTGTCCTGCATTTCTGGTTTTGACACTTTATTCAGCCTGGCCCTTTTGACCGATGGGAAGCGAGACTTCTTTGTAGCGCTGATTTGCCTTTCCAGGTTGCTTGGTTGGCCAAAAAGGGCGTATGCGTTTTTTCCTGAATATATTCAGGAAAAAACGCATACGCCCTTTTTGGCCAAGGGCATCATTGTCGAGGTTTTGCCGCTTTTCCTGTGCTTTAAAGGCGATTCGAATCTACCTCCTGAAATCTGTTTCCTGCAATTCTGCCTTGCTTTCAAATCCTCTTCGTTGCCTTCCCTCAATATATTTGTGGATGAGAGTTATCATTTCTAAGTCTGCAGGTTTGTGAATTGCAGTGCCCCTGAGCTCCATTTTTCAACTCGCTTTTTTGGGAGCTGGCCGCAAAAGCGCAAGATTGCTTCAGGCCCTATTCTGGCTTCGGGCGGCAAGCTGAGCCTGTGGTTAATTCTTCTTCCTGATGGGAAAATAGAGTGACCTGTGCCTGTCCCAACACCTAGAGCTAGTCTCTCATTGGTTCCCCCTCTTCCCGTTCATCCTCAGGACAAATTGCAACCTGTTCGGAACAGGAGGTTAAAGGTGCTGATTCTCCAAGCAGGGAGATTGCTAGTATAGCGGCTGGAATGGCGAACCGGAGCACAAGGAGATGAGAAATGAGGTGCGTTTTAGAAACCTTTCCCGATCACACGGTGTACCATCTTCTGGGTTTCTCATGCATGTTTTCGATGTAGGAAGATGCCCTTGAACCTGGAGATTTGGGACCCATGGGATGGGTACCACGCAGTATTACTTTAAAGGGTGTGCGTTTGCTCACCCAACCTCACCAAACCTCTCAGCCCCAAGAGTGTCCACCCTTATGTCTCATCCATCTGTGGGTCTACATATGGTCAATCCAGGTTGCATCACAGCCCCTGAACGAATTTTGTCAGAATTTCTCTCTCTTTCACTGTCTTTGTTTCACGGGTTTTTAAAAGTAATTGATTTGTATAATGGGGTTTAGCTGCTTTTCACTGCTGTGGTTATGCCGCTTTTCACCCACTTCACTCACTTACAGAGAGATATCAATACATAGGTTTTAAGATTCTTACTAGTCAGATATATTCTTGGGCGATGAATAGGGCGTGTTGAGTCCAGTTCACTGAGGAAGGAGTAGGTCTTGTCTATTACATATTGGGTTTATGGAACGCTATCTGAGCTAATTTGAAACCCTTGTTTTATGCATCACCCCACCTCACCTTTCCCGTTAAGCAGCCCTAGTGTGTTTTCTAAACGTGTGACTCTGACCTGTTATGTAATTCAGTTCAAGGGTAGCGGTTTTTACATTCCCTCTATAAGTGATATCTTATGATAAGTGTCTTTTTCTGTGTGACTTATTTCACTTAGAATCGTCGTACCCAAATCCACTCTTCATGCTGCTACTAGCCTTATGACGTTGATTTCATGGCTGAGTGATATTCCATTGTACATAAGGACCACAACTTCTTTATCCATTCTTGTCTTTCCTGGGATATTTAAGGTGTCACAAAGTGGAGGTTCTTGTCAACAGAGCAGCCCTAAACTTTGGGGTGCCTGTGTCTTGCTGATTTTTAGTTGTCCCAATTTATACGCCCATGAGTGGAAGTGCCCTATGCTCTCTAAGCTGAGTTTTTTAGATGTTTCAGGACACACCGTACACTTCTCCAGAGTGGCTGTTGGCAATTTACATCCCGCCCATCAGCGTAGCAAGGCTCCCATTTCTCCATGGCCTGTCCTGCATTTCTGGTTTTGACACTTTATTCAGCCTGGCCCTTTTGACCGATGGGAAGCGAGACTTCTTTGTAGCGCTGATTTGCCTTTCCAGGTTGCTTGGTTGGCCAAAAAGGGCGTATGCGTTTTTTCCTGAATATATTCAGGAAAAAACGCATACGCCCTTTTTGGCCAAGGGCATCATTGTCGAGGTTTTGCTGCTTTTCCTGTGCTTTAAAGGCGATTCGAATCTACCTCCTGAAATCTGTTTCCTGCAATTCTGCCTTGCTTTCAAATCCTCTTCGTTGCCTTCCCTCAATATATTTGTGGATGAGAGTTATCATTTCTAAGTCTGCAGGTTTGTGAATTGCAGTGCCCCTGAGCTCCATTTTTCAACTCGCTTTTTTGGGAGCTGGCCGCAAAAGCGCAAGATTGCTTCAGGCCCTATTCTGGCTTCGGGCGGCAAGCTGAGCCTGTGGTTAATTCTTCTTCCTGATGGGAAAATAGAGTGACCTGTGCCTGTCCCAACACCTAGAGCTAGTCTCTCATTGGTTCCCCCTCTTCCCGTTCATCCTCAGGACAAATTGCAACCTGTTCGGAACAGGAGGTTAAAGGTGCTGATTCTCCAAGCAGGGAGATTGCTAGTATAGCGGCTGGAATGGCGAACCGGAGCACAAGGAGATGAGAAATGAGGTGCGTTTTAGAAACCTTTCCCGATCACACGGTGTACCATCTTCTGGGTTTCTCATGCATGTTTTCGATGTAGGAAGATGCCCTTGAACCTGGAGATTTGGGACCCATGGGATGGGTACCACGCAGTATTACTTTAAAGGGTGTGCGTTTGCTCACCCAACCTCACCAAACCTCTCAGCCCCAAGAGTGTCCACCCTTATGTCTCATCCATCTGTGGGTCTACATATGGTCAATCCAGGTTGCATCACAGCCCCTGAACGAATTTTGTCAGAATTTCTCTCTCTTTCACTGTCTTTGTTTCACGGGTTTTTAAAAGTAATTGATTTGTATAATGGGGTTTAGCTGCTTTTCACTGCTGTGGTTATGCCGCTTTTCACCCACTTCACTCACTTACAGAGAGATATCAATACATAGGTTTTAAGATTCTTACTAGTCAGATATATTCTTGGGCGATGAATAGGGCGTGTTGAGTCCAGTTCACTGAGGAAGGAGTAGGTCTTGTCTATTACATATTGGGTTTATGGAACGCTATCTGAGCTAATTTGAAACCCTTGTTTTATGCATCACCCCACCTCACCTTTCCCGTTAAGCAGCCCTAGTGTGTTTTCTAAACGTGTGACTCTGACCTGTTATGTAATTCAGTTCAAGGGTAGCGGTTTTTACATTCCCTCTATAAGTGATATCTTATGATAAGTGTCTTTTTCTGTGTGACTTATTTCACTTAGAATCGTCGTACCCAAATCCACTCTTCATGCTGCTACTAGCCTTATGACGTTGATTTCATGGCTGAGTGATATTCCATTGTACATAAGGACCACAACTTCTTTATCCATTCTTGTCTTTCCTGGGATATTTAAGGTGTCACAAAGTGGAGGTTCTTGTCAACAGAGCAGCCCTAAACTTTGGGGTGCCTGTGTCTTGCTGATTTTTAGTTGTCCCAATTTATACGCCCATGAGTGGAAGTGCCCTATGCTCTCTAAGCTGAGTTTTTTAGATGTTTCAGGACACACCGTACACTTCTCCAGAGTGGCTGTTGGCAATTTACATCCCGCCCATCAGCGTAGCAAGGCTCCCATTTCTCCATGGCCTGTCCTGCATTTCTGGTTTTGACACTTTATTCAGCCTGGCCCTTTTGACCGATGGGAAGCGAGACTTCTTTGTAGCGCTGATTTGCCTTTCCAGGTTGCTTGGTTGGCCAAAAAGGGCGTATGCGTTTTTTCCTGAATATATTCAGGAAAAAACGCATACGCCCTTTTTGGCCAAGGGCATCATTGTCGAGGTTTTGCTGCTTTTCCTGTGCTTTAAAGGCGATTCGAATCTACCTCCTGAAATCTGTTTCCTGCAATTCTGCCTTGCTTTCAAATCCTCTTCGTTGCCTTCCCTCAATATATTTGTGGATGAGAGTTATCATTTCTAAGTCTGCAGGTTTGTGAATTGCAGTGCCCCTGAGCTCCATTTTTCAACTCGCTTTTTTGGGAGCTGGCCGCAAAAGCGCAAGATTGCTTCAGGCCCTATTCTGGCTTCGGGCGGCAAGCTGAGCCTGTGGTTAATTCTTCTTCCTGATGGGAAAATAGAGTGACCTGTGCCTGTCCCAACACCTAGAGCTAGTCTCTCATTGGTTCCCCCTCTTCCCGTTCATCCTCAGGACAAATTGCAACCTGTTCGGAACAGGAGGTTAAAGGTGCTGATTCTCCAAGCAGGGAGATTGCTAGTATAGCGGCTGGAATGGCGAACCGGAGCACAAGGAGATGAGAAATGAGGTGCGTTTTAGAAACCATTCCCGATCACACGGTGTACCATCTTCGGGGTTTCTCATGCATGTTTTCGATGTAGGAAGATGCCCTTGAACCTGGAGATTTGGGACCCATGGGATGGGTACCACGGAGTATTACTTTAAAGGGTCTGCGTTTGCTCACCCAACCTCACCAAACCTCTCAGCCCCAAGAGTGTCCACCCTTATGTCTCATCCATCTGTGGGTCTACATATGGTCAATCCAGGTTGCATCACAGCCCCTGAACGAATTTTGTCAGAATTTCTCTCTCTTTCACTGTCTTTGTTTCACGGGTTTTTAAAAGTAATTGATTTGTATAATGGGGTTTAGCTGCTTTTCACTGCTGTGTTTATGCCGCTTTTCACCCACTTCACTCACTTACAGAGAGATATAAATACATAGGTTTTAAGATTCTTACTAGTCAGATATATTCTTGGGCGATGAATAGGGCGTGTTGAGTCCAGTTCACTGAGGAAGGAGTAGGTCTTGTCTATTACATATTGGGTTTATGGAACGCTATCTGAGCTAATTTGAAACCCTTGTTTTATGCATCACCCCACCTCACCTTTCCCGTTAAGCAGCCCTAGTGTGTTTTCTAAACGTGTGACTCTGACCTGTTATGTAATTCAGTTCAAGGGTAGCGGTTTTTACATTCCCTCTATAAGTGATATCTTATGATAAGTGTCTTTTCCTGTGTGACTTATTTCACTTAGAATCGTCGTACCCAAATCCACTCATCATGCTGCTCCTAGCCTTATGACGTTGATTTCATGGCTGAGTGATATTCCATTGTACAAAAGGACCACAACTTCTTTATCCATCCTTGTCTTTCCTGGG
The DNA here is from genome assembly GCF_028023285.1 of Balaenoptera ricei. Lineage (NCBI taxonomy): Eukaryota > Metazoa > Chordata > Mammalia > Artiodactyla > Balaenopteridae > Balaenoptera > Balaenoptera ricei. The sequence goes on along the minus strand of NC_082640.1, from coordinate 86,832,584 downwards.
ATATTTAAGGTGTAACAAAGTGGAGGTTCTTGTCAACAGAGCAGCCCTAAACTTTGGGGTGCCTGTGTCTTGCTGATTTTTAGTTTTCCCAATTTATACGCCCATGAGTGGAAGTGCCCTATGCTCCCTAAGCTGAGTTTTTTAGATGTTTCAGGACACACCGTACACTTCTCCAGAGTGGCTGTTGGCAATTTACATCCCCCCCATCAGCGTAGCAAGGCTCCCATTTCTCCATGGCCTGTCCTGCATTTCTGGTTTTGACACTTTATTCAGCCTGGCCCTTTTGACCGATGGGAAGCGAGACTTCTTTGTAGCGCTGATTTGCCTTTCCAGGTTGCTTGGTTGGCCAAAAAGGCCGTATGCGTTTTTTCCTGAATATATTCAGGAAAAACCGCATACGCCCTTTTTGGCCAAGGGCATCATTGTCGAGGTTTTGCCGCTTTTCCTGTGCTTTAAAGGCGATTCGAATCTACCTCCTGAAATCTGTTTCCTGCAATTCTGCCTTGCTTTCAAATCCTCTTCGTTGCCTTCCCTCAATATATTTGTGGACGAGAGTTATCATTTCTAAGTCTGCAGGTTTGTGAATTGCCGTGCCCCTGAGCTCCATTTTTCAACTCGCTTTCTTGGGAGCTGGCCGCAAAAGCGCAGGATTGCTTCAGGCCCTATTCTGGCTCCGGGCGGCAGGCTGAGCCTGTGGTTAATTCTTCTTCCTGATGGGAAAATAGAGTGACCTGTGCCTGTCCCAACACCTAGAGCTAGTCTCTCATTGGTTCCCCCTCTTCCCGTTCATCCTCAGGACAAATTGCAACCTGTACGGAACAGGAGGTTAAAGGTGCTGATTCTCCAAGCAGGGAGATTACTAGTATAGCGGCTGGAATGGCGAACCGGAGCACAAGGAAATGAGAAATGAGGTGCGTTTTAGAAACCTTTCCCGATCACACGGTGTACCATCTTCTAGGTTTCTCATGCATGTTTTCGATGTAGGAAGATGCCCTTGAACCTGGAGATTTGGGACCCATGGGATGGGTACTACGCAGTATAACTTTCAAGGGTCTGCGTTTGCTCACCCAACCTCACCAAACCTCTCAGCCCCAAGAGTGTCCACCCTTATGTCTCATCCATCTGTGGGTCTACATATGGTCAATCCAGGTTGCATCACAGCCCCTGAACGAATTTTGTCAGAATTTCTCTCTCTTTCACTGTCTTTGTTTCACGGGTTTTTAAAAGTAATTGATTTGTATAATGGGGTTTAGCTGCTTTTCACTGCTGTGGTTATGCCGCTTTTCACCCACTTCACTCACTTACAGAGAGATATAAATACATAGGTTTTAAGCTTCTTAATAGTCAGATATATTCTTGGGCGGTGAATAGGGCGTGTTGAGTCCAGTTCACTGAGGAAGGAGTAGGTCTTGTCTATTACATATTCGGTTTATGGAACGCTATCTGAGCTACTTTGAAACCCTTGTTTTATGCATCACCCCACCTCACCTTTCCCATTAAGCAGCCATAGTGTGTTTTCTAAACGTGTGACTCTGACCTGTTATGTAATTCAGTTCAAGGGTAGCGGTTTTTACATTCCTTCTATAAGTGATATCTTATGATAAGTGTCTTTTTCTGTGTGACTTATTTCACTTAGAATCGTCGTACCCAAATCCACTCATCATGCTGCTACTAGGCTTATGACGTTGATTTCATGGCTGAGTGATATTCCATTGTACATAAGGACCACAACTTCTTTATCCATTCTTGTCTTTCCTGGGATATTTAAGGTGTAACAAAGTGGAGGTTCTTGTCAACAGAGCAGCCCTAAACTTTGGGGTGCCTGTGTCTTGCTGATTTTTAGTTTTCCCAATTTATACGCCCATGAGTGGAAGTGCCCTATGCTCTCTAAGCTGAGTTTTTTAGATGTTTCAGGACACAGCGTACACTTCTCCAGAGTGGCTGTTGGCAATTTCCATCCCGCCCATCAGCGTAGCAAGGCTCCCATTTCTCCATGGCCTGTCCTGCATTTCTGGTTTTGACACTTTATTCAGCCTGGCCCTTTTGACCGATGGGAAGCGAGACTTCTTTGTAGCGCTGATTTGCCTTTCCAGGTTGCTTGGTTGGCCAAAAAGGGCGTATGCGTTTTTTCCTGAATATATTCAGGAAAAAACGCATACGCCCTTTTTGGCCAAGGGCATCATTGTCGAGGTTTTGCCGCTTTTCCTGTGCTTTAAAGGCGATTCGAATCTACCTCCTGAAATCTGTTTCCTGCAATTCTGCCTTGCTTTCAAATCCTCTTCGTTGCCTTCCCTCAATATATTTGTGGACGAGAGTTATCATTTCTAAGTCTGCAGGTTTGTGAATTGCAGTGCCCCTGAGCTCCATTTTTCAACTCGCTTTCTTGGGAGCTGGCCGCAAAAGCGCAGGATTGCTTCAGGCCCTATTCTGGCTCCGGGCGGCAAGCTGAGCCTGTGGTTAATTCTTCTTCCTGATGGGAAAATAGAGAGACCTGTGCCTGTCCCAACACCTAGAGCTAGTCTCTCATTGGTTCCCCCTCTTCCCGTTCATCCTCAGGACAAATTGCAACCTGTACGGAACAGGAGGTTAAAGGTGCTGATTCTCCAAGCAGGGAGATTGCTAGTATAGCGGCTGGAATGGCGAACCGGAGCACAAGGAGATGAGAAATGAGGTGCGTTTTAGAAACCTTTCCCGATCACACAGTGTACCATCTTCGGGGTTTCTCATGCATGTTTTCGATGTAGGAAGATGCCCTTGAACCTGGAGATTTGGGACCCATGGGATGGGTTCCACGCAGTATTACTTTAAAGGGTCTGCGTTTGCTCACCCAACCTCACCAAGCCTCTCAGCCCTAAGAGTGTCCACCCTTATGTCTCATCCATCTGTGGGCCTACATATGGTCAATCCAGGTTGCATCACAGCCCCTGAACGAATTTTGTCAGAATTTCTCTCTCTTTCACTGTCTCTGTTTCACGGGATTTTAAAAGTAATTGATTTGTATAATGGGGTTTAGCTGCTTTTCACTGCTGTGGTTATGCCGCTTTTCACCCACTTCACTCACTTACAGAGAGATATAAATACATAGGTTTTAAGATTCTTACTAGTCAGATATATTCTTGGGCGATGAATAGGGCGTGTTGAGTCCAGTTCACTGAGGAAGGAGTAGGTCTTGTCTATTACATATTGGGTTTATGGAACGCTATCTGAGCTACTTTGAAACCCTTGTTTTATGCATCACCCCACCTCACCTTTCCCGTTAAGCAGCCCTAGTGTGTTTTCTAAACGTGTGACTCTGACCTGTTATGTAATTCAGTTCAAGGGTAGCGGTTTTTACATTCCCTCTATAAGTGATATCTTATGATAAGTGTCTTTTTCTGTGTGACTTATTTCACTTAGAATCGTCGTACCCAAATCCACTCATCATGCTGCTACTAGCCTTATGACGTTGATTTCATGGCTGAGTGATATTCCATTGTACATAAGGACCACAACTTCTTTATCCATTCTTGTCTATCCTGGGATATTTAAGGTGTAACAAAGTGGAGGTTCTTGTCAACAGAGCAGCCCTAAACTTTGGGGTGCCTGTGTCTTGCTGATTTTTAGTTTTCCCAATTTATACGCCCATGAGTGGAAGTGCCCTATGCTCTCTAAGCTGAGTTTTTTAGATGTTTCAGGACACACCGTACACTTCTCCAGAGTGGCTGTTGGCAATTTCCATCCCGCCCATCAGCGTAGCAAGGCTCCCATTTCTCCATGGCCTGTCCTGCATTTCTGGTTTTGACACTTTATTCAGCCTGGCCCTTTTGACCGATGGGAAGCGAGACTTCTTTGTAGCGCTGATTTGCCTTTCCAGGTTGCTTGGTTGGCCAAAAAGGGCGTATGCGTTTTTTCCTGAATATATTCAGGAAAAAACGCATACGCCCTTTTTGGCCAAGGGCATCATTGTCGAGGTTTTGCCGCTTTTCCTGTGCTTTAAAGGCGATTCGAATCTACCTCCTGAAATCTGTTTCCTGCAATTCTGCCTTGCTTTCAAATCCTCTTCGTTGCCTTCCCTCAATATATTTGTGGACGAGAGTTATCATTTCTAAGTCTGCAGGTTTGTGAATTGCAGTGCCCCTGAGCTCCATTTTTCAACTCGCTTTCTTGGGAGCTGGCCGCAAAAGCGCAGGATTGCTTCAGGCCCTATTCTGGCTCCGGGCGGCAAGCTGAGCCTGTGGTTAATTCTTCTTCCTGATGGGAAAATAGAGAGACCTGTGCCTGTCCCAACACCTAGAGCTAGTCTCTCATTGGTTCCCCCTCTTCCCGTTCATCCTCAGGACAAATTGCAACCTGTACGGAACAGGAGGTTAAAGGTGCTGATTCTCCAAGCAGGGAGATTGCTAGTATAGCGGCTGGAATGGCGAACCGGAGCACAAGGAGATGAGAAATGAGGTGCGTTTTAGAAACCTTTCCCGATCACACGGTGTACCATCTTCTGGGTTTCTCATGCATGTTTTCGATGTAGGAAGATGCCCTTGAACCTGGAGATTTGGGACCCATGGGATGGGTTCCACGCAGTATTACTTTAAAGGGTCTGCGTTTGCTCACCCAACCTCACCAAGCCTCTCAGCCCTAAGAGTGTCCACCCTTATGTCTCATCCATCTGTGGGTCTACATATGGTCAATCCAGGTTGCATCACAGCCCCTGAACGAATTTTGTCAGAATTTCTCTCTCTTTCACTGTCTCTGTTTCACGGGATTTTAAAAGTAATTGATTTGTATAATGGGGTTTAGCTGCTTTTCACTGCTGTGGTTATGCCGCTTTTCACCCACTTCACTCACTTACAGAGAGATATAAATACATAGGTTTTAAGATTCTTACTAGTCAGATATATTCTTGGGCGATGAATAGGGCGTGTTGAGTCCAGTTCACTGAGGAAGGAGTAGGTCTTGTCTATTACATATTGGGTTTATGGAACGCTATCTGAGGTAATTTGAAACCCTTGTTTTATGCATCACCCCACCTCACCTTTCCCGTTAAGCAGCCCTAGTGTGTTTTCTAAACGTGTGACTCTGACCTGTTATGTAATTCAGTTCAAGGGTAGCGGTTTTTACATTCCCTCTATAAGTGATATCTTATGATAAGTGTCTTTTTCTGTGTGACTTATTTCACTTAGAATCGTCGTACCCAAATCCACTCATCATGCTGCTACTAGCCTTATGACGTTGATTTCATGGCTGAGTGATATTCCATTGTACATAAGGACCACAACTTCTTTATCCATTCTTGTCTATCCTGGGATATTTAAGGTGTAACAAAGTGGAGGTTCTTGTCAGCAGAGCAGCCCTAAACTTTGGGGTGCCTGTGTCTTGCTGATTTTTAGTTTTCCCAATTTATACGCCCATGAGTGGAAGTGCCCTATGCTCTCTAAGCTGAGTTTTTTAGATGTTTCAGGACACACCGTACACTTCTCCAGAGTGGCTGTTGGCAATTTACATCCCGCCCATCAGCGTAGCAAGGCTCCCATTTCTCCATGGCCTGTCCTGCATTTCTGGTTTTGACACTTTATTCAGCCTGGCCCTTTTGACCGATGGGAAGCGAGACTTCTTTGTAGCGCTGATTTGCCTTTCCAGGTTGCTTGGTTGGCCAAAAAGGGCGTATGCGTTTTTTCCTGAATATATTCAGGAAAAAACGCATACGCCCTTTTTGGCCAAGGGCATCATTGTCGAGGTTTTGCCGCTTTTCCTGTGCTTTAAAGGCGATTCGAATCTACCTCCTGAAATCTGTTTCCTGCAATTCTGCCTTGCTTTCAAATCCTCTTCGTTGCCTTCCCTCAATATATTTGTGGACGAGAGTTATCATTTCTAAGTCTGCAGGTTTGTGAATTGCAGTGCCCCTGAGCTCCATTTTTCAACTCGCTTTCTTGGGAGCTGGCCGCAAAAGCGCAGGATTGCTTCAGGCCCTATTCTGGCTCCGGGCGGCAAGCTGAGCCTGTGGTTAATTCTTCTTCCTGATGGGAAAATAGAGAGACCTGTGCCTGTCCCAACACCTAGAGCTAGTCTCTCATTGGTTCCCCCTCTTCCCGTTCATCCTCAGGACAAATTGCAACCTGTACGGAACAGGAGGTTAAAGGTGCTGATTCTCCAAGCAGGGAGATTGCTAGTATAGCGGCTGGAATGGCGAACCGGAGCACAAGGAGATGAGAAATGAGGTGCGTTTTAGAAACCTTTCCCGATCACACGGTGTACCATCTTCGGGGTTTCTCATGCATGTTTTCGATGTAGGAAGATGCCCTTGAACCTGGAGATTTGGGACCCATGGGATGGGTTCCACGCAGTATTACTTTAAAGGGTCTGCGTTTGCTCACCCAACCTCACCAAGCCTCTCAGCCCTAAGAGTGTCCACCCTTATGTCTCATCCATCTGTGGGTCTACATATGGTCAATCCAGGTTGCATCACAGCCCCTGAACGAATTTTGTCAGAATTTCTCTCTCTTTCACTGTCTCTGTTTCACGGGATTTTAAAAGTAATTGATTTGTATAATGGGGTTTAGCTGCTTTTCACTGCTGTGGTTATGCCGCTTTTCACCCACTTCACTCACTTACAGAGAGATATAAATACATAGGTTTTAAGCTTCTTACTAGTCAGATATATTCTTGGGCGGTGAATAGGGCGTGTTGAGTCCAGTTCACTGAACAAGGAGTAGGTCTTGTCTATTACATATTCGGTTTGTGGAACGCTATCTGAGCTACTTTGAAACTCTTGTTTTATGCATCACCCCACCTCACCTTTCCCGTTAAGCAGCCATAGTGTGTTTTCTAAACGTGTGACTCTGACCTGTTATGTAATTCAGTTCAAGGGTAGCGGTTTTTACATTCCCTCTATAAGTGATATCTTATGATAAGTGTCTTTTTCTGTGTGACTTATTTCACTTAGAATCGTCGTACCCAAATCCACTCATCATGCTGCTACTAGCCTTATGACGTTGATTTCATGGCTGAGTGATATTCCATTGTACATAAGGACCACAACTTCTTTATCCATCCTTGTCTTTCCTGGGATATTTAAGGTGTAACAAAGTGGAGGTTCTTGTCAACAGAGCAGCCCTAAACTTTGGGGTGCCTGTGTCTTGCTGATTTTTAGTTTTCCCAATTTATACGCCCATGAGTGGAAGTGCCCTATGCTCTCTAAGCTGAGTTTTTTAGATGTTTCAGGACACACCGTACACTTCTCCAGAGTGGCTGTTGGCAATTTACATCCCGCCCATCAGCGTAGCAAGGCTCCCATTTCTCCATGGCCTGTCCTGCATTTCTGGTTTTGACACTTTATTCAGCCTGGCCCTTTTGACCGATGGGAAGCGAGACTTCTTTGTAGCGCTGATTTGCCTTTCCAGGTTGCTTGGTTGGCCAAAAAGGCCGTATGCGTTTTTTCCTGAATATATTCAGGAAAAACCGCATACGCCCTTTTTGGCCAAGGGCATCATTGTCGAGGTTTTGCCGCTTTTCCTGTGCTTTAAAGGCGATTCGAATCTACCTCCTGAAATCTGTTTCCTGCAATTCTGCCTTGCTTTCAAATCCTCTTCGTTGCCTTCCCTCAATATATTTGTGGACGAGTGTTATCATTTCTAAGTCTGCAGGTTTGTGAATTGCCGTGCCCCTGAGCTCCATTTTTCAACTCGCTTTCTTGGGAGCTGGCCGCAAAAGCGCAGGATTGCTTCAGGCCCTATTCTGGCTCCGGGCGGCAGGCTGAGCCTGTGGTTAATTCTTCTTCCTGATGGGAAAATAGAGTGACCTGTGCCTGTCCCAACACCTAGAGCTAGTCTCTCATTGCTTCCCCCTCTTCCCGTTCATCCTCAGGACAAATTGCAACCTGTACGGAACAGGAGGTTAAAGGTGCTGATTCTCCAAGCAGGGAGATTACTAGTATAGCGGCTGGAATGGCGAACCGGAGCACAAGGAAATGAGAAATGAGGTGCGTTTTAGAAACCTTTCCCGATCACACGGTGTACCATCTTCTAGGTTTCTCATGCATGTTTTCGATGTAGGAAGATGCCCTTGAACCTGGAGATTTGGGACCCATGGGATGGGTACTACGCAGTATAACTTTCAAGGGTCTGCGTTTGCTCACCCAACCTCACCAAACCTCTCAGCCCCAAGAGTGTCCACCCTTATGTCTCATCCATCTGTGGGTCTACATATGGTCAATCCAGGTTGCATCACAGCCCCTGAACGAATTTTGTCAGAATTTCTCTCTCTTTCACTGTCTCTGTTTCACGGGATTTTAAAAGTAATTGATTTGTATAATGGGGTTTAGCTGCTTTTCACTGCTGTGGTTATGCCGCTTTTCACCCACTTCACTCACTTACAGAGAGATATAAATACATAGGTTTTAAGCTTCTTAATAGTCAGATATATTCTTGGGCGGTGAATAGCGCGTGTTGAGTCCAGTTCACTGAGGAAGGAGTAGGTCTTGTCTATTACATATTCGGTTTATGGAACGCTATCTGAGGTAATTTGAAACCCTTGTTTTATGCATCACCCCACCTCACCTTTCCCATTAAGCAGCCATAGTGTGTTTTCTAAACGTGTGACTCTGACCTGTTATGTAATTCAGTTCAAGGGTAGCGGTTTTTACATTCCCTCTATAAGTGATATCTTATGATAAGTGTCTTTTTCTGTGTGACTTATTTCACTTAGAATCGTCGTACCCAAATCCACTCATCATGCTGCTACTAGGCTTATGACGTTGATTTCATGGCTGAGTGATATTCCATTGTACATAAGGACCACAACTTCTTTATCCATTCTTGTCTTTCCTGGGATATTTAAGGTGTAACAAAGTGGAGGTTCTTGTCAACAGAGCAGCCCTAAACTTTGGGGTGCCTGTGTCTTGCTGATTTTTAGTTTTCCCAATTTATACGCCCATGAGTGGAAGTGCCCTATGCTCTCTAAGCTGAGTTTTTTAGATGTTTCAGGACACAGCGTACACTTCTCCAGAGTGGCTGTTGGCAATTTCCATCCCGCCCATCAGCGTAGCAAGGCTCCCATTTCTCCATGGCCTGTCCTGCATTTCTGGTTTTGACACTTTATTCAGCCTGGCCCTTTTGACCGATGGGAAGCGAGACTTCTTTGTAGCGCTGATTTGCCTTTCCAGGTTGCTTGGTTGGCCAAAAAGGGCGTATGCGTTTTTTCCTGAATATATTCAGGAAAAAACGCATACGCCCTTTTTGGCCAAGGGCATCATTGTCGAGGTTTTGCCGCTTTTCCTGTGCTTTAAAGGCGATTCGAATCTACCTCCTGAAATCTGTTTCCTGCAATTCTGCCTTGCTTTCAAATCCTCTTCGTTGCCTTCCCTCAATATATTTGTGGACGAGAGTTATCATTTCTAAGTCTGCAGGTTTGTGAATTGCAGTGCCCCTGAGCTCCATTTTTCAACTCGCTTTCTTGGGAGCTGGCCGCAAAAGCGCAGGATTGCTTCAGGCCCTATTCTGGCTCCGGGCGGCAGGCTGAGCCTGTGGTTAATTCTTCTTCCTGATGGGAAAATAGAGAGACCTGTGCCTGTCCCAACACCTAGAGCTAGTCTCTCATTGGTTCCCCCTCTTCCCGTTCATCCTCAGGACAAATTGCAACCTGTACGGAACAGGAGGTTAAAGGTGCTGATTCTCCAAGCAGGGAGATTGCTAGTATAGCGGCTGGAATGGCGAACCGGAGCACAAGGAGATGAGAAATGAGGTGCGTTTTAGAAACCTTTCCCGATCACACGGTGTACCATCTTCGGGGTTTCTCATGCATGTTTTCGATGTAGGAAGATGCCCTTGAACCTGGAGATTTGGGACCCATGGGATGGGTTCCACGCAGTATTACTTTAAAGGGTCTGCGTTTGCTCACCCAACCTCACCAAGCCTCTCAGCCCTAAGAGTGTCCACCCTTATGTCTCATCCATCTGTGGGCCTACATATGGTCAATCCAGGTTGCATCACAGCCCCTGAACGAATTTTGTCAGAATTTCTCTCTCTTTCACTGTCTCTGTTTCACGGGATTTTAAAAGTAATTGATTTGTATAATGGGGTTTAGCTGCTTTTCACTGCTGTGGTTATGCCGCTTTTCACCCACTTCACTCACTTACAGAGAGATATAAATACATAGGTTTTAAGATTCTTACTAGTCAGATATATTCTTGGGCGATGAATAGGGCGTGTTGAGTCCAGTTCACTGAGGAAGGAGTAGGTCTTGTCTATTACATATTGGGTTTATGGAACGCTATCTGAGCTACTTTTAAACCCTTGTTTTATGCATCACCCCACCTCACCTTTCCCGTTAAGCAGCCCTAGTGTGTTTTCTAAACGTGTGACTCTGACCTGTTATGTAATTCAGTTCAAGGGTAGCGGTTTTTACATTCCCTCTATAAGTGATATCTTATGATAAGTGTCTTTTTCTGTGTGACTTATTTCACTTAGAATCGTCGTACCCAAATCCACTCATCATGCTGCTACTAGCCTTATGACGTTGATTTCATGGCTGAGTGATATTCCATTGTACATAAGGACCACAACTTCTTTATCCATTCTTGTCTATCCTGGGATATTTAAGGTGTAACAAAGTGGAGGTTCTTGTCAACAGAGCAGCCCTAAACTTTGGGGTGCCTGTGTCTTGCTGATTTTTAGTTTTCCCAATTTATACGCCCATGAGTGGAAGTGCCCTATGCTCTCTAAGCTGAGTTTTTTAGATGTTTCAGGACACACCGTACACTTCTCCAGAGTGGCTGTTGGCAATTTCCATCCCGCCCATCAGCGTAGCAAGGCTTCCATTTCTCCATGGCCTGTCCTGCATTTCTGGTTTTGACACTTTATTCAGCCTGGCCCTTTTGACCGATGGGAAGCGAGACTTCTTTGTAGCGCTGATTTGCCTTTCCAGGTTGCTTGGTTGGCCAAAAAGGGCGTATGCGTTTTTTCCTGAATATATTCAGGAAAAAACGCATACGCCCTTTTTGGCCAAGGGCATCATTGTCGAGGTTTTGCCGCTTTTCCTGTGCTTTAAAGGCGATTCGAATCTACCTCCTGAAATCTGTTTCCTGCAATTCTGCCTTGCTTTCAAATCCTCTTCGTTGCCTTCCCTCAATATATTTGTGGACGAGAGTTATCATTTCTAAGTCTGCAGGTTTGTGAATTGCAGTGCCCCTGAGCTCCATTTTTCAACTCGCTTTCTTGGGAGCTGGCCGCAAAAGCGCAGGATTGCTTCAGGCCCTATTCTGGCTCCGGGCGGCAAGCTGAGCCTGTGGTTAATTCTTCTTCCTGATGGGAAAATAGAGAGACCTGTGCCTGTCCCAACACCTAGAGCTAGTCTCTCATTGGTTCCCCCTCTTCCCGTTCATCCTCAGGACAAATTGCAACCTGTACGGAACAGGAGGTTAAAGGTGCTGATTCTCCAAGCAGGGAGATTGCTAGTATAGCGGCTGGAATGGCGAACCGGAGCACAAGGAGATGAGAAATGAGGTGCGTTTTAGAAACCTTTCCCGATCACACGGTGTACCATCTTCTGGGTTTCTCATGCATGTTTTCGATGTAGGAAGATGCCCTTGAACCTGGAGATTTGGGACCCATGGGATGGGTTCCACGCAGTATTACTTTAAAGGGTCTGCGTTTGCTCACCCAACCTCACCAAGCCTCTCAGCCCTAAGAGTGTCCACCCTTATGTCTCATCCATCTGTGGGTCTACATATGGTCAATCCAGGTTGCATCACAGCCCCTGAACGAATTTTGTCAGAATTTCTCTCTCTTTCACTGTCTCTGTTTCACGGGATTTTAAAAGTAATTGATTTGTATAATGGGGTTTAGCTGCTTTTCACTGCTGTGGTTATGCCGCTTTTCACCCACTTCACTCACTTACAGAGAGATATAAATACATAGGTTTTAAGATTCTTACTAGTCAGATATATTCTTGGGCGATGAATAGGGCGTGTTGAGTCCAGTTCACTGAGGAAGGAGTAGGTCTTGTCTATTACATATTGGGTTTATGGAACGCTATCTGAGGTAATTTGAAACCCTTGTTTTATGCATCACCCCACCTCACCTTTCCCGTTAAGCAGCCCTAGTGTGTTTTCTAAACGTGTGACTCTGACCTGTTATGTAATTCAGTTCAAGGGTAGCGGTTTTTACATTCCCTGTATAAGTGATATCTTATGATAAGTGTCTTTTTCTGTGTGACTTATTTCACTTAGAATCGTCGTACCCAAATCCACTCATCATGCTGCTACTAGCCTTATGACGTTGATTTCATGGCTGAGTGATATTCCATTGTACATAAGGACCACAACTTCTTTATCCATTCTTGTCTATCCTGGGATATTTAAGGTGTAACAAAGTGGAGGTTCTTGTCAGCAGAGCAGCCCTAAACTTTGGGGTGCCTGTGTCTTGCTGATTTTTAGTTTTCCCAATTTATACGCCCATGAGTGGAAGTGCCCTATGCTCTCTAAGCTGAGTTTTTTAGATGTTTCAGGACACACCGTACACTTCTCCAGAGTGGCTGTTGGCAATTTCCATCCCGCCCATCAGCGTAGCAAGGCTCCCATTTCTCCATGGCCTGTCCTGCATTTCTGGTTTTGACACTTTATTCAGCCTGGCCCTTTTGACCGATGGGAAGCGAGACTTCTTTGTAGCGCTGATTTGCCTTTCCAGGTTGCTTGGTTGGCCAAAAAGGGCGTATGCGTTTTTTCCTGAATATATTCAGGAAAAACCGCATACGCCCTTTTTGGCCAAGGGCATCATTGTCGAGGTTTTGCCGCTTTTCCTGTGCTTTAAAGGCGATTCGAATCTACCTCCTGAAATCTGTTTCCTGCAATTCTGCCTTGCTTTCAAATCCTCTTCGTTGCCTTCCCTCAATATATTTGTGGACGAGAGTTATCATTTCTAAGTCTGCAGGTTTGTGAATTGCCGTGCCCCTGAGCTCCATTTTTCAACTCGCTTTCTTGGGAGCTGGCCGCAAAAGCGCAGGATTGCTTCAGGCCCTATTCTGGCTCCGGGCGGCAGGCTGAGCCTGTGGTTAATTCTTCTTCCTGATGGGAAAATAGAGTGACCTGTGCCTGTCCCAACACCTAGAGCTAGTCTCTCATTGCTTCCCCCTCTTCCCGTTCATCCTCAGGACAAATTGCAACCTGTACGGAACAGGAGGTTAAAGGTGCTGATTCTCCAAGCAGGGAGATTACTAGTATAGCGGCTGGAATGGCGAACCGGAGCACAAGGAGATGAGAAATGAGGTGCGTTTTAGAAACCTTTCCCGATCACACGGTGTACCATCTTCTAGGTTTCTCATGCATGTTTTCGATGTAGGAAGATGCCCTTGAACCTGGAGATTTGGGACCCATGGGATGGGTACTACGCAGTATAACTTTCAAGGGTCTGCGTTTGCTCACCCAACCTCACCAAACCTCTCAGCCCCAAGAGTGTCCACCCTTATGTCTCATCCATCTGTGGGTCTACATATGGTCAATCCAGGTTGCATCACAGCCCCTGAACGAATTTTGTCAGAATTTCTCTCTCTTTCACTGTCTTTGTTTCACGGGTTTTTAAAAGTAATTGATTTGTATAATGGGGTTTAGCTGCTTTTCACTGCTGTGGTTATGCCGCTTTTCACCCACTTCACTCACTTACAGAGAGATATAAATACATAGGTTTTAAGCTTCTTAATAGTCAGATATATTCTTGGGCGGTGAATAGGGCGTGTTGAGTCCAGTTCACTGAGGAAGGAGTAGGTCTTGTCTATTACATATTCGGTTTATGGAACGCTATCTGAGGTAATTTGAAACCCTTGTTTTATGCATCACCCCACCTCACCTTTCCCATTAAGCAGCCATAGTGTGTTTTCTAAACGTGTGACTCTGACCTGTTATGTAATTCAGTTCAAGGGTAGCGGTTTTTACATTCCCTCTATAAGTGATATCTTATGATAAGTGTCTTTTTCTGTGTGACTTATTTCACTTAGAATCGTCGTACCCAAATCCACTCATCATGCTGCTACTAGGCTTATGACGTTGATTTCATGGCTGAGTGATATTCCATTGTACATAAGGACCACAACTTCTTTATCCATTCTTGTCTTTCCTGGGATATTTAAGGTGTAACAAAGTGGAGGTTCTTGTCAACAGAGCAGCCCTAAACTTTGGGGTGCCTGTGTCTTGCTGATTTTTAGTTTTCCCAATTTATACGCCCATGAGTGGAAGTGCCCTATGCTCTCTAAGCTGAGTTTTTTAGATGTTTCAGGACACACCGTACACTTCTCCAGAGTGGCTGTTGGCAATTTCCATCCCGCCCATCAGCGTAGCAAGGCTCCCATTTCTCCATGGCCTGTCCTGCATTTCTGGTTTTGACACTTTATTCAGCCTGGCCCTTTTGACCGGTGGGAAGCGAGACTTCTTTGTAGCGCTGATTTGCCTTTCCAGGTTGCTTGGTTGGCCAAAAAGGGCGTATGCGTTTTTTCCTGAATATATTCAGGAAAAAACGCATACGCCCTTTTTGGCCAAGGGCATCATTGTCGAGGTTTTGCCGCTTTTCCTGTGCTTTAAAGGCGATTCGAATCTACCTCCTGAAATCTGTTTCCTGCAATTCTGCCTTGCTTTCAAATCCTCTTCGTTGCCTTCCCTCAATATATTTGTGGACGAGAGTTATCATTTCTAAGTCTGCAGGTTTGTGAATTGCAGTGCCCCTGAGCTCCATTTTTCAACTCGCTTTCTTGGGAGCTGGCCGCAAAAGCGCAGGATTGCTTCAGGCCCTATTCTGGCTCCGGGCGGCAAGCTGAGCCTGTGGTTAATTCTTCTTCCTGATGGGAAAATAGAGAGACCTGTGCCTGTCCCAACACCTAGAGCTAGTCTCTCATTGGTTCCCCCTCTTCCCGTTCATCCTCAGGACAAATTGCAACCTGTACGGAACAGGAGGTTAAAGGTGCTGATTCTCCAAGCAGGGAGATTGCTAGTATAGCGGCTGGAATGGCGAACCGGAGCACAAGGAGATGAGAAATGAGGTGCGTTTTAGAAACCTTTCCCGATCACACGGTGTACCATCTTCGGGGTTTCTCATGCATGTTTTCGATGTAGGAAGATGCCCTTGAACCTGGAGATTTGGGACCCATGGGATGGGTTCCACGCAGTATTACTTTAAAGGGTCTGCGTTTGCTCACCCAACCTCACCAAGCCTCTCAGCCCTAAGAGTGTCCACCCTTATGTCTCATCCATCTGTGGGCCTACATATGGTCAATCCAGGTTGCATCACAGCCCCTGAACGAATTTTGTCAGAATTTCTCTCTCTTTCACTGTCTCTGTTTCACGGGATTTTAAAAGTAATTGATTTGTATAATGGGGTTTAGCTGCTTTTCACTGCTGTGGTTATGCCGCTTTTCACCCACTTCACTCACTTACAGAGAGATATAAATACATAGGTTTTAAGATTCTTACTAGTCAGATATATTCTTGGGCGATGAATAGGGCGTGTTGAGTCCAGTTCACTGAGGAAGGAGTAGGTCTTGTCTATTACATATTGGGTTTATGGAACGCTATCTGAGCTACTTTGAAACCCTTGTTTTATGCATCACCCCACCTCACCTTTCCCGTTAAGCAGCCCTAGTGTGTTTTCTAAACGTGTGACTCTGACCTGTTATGTAATTCAGTTCAAGGGTAGCGGTTTTTACATTCCCTCTATAAGTGATATCTTATGATAAGTGTCTTTTTCTGTGTGACTTATTTCACTTAGAATCGTCGTACCCAAATCCACTCATCATGCTGCTACTAGCCTTATGACGTTGATTTCATGGCTGAGTGATATTCCATTGTACATAAGGACCACAACTTCTTTATCCATTCTTGTCTATCCTGGGATATTTAAGGTGTAACAAAGTGGAGGTTCTTGTCAACAGAGCAGCCCTAAACTTTGGGGTGCCTGTGTCTTGCTGATTTTTAGTTTTCCCAATTTATACGCCCATGAGTGGAAGTGCCCTATGCTCTCTAAGCTGAGTTTTTTAGATGTTTCAGTACACACCGTACACTTCTCCAGAGTGGCTGTTGGCAATTTCCATCCCGCCCATCAGCGTAGCAAGGCTCCCATTTCTCCATGGCCTGTCCTGCATTTCTGGTTTTGACACTTTATTCAGCCTGGCCCTTTTGACCGATGGGAAGCGAGACTTCTTTGTAGCGCTGATTTGCCTTTCCAGGTTGCTTGGTTGGCCAAAAAGGGCGTATGCGTTTTTTCCTGAATATATTCAGGAAAAAACGCATACGCCCTTTTTGGCCAAGGGCATCATTGTCGAGGTTTTGCCGCTTTTCCTGTGCTTTAAAGGCGATTCGAATCTACCTCCTGAAATCTGTTTCCTGCAATTCTGCCTTGCTTTCAAATCCTCTTCGTTGCCTTCCCTCAATATATTTGTGGACGAGAGTTATCATTTCTAAGTCTGCAGGTTTGTGAATTGCAGTGCCCCTGAGCTCCATTTTTCAACTCGCTTTCTTGGGAGCTGGCCGCAAAAGCGCAGGATTGCTTCAGGCCCTATTCTGGCTCCGGGCGGCAAGCTGAGCCTGTGGTTAATTCTTCTTCCTGATGGGAAAATAGAGAGACCTGTGCCTGTCCCAACACCTAGAGCTAGTCTCTCATTGGTTCCCCCTCTTCCCGTTCATCCTCAGGACAAATTGCAACCTGTACGGAACAGGAGGTTAAAGGTGCTGATTCTCCAAGCAGGGAGATTGCTAGTATAGCGGCTGGAATGGCGAACCGGAGCACAAGGAGATGAGAAATGAGGTGCGTTTTAGAAACCTTTCCCGATCACACGGTGTACCATCTTCGGGGTTTCTCATGCATGTTTTCGATGTAGGAAGATGCCCTTGAACCTGGAGATTTGGGACCCATGGGATGGGTTCCACGCAGTATTACTTTAAAGGGTCTGCGTTTGCTCACCCAACCTCACCAAGCCTCTCAGCCCTAAGAGTGTCCACCCTTATGTCTCATCCATCTGTGGGTCTACATATGGTCAATCCAGGTTGCATCACAGCCCCTGAACGAATTTTGTCAGAATTTCTCTCTCTTTCACTGTCTCTGTTTCACGGGATTTTAAAAGTAATTGATTTGTATAATGGGGTTTAGCTGCTTTTCACTGCTGTGGTTATGCCGCTTTTCACCCACTTCACTCACTTACAGAGAGATATAAATACATAGGTTTTAAGATTCTTACTAGTCAGATATATTCTTGGGCGATGAATAGGGCGTGTTGAGTCCAGTTCACTGAGGAAGGAGTAGGTCTTGTCTATTACATATTGGGTTTATGGAACGCTATCTGAGGTAATTTGAAACCCTTGTTTTATGCATCACCCCACCTCACCTTTCCCGTTAAGCAGCCCTAGTGTGTTTTCTAAACGTGTGACTCTGACCTGTTATGTAATTCAGTTCAAGGGTAGCGGTTTTTACATTCCCTGTATAAGTGATATCTTATGATAAGTGTCTTTTTCTGTGTGACTTATTTCACTTAGAATCGTCGTACCCAAATCCACTCATCATGCTGCTACTAGCCTTATGACGTTGATTTCATGGCTGAGTGATATTCCATTGTACATAAGGACCACAACTTCTTTATCCATCCTTGTCTTTCCTGGGATATTTAAGGTGAAACAAAGTGGAGGTTCTTGTCAACAGAGCAGCCCTAAACTTTGGGGTGCCTGTGTCTTGCTGATTTTTAGTTTTCCCAATTTATACGCCCATGAGTGGAAGTGCCCTATGCTCCCTAAGCTGAGTTTTTTAGATGTTTCAGGACACACCGTACACTTCTCCAGAGTGGCTGTTGGCAATTTACATCCCGCCCATCAGCGTAGCAAGGCTCCCATTTCTCCATGGCCTGTCCTGCATTTCTGGTTTTGACACTTTATTCAGCCTGGCCCTTTTGACCGATGGGAAGCGAGACTTCTTTGTAGCGCTGATTGGCCTTTCCAGGTTGCTTGGTTGGCCAAAAAGGCCGTATGCGTTTTTTCCTGAATATATTCAGGAAAAACCGCATACGCCCTTTTTGGCCAAGGGCATCATTGTCGAGGTTTTGCCGCTTTTCCTGTGCTTTAAAGGTGATTCGAATCTACCTCCTGAAATCTGTTTCCTGCAATTCTGCCTTGCTTTCAAATCCTCTTCGTTGCCTTCCCTCAATATATTTGTGGACGAGAGTTATCATTTCTAAGTCTGCAGGTTTGTGAATTGCCGTGCCCCTGAGCTCCATTTTTCAACTCGCTTTCTTGGGAGCTGGCCGCAAAAGCGCAGGATTGCTTCAGGCCCTATTCTGGCTCCGGGCGGCAGGCTGAGCCTGTGGTTAATTCTTCTTCCTGATGGGAAAATAGAGTGACCTGTGCCTGTCCCAACACCTAGAGCTAGTCTCTCATTGCTTCCCCCTCTTCCCGTTCATCCTCAGGACAAATTGCAACCTGTACGGAACAGGAGGTTAAAGGTGCTGATTCTCCAAGCAGGGAGATTACTAGTATAGCGGCTGGAATGGCGAACCGGAGCACAAGGAGATGAGAAATGAGGTGCGTTTTAGAAACCTTTCCCGATCACACGGTGTACCATCTTCTAGGTTTCTCATGCATGTTTTCGATGTAGGAAGATGCCCTTGAACCTGGAGATTTGGGACCCATGGGATGGGTACTACGCAGTATAACTTTCAAGGGTCTGCGTTTGCTCACCCAACCTCACCAAACCTCTCAGCCCCAAGAGTGTCCACCCTTATGTCTCATCCATCTGTGGGTCTACATATGGTCAATCCAGGTTGCATCACAGCCCCTGAACGAATTTTGTCAGAATTTCTCTCTCTTTCACTGTCTTTGTTTCACGGGTTTTTAAAAGTAATTGATTTGTATAATGGGGTTTAGCTGCTTTTCACTGCTGTGGTTATGCCGCTTTTCACCCACTTCACTCACTTACAGAGAGATATAAATACATAGGTTTTAAGCTTCTTAATAGTCAGATATATTCTTGGGCGGTGAATAGGGCGTGTTGAGTCCAGTTCACTGAGGAAGGAGTAGGTCTTGTCTATTACATATTCGGTTTATGGAACGCTATCTGAGGTAATTTGAAACCCTTGTTTTATGCATCACCCCACCTCACCTTTCCCATTAAGCAGCCATAGTGTGTTTTCTAAACGTGTGACTCTGACCTGTTATGTAATTCAGTTCAAGGGTAGCGGTTTTTACATTCCCTCTATAAGTGATATCTTATGATAAGTGTCTTTTTCTGTGTGACTTATTTCACTTAGAATCGTCGTACCCAAATCCACTCATCATGCTGCTACTAGGCTTATGACGTTGATTTCATGGCTGAGTGATATTCCGTTGTACATAAGGACCACAACTTCTTTATCCATTCTTGTCTTTCCTGGGATATTTAAGGTGTAACAAAGTGGAGGTTCTTGTCAACAGAGCAGCCCTAAACTTTGGGGTGCCTGTGTCTTGCTGATTTTTAGTTTTCCCAATTTATACGCCCATGAGTGGAAGTGCCCTATGCTCTCTAAGCTGAGTTTTTTAGATGTTTCAGGACACACCGTACACTTCTCCAGAGTGGCTGTTGGCAATTTCCATCCCGCCCATCAGCGTAGCAAGGCTCCCATTTCTCCATGGCCTGTCCTGCATTTCTGGTTTTGACACTTTATTCAGCCTGGCCCTTTTGACCGGTGGGAAGCGAGACTTCTTTGTAGCGCTGATTTGCCTTTCCAGGTTGCTTGGTTGGCCAAAAAGGGCGTATGCGTTTTTTCCTGAATATATTCAGGAAAAAACGCATACGCCCTTTTTGGCCAAGGGCATCATTGTCGAGGTTTTGCCGCTTTTCCTGTGCTTTAAAGGCGATTCGAATCTACCTCCTGAAATCTGTTTCCTGCAATTCTGCCTTGCTTTCAAATCCTCTTCGTTGCCTTCCCTCAATATATTTGTGGACGAGAGTTATCATTTCTAAGTCTGCAGGTTTGTGAATTGCAGTGCCCCTGAGCTCCATTTTTCAACTCGCTTTCTTGGGAGCTGGCCGCAAAAGCGCAGGATTGCTTCAGGCCCTATTCTGGCTCCGGGCGGCAAGCTGAGCCTGTGGTTAATTCTTCTTCCTGATGGGAAAATAGAGAGACCTGTGCCTGTCCCAACACCTAGAGCTAGTCTCTCATTGGTTCCCCCTCTTCCCGTTCATCCTCAGGACAAATTGCAACCTGTACGGAACAGGAGGTTAAAGGTGCTGATTCTCCAAGCAGGGAGATTGCTAGTATAGCGGCTGGAATGGCGAACCGGAGCACAAGGAGATGAGAAATGAGGTGCGTTTTAGAAACCTTTCCCGATCACACGGTGTACCATCTTCGGGGTTTCTCATGCATGTTTTCGATGTAGGAAGATGCCCTTGAACCTGGAGATTTGGGACCCATGGGATGGGTTCCACGCAGTATTACTTTAAAGGGTCTGCGTTTGCTCACCCAACCTCACCAAGCCTCTCAGCCCTAAGAGTGTCCACCCTTATGTCTCATCCATCTGTGGGCCTACATATGGTCAATCCAGGTTGCATCACAGCCCCTGAACGAATTTTGTCAGAATTTCTCTCTCTTTCACTGTCTCTGTTTCACGGGATTTTAAAAGTAATTGATTTGTATAATGGGGTTTAGCTGCTTTTCACTGCTGTGGTTATGCCGCTTTTCACCCACTTCACTCACTTACAGAGAGATATAAATACATAGGTTTTAAGATTCTTACTAGTCAGATATATTCTTGGGCGATGAATAGGGCGTGTTGAGTCCAGTTCACTGAGGAAGGAGTAGGTCTTGTCTATTACATATTGGGTTTATGGAACGCTATCTGAGCTACTTTGAAACCCTTGTTTTATGCATCACCCCACCTCACCTTTCCCGTTAAGCAGCCCTAGTGTGTTTTCTAAACGTGTGACTCTGACCTGTTATGTAATTCAGTTCAAGGGTAGCGGTTTTTACATTCCCTCTATAAGTGATATCTTATGATAAGTGTCTTTTTCTGTGTGACTTATTTCACTTAGAATCGTCGTACCCAAATCCACTCATCATGCTGCTACTAGCCTTATGACGTTGATTTCATGGCTGAGTGATATTCCATTGTACATAAGGACCACAACTTCTTTATCCATTCTTGTCTATCCTGGGATATTTAAGGTGTAACAAAGTGGAGGTTCTTGTCAACAGAGCAGCCCTAAACTTTGGGGTGCCTGTGTCTTGCTGATTTTTAGTTTTCCCAATTTATACGCCCATGAGTGGAAGTGCCCTATGCTCTCTAAGCTGAGTTTTTTAGATGTTTCAGGACACACCGTACACTTCTCCAGAGTGGCTGTTGGCAATTTCCATCCCGCCCATCAGCGTAGCAAGGCTCCCATTTCTCCATGGCCTGTCCTGCATTTCTGGTTTTGACACTTTATTCAGCCTGGCCCTTTTGACCGATGGGAAGCGAGACTTCTTTGTAGCGCTGATTTGCCTTTCCAGGTTGCTTGGTTGGCCAAAAAGGGCGTATGCGTTTTTTCCTGAATATATTCAGGAAAAAACGCATACGCCCTTTTTGGCCAAGGGCATCATTGTCGAGGTTTTGCCGCTTTTCCTGTGCTTTAAAGGCGATTCGAATCTACCTCCTGAAATCTGTTTCCTGCAATTCTGCCTTGCTTTCAAATCCTCTTCGTTGCCTTCCCTCAATATATTTGTGGACGAGAGTTATCATTTCTAAGTCTGCAGGTTTGTGAATTGCAGTGCCCCTGAGCTCCATTTTTCAACTCGCTTTCTTGGGAGCTGGCCGCAAAAGCGCAGGATTGCTTCAGGCCCTATTCTGGCTCCGGGCGGCAAGCTGAGCCTGTGGTTAATTCTTCTTCCTGATGGGAAAATAGAGAGACCTGTGCCTGTCCCAACACCTAGAGCTAGTCTCTCATTGGTTCCCCCTCTTCCCGTTCATCCTCAGGACAAATTGCAACCTGTACGGAACAGGAGGTTAAAGGTGCTGATTCTCCAAGCAGGGAGATTGCTAGTATAGCGGCTGGAATGGCGAACCGGAGCACAAGGAGATGAGAAATGAGGTGCGTTTTAGAAACCTTTCCCGATCACACGGTGTACCATCTTCTGGGTTTCTCATGCATGTTTTCGATGTAGGAAGATGCCCTTGAACCTGGAGATTTGGGACCCATGGGATGGGTTCCACGCAGTATTACTTTAAAGGGTCTGCGTTTGCTCACCCAACCTCACCAAGCCTCTCAGCCCTAAGAGTGTCCACCCTTATGTCTCATCCATCTGTGGGTCTACATATGGTCAATCCAGGTTGCATCACAGCCCCTGAACGAATTTTGTCAGAATTTCTCTCTCTTTCACTGTCTCTGTTTCACGGGATTTTAAAAGTAATTGATTTGTATAATGGGGTTTAGCTGCTTTTCACTGCTGTGGTTATGCCGCTTTTCACCCACTTCACTCACTTACAGAGAGATATAAATACATAGGTTTTAAGATTCTTACTAGTCAGATATATTCTTGGGCGATGAATAGGGCGTGTTGAGTCCAGTTCACTGAGGAAGGAGTAGGTCTTGTCTATTACATATTGGGTTTATGGAACGCTATCTGAGGTAATTTGAAACCCTTGTTTTATGCATCACCCCACCTCACCTTTCCCGTTAAGCAGCCCTAGTGTGTTTTCTAAACGTGTGACTCTGACCTGTTATGTAATTCAGTTCAAGGGTAGCGGTTTTTACATTCCCTGTATAAGTGATATCTTATGATAAGTGTCTTTTTCTGTGTGACTTATTTCACTTAGAATCGTCGTACCCAAATCCACTCATCATGCTGCTACTAGCCTTATGACGTTGATTTCATGGCTGAGTGATATTCCATTGTACATAAGGACCACAACTTCTTTATCCATTCTTGTCTATCCTGGGATATTTAAGGTGTAACAAAGTGGAGGTTCTTGTCAGCAGAGCAGCCCTAAACTTTGGGGTGCCTGTGTCTTGCTGATTTTTAGTTTTCCCAATTTATACGCCCATGAGTGGAAGTGCCCTATGCTCTCTAAGCTGAGTTTTTTAGATGTTTCAGGACACACCGTACACTTCTCCAGAGTGGCTGTTGGCAATTTCCATCCCGCCCATCAGCGTAGCAAGGCTCCCATTTCTCCATGGCCTGTCCTGCATTTCTGGTTTTGACACTTTATTCAGCCTGGCCCTTTTGACCGATGGGAAGCGAGACTTCTTTGTAGCGCTGATTTGCCTTTCCAGGTTGCTTGGTTGGCCAAAAAGGGCGTATGCGTTTTTTCCTGAATGTATTCAGGAAAAAACGCATACGCCCTTTTTGGCCAAGGGCATCATTGTCGAGGTTTTGCCGCTTTTCCTGTGCTTTAAAGGCGATTCGAATCTACCTCCTGAAATCTGTTTCCTGCAATTCTGCCTTGCTTTCAAATCCTCTTCGTTGCCTTCCCTCAATATATTTGTGGACGAGAGTTATCATTTCTAAGTCTGCAGGTTTGTGAATTGCAGTGCCCCTGAGCTCCATTTTTCAACTCGCTTTCTTGGGAGCTGGCCGCAAAAGCGCAGGATTGCTTCAGGCCCTATTCTGGCTCCGGGCGGCAAGCTGAGCCTGTGGTTAATTCTTCTTCCTGATGGGAAAATAGAGAGACCTGTGCCTGTCCCAACACCTAGAGCTAGTCTCTCATTGGTTCCCCCTCTTCCCGTTCATCCTCAGGACAAATTGCAACCTGTACGGAACAGGAGGTTAAAGGTGCTGATTCTCCAAGCAGGGAGATTGTTAGTATAGCGGCTGGAATGGCGAACCGGAGCACAAGGAGATGAGAAATGAGGTGCGTTATAGAAACCTTTCCCGATCACACGGTGTACCATCTTCTGGGTTTCTCATGCATGTTTTCGATGTAGGAAGATGCCCTTGAACCTGGAGATTTGGGACCCATGGGATGGGTACCACGCAGTATGACTTTCAAGGGTCTGCGTTTGCTCACCCAACCTCACCAAACCTCTCAGCCCGAAGAGTGTCCACCCTTATGTCTCATCCATCTGTGGGTCTACATATGGTCAATCCAGGTTGCATCACAGCCCCTGAACGAATTTTGTCAGAATTTCTCTCTCTTTCACTGTCTTTGTTTCACGGGTTTTTAAAAGTAATTGATTTGTATAATGGGGTTTAGCTGCTTTTCACTGCTGTGTTTATTCCGCTTTTCACCCACTTCACTCACTTACAGAGAGATATAAATACATAGGTTTTAAGCTTCTTACTAGTCAGATATATTCTTGGGCGGTGAATAGGGCGTGTTGAGTCCAGTTCACTGAGCAAGGAGTAGGTCTTGTCTATTACATATTCGGTTTGTGGAACGCTATCTGAGCTACTTTGAAACTCTTGTTTTATGCATCACCCCACCTCACCTTTCCCGTTAAGCAGCCATAGTGTGTTTTCTAAACGTGTGACTCTGACCTGTTATGTAATTCAGTTCAAGGGTAGCGGTTTTTACATTCCCTCTATAAGTGATATCTTATGATAAGTGTCTTTTTCTGTGTGACTTATTTCACTTAGAATCGTCGTACCCAAATCCACTCATCATGCTGCTACTAGGCTTATGACGTTGATTTCATGGCTGAGTGATATTCCATTGTACATAAGGACCACAACTTCTTTATCCATTCTTGTCTTTCCTGGGATATTTAAGGTGTAACAAAGTGGAGGTTCTTGTCAACAGAGCAGCCCTAAACTTTGGGGTGCCTGTGTCTTGCTGATTTTTAGTTTTCCCAATTTATACGCCCATGAGTGGAAGTGCCCTATGCTCTCTAAGCTGAGTTTTTTAGATGTTTCAGGACACACCGTACACTTCTCCAGAGTGGCTGTTGGCAATTTACATCCCGCCCATCAGCGTAGCAAGGCTCCCATTTCTCCATGGCCTGTCCTGCATTTCTGGTTTTGACACTTTATTCAGCCTGGCCCTTTTGACCGATGGGAAGCGAGACTTCTTTGTAGCGCTGATTTGCCTTTCCAGGTTGCTTGGTTGGCCAAAAAGTGCGTATGCGTTTTTTCCTGAATATATTCAGGAAAAAACGCATACGCCCTTTTTGGCCAAGGGCATCATTGTCGAGGTTTTGCCGCTTTTCCTGTGCTTTAAAGGCGATTCGAATCTACCTCCTGAAATCTGTTTCCTGCAATTCTGCCTTGCTTTCAAATCCTCTTCGTTGCCTTCCCTCAATATATTTGTGGACGAGAGTTATCATTTCTAAGTCTGCAGGTTTGTGAATTGCAGTGCCCCTGAGCTCCATTTTTCAACTCGCTTTCTTGGGAGCTGGCCGCAAAAGCGCAGGATTGCTTCAGGCCCTATTCTGGCTCCGGGCGGCAAGCTGAGCCTGTGGTTAATTCTTCTTCCTGATGGGAAAATAGAGAGACCTGTGCCTGTCCCAACACCTAGAGCTAGTCTCTCATTGGTTCCCCCTCTTCCCGTTCATCCTCAGGACAAATTGCAACCTGTACGGAACAGGAGGTTAAAGGTGCTGATTCTCCAAGCAGGGAGATTGCTAGTATAGCGGCTGGAATGGCGAACCGGAGCACAAGGAGATGAGAAATGAGGTGCGTTTTAGAAACCTTTCCCGATCACACGGTGTACCATCTTCGGGGTTTCTCATGCATGTTTTCGATGTAGGAAGATGCCCTTGAACCTGGAGATTTGGGACCCATGGGATGGGTTCCACGCAGTATTACTTTAAAGGGTCTGCGTTTGCTCACCCAACCTCACCAAGCCTCTCAGCCCTAAGAGTGTCCACCCTTATGTCTCATCCATCTGTGGGCCTACATATGGTCAATCCAGGTTGCATCACAGCCCCTGAACGAATTTTGTCAGAATTTCTCTCTCTTTCACTGTCTCTGTTTCACGGGATTTTAAAAGTAATTGATTTGTATAATGGGGTTTAGCTGCTTTTCACTGCTGTGGTTATGCCGCTTTTCACCCACTTCACTCACTTACAGAGAGATATAAATACATAGGTTTTAAGATTCTTACTAGTCAGATATATTCTTGGGCGATGAATAGGGCGTGTTGAGTCCAGTTCACTGAGGAAGGAGTAGGTCTTGTCTATTACATATTGGGTTTATGGAACGCTATCTGAGCTACTTTGAAACCCTTGTTTTATGCATCACCCCACCTCACCTTTCCCGTTAAGCAGCCCTAGTGTGTTTTCTAAACGTGTGACTCTGACCTGTTATGTAATTCAGTTCAAGGGTAGCGGTTTTTACATTCCCTCTATAAGTGATATCTTATGATAAGTGTCTTTTTCTGTGTGACTTATTTCACTTAGAATCGTCGTACCCAAATCCACTCATCATGCTGCTACTAGCCTTATGACGTTGATTTCATGGCTGAGTGATATTCCATTGTACATAAGGACCACAACTTCTTTATCCATTCTTGTCTATCCTGGGATATTTAAGGTGTAACAAAGTGGAGGTTCTTGTCAACAGAGCAGCCCTAAACTTTGGGGTGCCTGTGTCTTGCTGATTTTTAGTTTTCCCAATTTATACGCCCATGAGTGGAAGTGCCCTATGCTCTCTAAGCTGAGTTTTTTAGATGTTTCAGGACACACCGTACACTTCTCCAGAGTGGCTGTTGGCAATTTACATCCCGCCCATCAGCGTAGCAAGGCTCCCATTTCTCCATGGCCTGTCCTGCATTTCTGGTTTTGACACTTTATTCAGCCTGGCCCTTTTGACCGATGGGAAGCGAGACTTCTTTGTAGCGCTGATTTGCCTTTCCAGGTTGCTTGGTTGGCCAAAAAGGCCGTATGCGTTTTTTCCTGAATATATTCAGGAAAAAACGCATACGCCCTTTTTGGCCAAGGGCATCATTGTCGAGGTTTTGCCGCTTTTCCTGTGCTTTAAAGGCGATTCGAATCTACCTCCTGAAATCTGTTTCCTGCAATTCTGCCTTGCTTTCAAATCCTCTTCGTTGCCTTCCCTCAATATATTTGTGGACGAGAGTTATCATTTCTAAGTCTGCAGGTTTGTGAATTGCAGTGCCCCTGAGCTCCATTTTTCAACTCGCTTTCTTGGGAGCTGGCCGCAAAAGCGCAGGATTGCTTCAGGCCCTATTCTGGCTCCGGGCGGCAAGCTGAGCCTGTGGTTAATTCTTCTTCCTGATGGGAAAATAGAGAGACCTGTGCCTGTCCCAACACCTAGAGCTAGTCTCTCATTGGTTCCCCCTCTTCCCGTTCATCCTCAGGACAAATTGCAACCTGTACGGAACAGGAGGTTAAAGGTGCTGATTCTCCAAGCAGGGAGATTGCTAGTATAGCGGCTGGAATGGCGAACCGGAGCACAAGGAGATGAGAAATGAGGTGCGTTTTAGAAACCTTTCCCGATCACACGGTGTACCATCTTCGGGGTTTCTCATGCATGTTTTCGATGTAGGAAGATGCCCTTGAACCTGGAGATTTGGGACCCATGGGATGGGTTCCACGCAGTATTACTTTAAAGGGTCTGCGTTTGCTCACCCAACCTCACCAAGCCTCTCAGCCCTAAGAGTGTCCACCCTTATGTCTCATCCATCTGTGGGCCTACATATGGTCAATCCAGGTTGCATCACAGCCCCTGAACGAATTTTGTCAGAATTTCTCTCTCTTTCACTGTCTCTGTTTCACGGGATTTTAAAAGTAATTGATTTGTATAATGGGGTTTAGCTGCTTTTCACTGCTGTGGTTATGCCGCTTTTCACCCACTTCACTCACTTACAGAGAGATATAAATACATAGGTTTTAAGATTCTTACTAGTCAGATATATTCTTGGGCGATGAATAGGGCGTGTTGAGTCCAGTTCACTGAGGAAGGAGTAGGTCTTGTCTATTACATATTGGGTTTATGGAACGCTATCTGAGCTACTTTGAAACCCTTGTTTTATGCATCACCCCACCTCACCTTTCCCGTTAAGCAGCCCTAGTGTGTTTTCTAAACGTGTGACTCTGACCTGTTATGTAATTCAGTTCAAGGGTAGCGGTTTTTACATTCCCTCTATAAGTGATATCTTATGATAAGTGTCTTTTTCTGTGTGACTTATTTCACTTAGAATCGTCGTACCCAAATCCACTCATCATGCTGCTACTAGCCTTATGACGTTGATTTCATGGCTGAGTGATATTCCATTGTACATAAGGACCACAACTTCTTTATCCATTCTTGTCTATCCTGGGATATTTAAGGTGTAACAAAGTGGAGGTTCTTGTCAACAGAGCAGCCCTAAACTTTGGGGTGCCTGTGTCTTGCTGATTTTTAGTTTTCCCAATTTATACGCCCATGAGTGGAAGTGCCCTATGCTCTCTAAGCTGAGTTTTTTAGATGTTTCAGGACACACCGTACACTTCTCCAGAGTGGCTGTTGGCAATTTCCATCCCGCCCATCAGCGTAGCAAGGCTCCCATTTCTCCATGGCCTGTCCTGCATTTCTGGTTTTGACACTTTATTCAGCCTGGCCCTTTTGACCGATGGGAAGCGAGACTTCTTTGTAGCGCTGATTTGCCTTTCCAGGTTGCTTGGTTGGCCAAAAAGGCCGTATGCGTTTTTTCCTGAATATATTCAGGAAAAAACGCATACGCCCTTTTTGGCCAAGGGCATCATTGTCGAGGTTTTGCCGCTTTTCCTGTGCTTTAAAGGCGATTCGAATCTACCTCCTGAAATCTGTTTCCTGCAATTCTGCCTTGCTTTCAAATCCTCTTCGTTGCCTTCCCTCAATATATTTGTGGACGAGAGTTATCATTTCTAAGTCTGCAGGTTTGTGAATTGCAGTGCCCCTGAGCTCCATTTTTCAACTCGCTTTCTTGGGAGCTGGCCGCAAAAGCGCAGGATTGCTTCAGGCCCTATTCTGGCTCCGGGCGGCAAGCTGAGCCTGTGGTTAATTCTTCTTCCTGATGGGAAAATAGAGAGACCTGTGCCTGTCCCAACACCTAGAGCTAGTCTCTCATTGGTTCCCCCTCTTCCCGTTCATCCTCAGGACAAATTGCAACCTGTACGGAACAGGAGGTTAAAGGTGCTGATTCTCCAAGCAGGGAGATTGCTAGTATAGCGGCTGGAATGGCGAACCGGAGCACAAGGAGATGAGAAATGAGGTGCGTTTTAGAAACCTTTCCCGATCACACGGTGTACCATCTTCTGGGTTTCTCATGCATGTTTTCGATGTAGGAAGATGCCCTTGAACCTGGAGATTTGGGACCCATGGGATGGGTTCCACGCAGTATTACTTTAAAGGGTCTGCGTTTGCTCACCCAACCTCACCAAGCCTCTCAGCCCTAAGAGTGTCCACCCTTATGTCTCATCCATCTGTGGGTCTACATATGGTCAATCCAGGTTGCATCACAGCCCCTGAACGAATTTTGTCAGAATTTCTCTCTCTTTCACTGTCTCTGTTTCACGGGATTTTAAAAGTAATTGATTTGTATAATGGGGTTTAGCTGCTTTTCACTGCTGTGGTTATGCCGCTTTTCACCCACTTCACTCACTTACAGAGAGATATAAATACATAGGTTTTAAGATTCTTACTAGTCAGATATATTCTTGGGCGATGAATAGGGCGTGTTGAGTCCAGTTCACTGAGGAAGGAGTAGGTCTTGTCTATTACATATTGGGTTTATGGAACGCTATCTGAGCTAATTTGAAACCCTTGTTTTATGCATCACCCCACCTCACCTTTCCCGTTAAGCAGCCATAGTGTGTTTTCTAAACGTGTGACACTGACCTGTTATGTAATTCAGTTCAAGGGTAGCGGTTTTTACATTCCCTCTATAAGTGATATCTTATGATAAGTGTCTTTTTCTGTGTGACTTATTTCACTTAGAATCGTCGTACCCAAATCCACTCATCATGCTGCTACTAGCCTTATGACGTTGATTTCATGGCTGAGTGATATTCCATTGTACATAAGGACCACAACTTCTTTATCCATTCTTGTCTTTCCTGGGATATTTAAGGTGTAACAAAGTGGAGGTTCTTGTCAACAGAGCAGCCCTAAACTTTGGGGTGCCTGTGTCTTGCTGATTTTTAGTTTTCCCAATTTATACGCCCATGAGTGGAAGTGCCCTATGCTCTCTAAGCTGAGTTTTTTAGATGTTTCAGGACACACCGTACACTTCTCCAGAGTGGCTGTTGGCAATTTCCATCCCGCCCATCAGCGTAGCAAGGCTCCCATTTCTCCATGGCCTGTCCTGCATTTCTGGTTTTGACACTTTATTCAGCCTGGCCCTTTTGACCGATGGGAAGCGAGACTTCTTTGTAGCGCTGATTTGCCTTTCCAGGTTGCTTGGTTGGCCAAAAAGGGCGTATGCGTTTTTTCCTGAATATATTCAGGAAAAAACGCATACGCCCTTTTTGGCCAAGGGCATCATTGTCGAGGTTTTGCCGCTTTTCCTGTGCTTTAAAGGCGATTCGAATCTACCTCCTGAAATCTGTTTCCTGCAATTCTGCCTTGCTTTCAAATCCTCTTCGTTGCCTTCCCTCAATATATTTGTGGACGAGAGTTATCATTTCTAAGTCTGCAGGTTTGTGAATTGTAGTGCCCCTGAGCTCCATTTTTCAACTCGCTTTCTTGGGAGCTGGCCGCAAAAGCGCAGGATTGCTTCAGGCCCTATTCTGGCTCCGGGCGGCAAGCTGAGCCTGAGGTTAATTCTTCTTCCTGATGGGAAAATAGAGTGACCTGTGCCTGTCCCAACACCTAGAGCTAGTCTCTCATTGGTTCCCCCTCTTCCCGTTCATCCTCAGGACAAATTGCAACCTGTACGGAACAGGAGGTTAAAGGTGCTGATTCTCCAAGCAGGGAGATTGCTAGTATAGCGGCTGGAATGGCGAACCGGAGCACAAGGAGATGAGAAATGAGGTGCGTTTTAGAAACCTTTCCCGATCACACGGTGTACCATCTTCGGGGTTTCTCACGCATGTTTTCGATGTAGGAAGATGCCCTTGAACCTGGAGATTTGGGACCCATGGGATGGGTACCACGCAGTATTACTTTAAAGGGTCTGCATTTGCTCACCTAACCTCACCAAACCTCTCAGCCCCAAGAGTGTCCACCCTTATGTCTCATCCATCTGTGGGTCTACATATGGTCAATCCAGGTTGCATCACAGCCCCTGAACGAATTTTGTCAGAATTTCTCTCTCTTTCACTGTCTTTGTTTCACGGGTTTTTAAAAGTAATTGATTTGTATAATGGGGTTTAGCTGCTTTTCACTGCTGTGGTTATGCCGCTTTTCACCCACT
The DNA here is from genome assembly GCF_028023285.1 of Balaenoptera ricei. Taxonomy (NCBI): domain Eukaryota; kingdom Metazoa; phylum Chordata; class Mammalia; order Artiodactyla; family Balaenopteridae; genus Balaenoptera; species Balaenoptera ricei. The sequence goes on along the minus strand of NC_082640.1, from coordinate 86,801,371 downwards.
TCACTCACTTACAGAGAGATATAAATACATAGGTTTTAAGCTTCTTAATAGTCAGATATATTCTTGGGCGGTGAATAGGGCGTGTTGAGTCCAGTTCACTGAGGAAGGAGTAGGTCTTGTCTATTACATATTCGGTTTATGGAACGCTATCTGAGCTACTTTGAAACCCTTGTTTTATGCATCACCCCACCTCACCTTTCCCGTTAAGCAGCCCTAGTGTGTTTTCTAAACGTGTGACTCTGACCTGTTATGTAATTCAGTTCAAGGGTAGCGGTTTTTACATTCCCTCTATAAGTGATATCTTATGATAAGTGTCTTTTTCTGTGTGACTTATTTCACTTAGAATCGTCGTACCCAAATCCACTCATCATGCTGCTACTAGCCTTATGACGTTGATTTCATGGCTGAGTGATATTCCATTGTACATAAGGACCACAACTTCTTTATCCATTCTTGTCTATCCTGGGATATTTAAGGTGTAACAAAGTGGAGGTTCTTGTCAACAGAGCAGCCCTAAACTTTGGGGTGCCTGTGTCTTGCTGATTTTTAGTTTTCCCAATTTATACGCCCATGAGTGGAAGTGCCCTATGCTCTCTAAGCTGAGTTTTTTAGATGTTTCAGGACACACCGTACACTTCTCCAGAGTGGCTGTTGGCAATTTCCATCCCGCCCATCAGCGTAGCAAGGCTCCCATTTCTCCATGGCCTGTCCTGCATTTCTGGTTTTGACACTTTATTCAGCCTGGCCCTTTTGACCGATGGGAAGCGAGACTTCTTTGTAGCGCTGATTTGCCTTTCCAGGTTGCTTGGTTGGCCAAAAAGGGCGTATGCGTTTTTTCCTGAATATATTCAGGAAAAAACGCATACGCCCTTTTTGGCCAAGGGCATCATTGTCGAGGTTTTGCCGCTTTTCCTGTGCTTTAAAGGCGATTCGAATCTACCTCCTGAAATCTGTTTCCTGCAATTCTGCCTTGCTTTCAAATCCTCTTCGTTGCCTTCCCTCAATATATTTGTGGACGAGAGTTATCATTTCTAAGTCTGCAGGTTTGTGAATTGCAGTGCCCCTGAGCTCCATTTTTCAACTCGCTTTCTTGGGAGCTGGCCGCAAAAGCGCAGGATTGCTTCAGGCCCTATTCTGGCTCCGGGCGGCAAGCTGAGCCTGTGGTTAATTCTTCTTCCTGATGGGAAAATAGAGAGACCTGTGCCTGTCCCAACACCTAGAGCTAGTCTGTCATTGGTTCCCCCTCTTCCCGTTCATCCTCAGGACAAATTGCAACCTGTACGGAACAGGAGGTTAAAGGTGCTGATTCTCCAAGCAGGGAGATTGCTAGTATAGCGGCTGGAATGGCGAACCGGAGCACAAGGAGATGAGAAATGAGGTGCGTTTTAGAAACCTTTCCCGATCACACGGTGTACCATCTTCTGGGTTTCTCATGCATGTTTTCGATGTAGGAAGATGCCCTTGAACCTGGAGATTTGGGACCCATGGGATGGGTTCCACGCAGTATTACTTTAAAGGGTCTGCGTTTGCTCACCCAACCTCACCAAGCCTCTCAGCCCTAAGAGTGTCCACCCTTATGTCTCATCCATCTGTGGGTCTACATATGGTCAATCCATGTTGCATCACAGCCCCTGAACGAATTTTGTCAGAATTTCTCTCTCTTTCACTGTCTCTGTTTAACGGGATTTTAAAAGTAATTGATTTGTATAATGGGGTTTAGCTGCTTTTCACTGCTGTGGTTATGCCGCTTTTCACCCACTTCACTCACTTACAGAGAGATATAAATACATAGGTTTTAAGATTCTTACTAGTCAGATATATTCTTTGGCGATGAATAGGGCGTGTTGAGTCCAGTTCACTGAGGAAGGAGTAGGTCTTGTCTATTACATATTGGGTTTATGGAACGCTATCTGAGCTAATTTGAAACCCTTGTTTTATGCATCACCCCACCTCACCTTTCCCGTTAAGCAGCCATAGTGTGTTTTCTAAACGTGTGACACTGACCTGTTATGTAATTCAGTTCAAGGGTAGCGGTTTTTACATTCCCTCTATAAGTGATATCTTATGATAAGTGTCTTTTTCTGTGTGACTTATTTCACTTAGAATCGTCGTACCCAAATCCACTCATCATGCTGCTACTAGCCTTATGACGTTGATTTCATGGCTGAGTGATATTCCATTGTACATAAGGACCACAACTTCTTTATCCATTCTTGTCTTTCCTGGGATATTTAAGGTGTAACAAAGTGGAGGTTCTTGTCAACAGAGCAGCCCTAAACTTTGGGGTGCCTGTGTCTTGCTGATTTTTAGTTTTCCCAATTTATACGCCCATGAGTGGAAGTGCCCTATGCTCTCTAAGCTGAGTTTTTTAGATGTTTCAGGACACACCGTACACTTCTCCAGAGTGGCTGTTGGCAATTTCCATCCCGCCCATCAGCGTAGCAAGGCTACCATTTCTCCATGGCCTGTCCTGCATTTCTGGTTTTGACACTTTATTCAGCCTGGCCCTTTTGACCGATGGGAAGCGAGACTTCTTTGTAGCGCTGATTTGCCTTTCCAGGTTGCTTGGTTGGCCAAAAAGGGCGTATGCGTTTTTTCCTGAATATATTCAGGAAAAAACGCATACGCCCTTTTTGGCCAAGGGCATCATTGTCGAGGTTTTGCCGCTTTTCCTGTGCTTTAAAGGCGATTCGAATCTACCTCCTGAAATCTGTTTCCTGCAATTCTGCCTTGCTTTCAAATCCTCTTCGTTGCCTTCCCTCAATATATTTGTGGACGAGAGTTATCATTTCTAAGTCTGCAGGTTTGTGAATTGCAGTGCCCCTGAGCTCCATTTTTCAACTCGCTTTCTTGGGAGCTGGCCGCAAAAGCGCAGGATTGCTTCAGGCCCTATTCTGGCTCCGGGCGGCAAGCTGAGCCTGAGGTTAATTCTTCTTCCTGATGGGAAAATAGAGTGACCTGTGCCTGTCCCAACACCTAGAGCTAGTCTGTCATTGGTTCCCCCTCTTCCCGTTCATCCTCAGGACAAATTGCAACCGGTATGGAACAGGAGGTTAAAGGTGCTGATTCTCCAAGCAGGGAGATTGCTAGTATAGCGGCTGGAATGGCGAACCGGAGCACAAGGAGATGAGAAATGAGGTGCGTTTTAGAAACCTTTCCCGATCACACGGTGTACCATCTTCGGGGTTTCTCACGCATGTTTTCGATGTAGGAAGATGCCCTTGAACCTGGAGATTTGGGACCCATGGGATGGGTACCACGCAGTATTACTTTAAAGGGTCTGCATTTGCTCACCTAACCTCACCAAACCTCTCAGCCCCAAGAGTGTCCACCCTTATGTCTCATCCATCTGTGGGTCTACATATGGTCAATCCAGGTTGCATCACAGCCCCTGAACGAATTTTGTCAGAATTTCTCTCTCTTTCACTGTCTTTGTTTCACGGGTTTTTAAAAGTAATTGATTTGTATAATGAGGTTTAGCTGCTTTTCACTGCTGTGGTTATGCCGCTTTTCACCCACTTCACTCACTTACAGAGAGATATCAATACATAGGTTTTAAGATTCTTACTAGTCAGATATATTCTTGGGCGATGAATAGGGCGTGTTGAGTCCAGTTCACTGAGGAAGGAGTAGGTCTTGTCTATTACATATTGGGTTTATGGAACGCTATCTGAGCTACTTTGAAACCCTTGTTTTATGCATCACCCCACCTCACCTTTCCCGTTAAGCAGCCATAGTGTGTTTTCTAAACGTGTGACACTGACCTGTTATGTAATTCAGTTCAAGGGTAGCGGTTTTTACATTCCCTCTATAAGTGATATCTTATGATAAGTGTCTTTTTCTGTGTGACTTATTTCACTTAGAATCGTCGTACCCAAATCCACTCATCATGCTGCTACTAGCCTTATGACGTTGATTTCATGGCTGAGTGATATTCCATTGTACATAAGGACCACAACTTCTTTATCCATTCTTGTCTATCCTGGGATATTTAAGGTGTAACAAAGTGGAGGTTCTTGTCAACAGAGCAGCCCTAAACTTTGGGGTGCCTGTGTCTTGCTGATTTTTAGTTTTCCCAATTTATACGCCCATGAGTGGAAGTGCCCTATGCTCTCTAAGCTGAGTTTTTTAGATGTTTCAGGACACACCGTACACTTCTCCAGAGTGGCTGTTGGCAATTTCCATCCCGCCCATCAGCGTAGCAAGGCTACCATTTCTCCATGGCCTGTCCTGCATTTCTGGTTTTGACACTTTATTCAGCCTGGCCCTTTTGACCGATGGGAAGCGAGACTTCTTTGTAGCGCTGATTTGCCTTTCCAGGTTGCTTGGTTGGCCAAAAAGGCCGTATGCGTTTTTTCCTGAATATATTCAGGATAAAACACATACGGCCTTTTTGGCCAAGGGCATCATTGTCGAGGTTTTGCCGCTTTTCCTGTGCTTTAAAGGCGATTCGAATCTACCTCCTGAAATCTGTTTCCTGCAATTCTGCCTTGCTTTCAAATCCTCTTCGTTGCCTTCCCTCAATATATTTGTGGACGAGAGTTATCATTTCTAAGTCTGCAGGTTTGTGAATTGCAGTGCCCCTGAGCTCCATTTTTCAACTCGCTTTCTTGGGAGCTGGCCGCAAAAGCGCAGGATTGCTTCAGGCCCTATTCTGGCTCCGGGCGGCAAGCTGAGCCTGTGGTTAATTCTTCTTCCTGATGGGAAAATAGAGTGACCTGTGCCTGTCCCAACACCTAGAGCTAGTCTCTCATTGGTTCCCCCTCTTCCCGTTCATCCTCAGGACAAATTGCAACCTGTACGAACAGGAGGTTAAAGGTGCTGATTCTCCAAGCAGGGAGATTGCTAGTATAGCGGCTGGAATGGCGAACCGGAGCACAAGGAGATGAGAAATGAGGTGCGTTTTAGAAACCTTTCCCGATCACACGGTGTACCATCTTCGGGGTTTCTCATGCATGTTTTCGATGTAGGAAGATGCCCTTGAACCTGGAGATTTGGGACCCATGGGATGGGTTCCACGCAGTATTACTTTAAAGGGTCTGCGTTTGCTCACCCAACCTCACCAAAACTCTCAGCCCCAAGAGTGTCCACCCTTATGTCTCATCCATCTGTGGGTCTACATATGGTCAATCCAGGTTGCATCACAGCCCCTGAACGAATTTTGTCAGAATTTCTCTCTCTTTCACTGTCTTTGTTTCAAGGGTTTTTAAAAGTATTTGATTTTTATAATGGGGTTTAGCTGCTTTTCACTGCTGTGTTTATGCCGCTTTACATCCACTTGACTCACATACAGAGAGATATCAATACATAGGTTTTAAGATTCTTACTAGTCAGATATATTCTTGGGCGATGAATAGGGCGTGTTGAGTCCAGTTCACTGAGGAAGGAGTAGGTCTTGTCTATTACATATTGGGTTTATGGAACGCTATCTGAGCTAATTTGAAACCCTTGTTTTATGCATCACCCCACCTCACCTTTCCCGTTAAGCAGCCATAGTGTGTTTTCTAAACGTGTGACTCTGACCTGTTATGTAATTCAGTTCAAGGGTAGCGGTTTTTACATTCCCTCTATAAGTGATATCTTATGATAAGTGTCTTTTTCTGTGTGACTTATTTCACTTAGAATCGTCGTACCCAAATCCACTCATCATGCTGCTACTAGCCTTATGACGTTGATTTCATGGCTGAGTGATATTCCATTGTACATAAGGACCACAACTTCTTTATCCATTCTTGTCTATCCTGGGATATTTAAGGTGTAACAAAGTGGAGGTTCTTGTCAACAGAGCAGCCCTAAACTTTGGGGTGCCTGTGTCTTGCTGATTTTTAGTTTTCCCAATTTATACACCCATGAGTGGAAGTGCCCTATGCTCTCTAAGCTGAGTTTTTTAGATGTTTCAGGACACACCGTACACTTCTCCAGAGTGGCTGTTGGCAATTTCCATCCCGCCCATCAGCGTAGCAAGGCTCCCATTTCTCCATGGCCTGTCCTGCATTTCTGGTTTTGACACTTTATTCAGCCTGGCCCTTTTGACCGATGGGAAGCGAGACTTCTTTGTAGCGCTGATTTGCCTTTCCAGGTTGCTTGGTTGGCCAAAAAGGCCGTATGCGTTTTTTCCTGAATATATTCAGGATAAAACACATACGGCCTTTTTGGCCAAGGGCATCATTGTCGAGGTTTTGCCGCTTTTCCTGTGCTTTAAAGGCGATTCGAATCTACCTCCTGAAATCTGTTTCCTGCAATTCTGCCTTGCTTTCAAATCCTCTTCGTTGCCTTCCCTCAATATATTTGTGGACGAGAGTTATCATTTCTAAGTCTGCAGGTTTGTGAATTGCAGTGCCCCTGAGCTCCATTTTTCAACTCGCTTTCTTGGGAGCTGGCCGCAAAAGCGCAGGATTGCTTCAGGCCCTATTCTGGCTCCGGGCGGCAAGCTGAGCCTGTGGTTAATTCTTCTTCCTGATGGGAAAATAGAGTGACCTGTGCCTGTCCCAACACCTAGAGCTAGTCTCTCATTGGTTCCCCCTCTTCCCGTTCATCCTCAGGACAAATTGCAACCTGTACGAACAGGAGGTTAAAGGTGCTGATTCTCCAAGCAGGGAGATTGCTAGTATAGCGGCTGGAATGGCGAACCGGAGCACAAGGAGATGAGAAATGAGGTGCGTTTTAGAAACCTTTCCCGATCACACGGTGTACCATCTTCGGGGTTTCTCATGCATGTTTTCGATGTAGGAAGATGCCCTTGAACCTGGAGATTTGGGACCCATGGGATGGGTTCCACGCAGTATTACTTTAAAGGGTCTGCGTTTGCTCACCCAACCTCACCAAACCTCTCAGCCCCAAGAGTGTCCACCCTTATGTCTCATCCATCTGTGGGTCTACATATGGTCAATCCAGGTTGCATCACAGCCCCTGAACGAATTTTGTCAGAATTTCTCTCTCTTTCACTGTTTTTGTTTCAAGGGTTTTTAAAAGTATTTGATTTTTATAATGGGGTTTAGCTGCTTTTCACTGCTGTGTTTATGCCGCTTTACATCCACTTGACTCACATACAGAGAGATATCAATACATAGGTTTTAAGATTCTTACTAGTCAGATATATTCTTGGGCGATGAATAGGGCGTGTTGAGTCCAGTTCACTGAGGAAGGAGTAGGTCTTGTCTATTACATATTGGGTTTATGGAACGCTATCTGAGCTAATTTGAAACCCTTGTTTTATGCATCACCCCACCTCACCTTTCCCGTTAAGCAGCCATAGTGTGTTTTCTAAACGTGTGACACTGACCTGTTATGTAATTCAGTTCAAGGGTAGCGGTTTTTACATTCCCTCTATAAGTGATATCTTATGATAAGTGTCTTTTTCTGTGTGACTTATTTCACTTAGAATCGTCGTACCCAAATCCACTCATCATGCTGCTACTAGCCTTATGACGTTGATTTCATGGCTGAGTGATATTCCATTGTACATAAGGACCACAACTTCTTTATCCATTCTTGTCTATCCTGGGATATTTAAGTTGTAACAAAGTGGAGGTTCTTGTCAACAGAGCAGCCCTAAACTTTGGGGTGCCTGTGTCTTGCTGATTTTTAGTTTTCCCAATTTATACGCCCATGAGTGGAAGTGCCCTATGCTCTCTAAGCTGAGTTTTTTAGATGTTTCAGTACACACCGTACACTTCTCCAGAGTGGCTGTTGGCAATTTACATCCCGCCCATCAGCGTAGCAAGGCTCCCATTTCTCCATGGCCTGTCCTGCATTTCTGGTTTTGACACTTTATTCAGCCTGGCCCTTTTGACCGATGGGAAGCGAGACTTCTTTGTAGCGCTGATTTGCCTTTCCAGGTTGCTTGGTTGGCCAAAAAGGCCGTATGCGTTTTTTCCTGAATATATTCAGGAAAAAACGCATACGCCCTTTTTGGCCAAGGGCATCATTGTCGAGGTTTTGCCCCTTTTCCTGTGCTTTAAAGGCGATTCGAATCTACCTCCTGAAATCTGTTTCCTGCAATTCTGCCTTGCTTTCAAATCCTCTTCGTTGCCTTCCCTCAATATATTTGTGGACGAGAGTTATCATTTCTAAGTCTGCAGGTTTGTGAATTGCAGTGCCCCTGAGCTCCATTTTTCAACTCGCTTTCTTGGGAGCTGGCCGCAAAAGCGCAGGATTGCTTCAGGCCCTATTCTGGCTCCGGGCGGCAAGCTGAGCCTGTGGTTAATTCTTCTTCCTGATGGGAAAATAGAGAGACCTGTGCCTGTCCCAACACCTAGAGCTAGTCTCTCATTGGTTCCCCCTCTTCCCGTTCATCCTCAGGACAAATTGCAACCTGTACGGAACAGGAGGTTAAAGGTGCTGATTCTCCAAGCAGGGAGATTGCTAGTATAGCGGCTGGAATGGCGAACCGGAGCACAAGGAGATGAGAAATGAGGTGCGTTTTAGAAACCTTTCCCGATCACACGGTGTACCATCTTCTGGGTTTCTCATGCATGTTTTCGATGTAGGAAGATGCCCTTGAACCTGGAGATTTGGGACCCATGGGATGGGTTCCACGCAGTATTACTTTAAAGGGTCTGCGTTTGCTCACCCAACCTCACCAAGCCTCTCAGCCCTAAGAGTGTCCACCCTTATGTCTCATCCATCTGTGGGTCTACATATGGTCAATCCAGGTTGCATCACAGCCCCTGAACGAATTTTGTCAGAATTTCTCTCTCTTTCACTGTCTTTGTTTCAAGGGTTTTTAAAAGTATTTGATTTTTATAATGGGGTTTAGCTGCTTTTCACTGCTGTGTTTATGCCGCTTTACATCCACTTGACTCACATACAGAGAGATATCAATACATAGGTTTTAAGATTCTTACTAGTCAGATATATTCTTGGGCGATGAATAGGGCGTGTTGAGTCCAGTTCACTGAGGAAGGAGTAGGTCTTGTCTATTACATATTGGGTTTATGGAACGCTATCTGAGGTAATTTGAAACCCTTGTTTTATGCATCACCCCACCTCACCTTTCCCGTTAAGCAGCCCTAGTGTGTTTTCTAAACGTGTGACTCTGACCTGTTATGTAATTCAGTTCAAGGGTAGCGGTTTTTACATTCCCTCTATAAGTGATATCTTATGATAAGTGTCTTTTTCTGTGTGACTTATTTCACTTAGAATCGTCGTACCCAAATCCACTCATCATGCTGCTACTAGCCTTATGACGTTGATTTCATGGCTGAGTGATATTCCATTGTACATAAGGACCACAACTTCTTTATCCATTCTTGTCTATCCTGGGATATTTAAGGTGTAACAAAGTGGAGGTTCTTGTCAACAGAGCAGCCCTAAACTTTGGGGTGCCTGTGTCTTGCTGATTTTTAGTTTTCCCAATTTATACGCCCATGAGTGGAAGTGCCCTATGCTCTCTAAGCTGAGTTTTTTAGATGTTTCAGGACACACCGTACACTTCTCCAGAGTGGCTGTTGGCAATTTACATCCCGCCCATCAGCGTAGCAAGGCTCCCATTTCTCCATGGCCTGTCCTGCATTTCTGGTTTTGACACTTTATTCAGCCTGGCCCTTTTGACCGATGGGAAGCGAGACTTCTTTGTAGCGCTGATTTGCCTTTCCAGGTTGCTTGGTTGGCCAAAAAGGCCGTATGCGTTTTTTCCTGAATATATTCAGGATAAAACACATACGGCCTTTTTGGCCAAGGGCATCATTGTCGAGGTTTTGCCGCTTTTCCTGTGCTTTAAAGGCGATTCGAATCTACCTCCTGAAATCTGTTTCCTGCAATTCTGCCTTGCTTTCAAATCCTCTTCGTTGCCTTCCCTCAATATATTTGTGGACGAGAGTTATCATTTCTAAGTCTGCAGGTTTGTGAATTGCAGTGCCCCTGAGCTCCATTTTTCAACTCGCTTTCTTGGGAGCTGGCCGCAAAAGCGCAGGATTGCTTCAGGCCCTATTCTGGCTCCGGGCGGCAAGCTGAGCCTGTGGTTAATTCTTCTTCCTGATGGGAAAATAGAGTGACCTGTGCCTGTCCCAACACCTAGAGCTAGTCTCTCATTGGTTCCCCCTCTTCCCGTTCATCCTCAGGACAAATTGCAACCTGTACGAACAGGAGGTTAAAGGTGCTGATTCTCCAAGCAGGGAGATTGCTAGTATAGCGGCTGGAATGGCGAACCGGAGCACAAGGAGATGAGAAATGAGGTGCGTTTTAGAAACCTTTCCCGATCACACGGTGTACCATCTTCGGGGTTTCTCATGCATGTTTTCGATGTAGGAAGATGCCCTTGAACCTGGAGATTTGGGACCCATGGGATGGGTTCCACGCAGTATTACTTTAAAGGGTCTGCGTTTGCTCACCCAACCTCACCAAAACTCTCAGCCCCAAGAGTGTCCACCCTTATGTCTCATCCATCTGTGGGTCTACATATGGTCAATCCAGGTTGCATCACAGCCCCTGAACGAATTTTGTCAGAATTTCTCTCTCTTTCACTGTCTTTGTTTCAAGGGTTTTTAAAAGTATTTGATTTTTATAATGGGGTTTAGCTGCTTTTCACTGCTGTGTTTATGCCGCTTTACATCCACTTGACTCACATACAGAGAGATATCAATACATAGGTTTTAAGATTCTTACTAGTCAGATATATTCTTGGGCGATGAATAGGGCGTGTTGAGTCCAGTTCACTGAGGAAGGAGTAGGTCTTGTCTATTACATATTGGGTTTATGGAACGCTATCTGAGCTAATTTGAAACCCTTGTTTTATGCATCACCCCACCTCACCTTTCCCGTTAAGCAGCCCTAGTGTGTTTTCTAAACGTGTGACACTGACCTGTTATGTAATTCAGTTCAAGGGTAGCGGTTTTTACATTCCCTCTATAAGTGATATCTTATGATAAGTGTCTTTTTCTGTGTGACTTATTTCACTTAGAATCGTCGTACCCAAATCCACTCATCATGCTGCTACTAGCCTTATGACGTTGATTTCATGGCTGAGTGATATTCCATTGTACATAAGGACCACAACTTCTTTATCCATTCTTGTCTATCCTGGGATATTTAAGGTGTAACAAAGTGGAGGTTCTTGTCAACAGAGCAGCCCTAAACTTTGGGGTGCCTGTGTCTTGCTGATTTTTAGTTTTCCCAATTTATACGCCCATGAGTGGAAGTGCCCTATGCTCTCTAAGCTGAGTTTTTTAGATGTTTCAGGACACACCGTACACTTCTCCAGAGTGGCTGTTGGCAATTTACATCCCGCCCATCAGCGTAGCAAGGCTCCCATTTCTCCATGGCCTGTCCTGCATTTCTGGTTTTGACACTTTATTCAGCCTGGCCCTTTTGACCGATGGGAAGCGAGACTTCTTTGTAGCGCTGATTTGCCTTTCCAGGTTGCTTGGTTGGCCAAAAAGGCCGTATGCGTTTTTTCCTGAATATATTCAGGATAAAACACATACGGCCTTTTTGGCCAAGGGCATCATTGTCGAGGTTTTGCCGCTTTTCCTGTGCTTTAAAGGCGATTCGAATCTACCTCCTGAAATCTGTTTCCTGCAATTCTGCCTTGCTTTCAAATCCTCTTCGTTGCCTTCCCTCAATATATTTGTGGACGAGAGTTATCATTTCTAAGTCTGCAGGTTTGTGAATTGCAGTGCCCCTGAGCTCCATTTTTCAACTCGCTTTCTTGGGAGCTGGCCGCAAAAGCGCAGGATTGCTTCAGGCCCTATTCTGGCTCCGGGCGGCAAGCTGAGCCTGTGGTTAATTCTTCTTCCTGATGGGAAAATAGAGTGACCTGTGCCTGTCCCAACACCTAGAGCTAGTCTCTCATTGGTTCCCCCTCTTCCCGTTCATCCTCAGGACAAATTGCAACCTGTACGAACAGGAGGTTAAAGGTGCTGATTCTCCAAGCAGGGAGATTGCTAGTATAGCGGCTGGAATGGCGAACCGGAGCACAAGGAGATGAGAAATGAGGTGCGTTTTAGAAACCTTTCCCGATCACACGGTGTACCATCTTCGGGGTTTCTCATGCATGTTTTCGATGTAGGAAGATGCCCTTGAACCTGGAGATTTGGGACCCATGGGATGGGTTCCACGCAGTATTACTTTAAAGGGTCTGCGTTTGCTCACCCAACCTCACCAAAACTCTCAGCCCCAAGAGTGTCCACCCTTATGTCTCATCCATCTGTGGGTCTACATATGGTCAATCCAGGTTGCATCACAGCCCCTGAACGAATTTTGTCAGAATTTCTCTCTCTTTCACTGTCTTTGTTTCAAGGGTTTTTAAAAGTATTTGATTTTTATAATGGGGTTTAGCTGCTTTTCACTGCTGTGTTTATGCCGCTTTACATCCACTTGACTCACATACAGAGAGATATCAATACATAGGTTTTAAGATTCTTACTAGTCAGATATATTCTTGGGCGATGAATAGGGCGTGTTGAGTCCAGTTCACTGAGGAAGGAGTAGGTCTTGTCTATTACATATTGGGTTTATGGAACGCTATCTGAGCTAATTTGAAACCCTTGTTTTATGCATCACCCCACCTCACCTTTCCCGTTAAGCAGCCCTAGTGTGTTTTCTAAACGTGTGACACTGACCTGTTATGTAATTCAGTTCAAGGGTAGCGGTTTTTACATTCCCTCTATAAGTGATATCTTATGATAAGTGTCTTTTTCTGTGTGACTTATTTCACTTAGAATCGTCGTACCCAAATCCACTCATCATGCTGCTACTAGCCTTATGACGTTGATTTCATGGCTGAGTGATATTCCATTGTACATAAGGACCACAACTTCTTTATCCATTCTTGTCTATCCTGGGATATTTAAGTTGTAACAAAGTGGAGGTTCTTGTCAACAGAGCAGCCCTAAACTTTGGGGTGCCTGTGTCTTGCTGATTTTTAGTTTTCCCAATTTATACGCCCATGAGTGGAAGTGCCCTATGCTCTCTAAGCTGAGTTTTTTAGATGTTTCAGGACACACCGTACACTTCTCCAGAGTGGCTGTTGGCAATTTCCATCCCGCCCATCAGCGTAGCAAGGCTCCCATTTCTCCATGGCCTGTCCTGCATTTCTGGTTTTGACACTTTATTCAGCCTGGCCCTTTTGACCGATGGGAAGCGAGACTTCTTTGTAGCGCTGATTTGCCTTTCCAGGTTGCTTGGTTGGCCAAAAAGGCCGTATGCGTTTTTTCCTGAATATATTCAGGAAAAAACGCATACGCCCTTTTTGGCCAAGGGCATCATTGTCGAGGTTTTGCCGCTTTTCCTGTGCTTTAAAGGCGATTCGAATCTACCTCCTGAAATCTGTTTCCTTCAATTCTGCCTTGCTTTCAAATCCTCTTCGTTGCCTTCCCTCAATATATTTGTGGACGAGAGTTATCATTTCTAAGTCTGCAGGTTTGTGAATTGCAGTGCCCCTGAGCTCCATTTTTCAACTCGCTTTCTTGGGAGCTGGCCGCAAAAGCGCAGGATTGCTTCAGGCCCTATTCTGGCTCCGGGCGGCAAGCTGAGCCTGTGGTTAATTCTTCTTCCTGATGGGAAAATAGAGAGACCTGTGCCTGTCCCAACACCTAGAGCTAGTCTCTCATTGGTTCCCCCTCTTCCCGTTCATCCTCAGGACAAATTGCAACCTGTACGGAACAGGAGGTTAAAGGTGCTGATTCTCCAAGCAGGGAGATTGCTAGTATAGCGGCTGGAATGGCGAACCGGAGCACAAGGAGATGAGAAATGAGGTGCGTTTTAGAAACCTTTCCCGATCACACGGTGTACCATCTTCTGGGTTTCTCATGCATGTTTTCGATGTAGGAAGATGCCCTTGAACCTGGAGATTTGGGACCCATGGGATGGGTTCCACGCAGTATTACTTTAAAGGGTCTGCGTTTGCTCACCCAACCTCACCAAGCCTCTCAGCCCTAAGAGTGTCCACCCTTATGTCTCATCCATCTGTGGGTCTACATATGGTCAATCCAGGTTGCATCACAGCCCCTGAACGAATTTTGTCAGAATTTCTCTCTCTTTCACTGTCTCTGTTTCACGGGATTTTAAAAGTAATTGATTTGTATAATGGGGTTTAGCTGCTTTTCACTGCTGTGGTTATGCCGCTTTTCACCCACTTCACTCACTTACAGAGAGATATAAATACATAGGTTTTAAGATTCTTACTAGTCAGATATATTCTTGGGCGATGAATAGGGCGTGTTGAGTCCAGTTCACTGAGGAAGGAGTAGGTCTTGTCTATTACATATTGGGTTTATGGAACGCTATCTGAGGTAATTTGAAACCCTTGTTTTATGCATCACCCCACCTCACCTTTCCCGTTAAGCAGCCCTAGTGTGTTTTCTAAACGTGTGACTCTGACCTGTTATGTAATTCAGTTCAAGGGTAGCGGTTTTTACATTCCCTCTATAAGTGATATCTTATGATAAGTGTCTTTTTCTGTGTGACTTATTTCACTTAGAATCGTCGTACCCAAATCCACTCATCATGCTGCTACTAGCCTTATGACGTTGATTTCATGGCTGAGTGATATTCCATTGTACATAAGGACCACAACTTCTTTATCCATTCTTGTCTATCCTGGGATATTTAAGGTGTAACAAAGTGGAGGTTCTTGTCAACAGAGCAGCCCTAAACTTTGGGGTGCCTGTGTCTTGCTGATTTTTAGTTTTCCCAATTTATACGCCCATGAGTGGAAGTGCCCTATGCTCTCTAAGCTGAGTTTTTTAGATGTTTCAGGACACACCGTACACTTCTCCAGAGTGGCTGTTGGCAATTTACATCCCGCCCATCAGCGTAGCAAGGCTCCCATTTCTCCATGGCCTGTCCTGCATTTCTGGTTTTGACACTTTATTCAGCCTGGCCCTTTTGACCGATGGGAAGCGAGACTTCTTTGTAGCGCTGATTTGCCTTTCCAGGTTGCTTGGTTGGCCAAAAAGGCCGTATGCGTTTTTTCCTGAATATATTCAGGATAAAACACATACGGCCTTTTTGGCCAAGGGCATCATTGTCGAGGTTTTGCCGCTTTTCCTGTGCTTTAAAGGCGATTCGAATCTACCTCCTGAAATCTGTTTCCTGCAATTCTGCCTTGCTTTCAAATCCTCTTCGTTGCCTTCCCTCAATATATTTGTGGACGAGAGTTATCATTTCTAAGTCTGCAGGTTTGTGAATTGCAGTGCCCCTGAGCTCCATTTTTCAACTCGCTTTCTTGGGAGCTGGCCGCAAAAGCGCAGGATTGCTTCAGGCCCTATTCTGGCTCCGGGCGGCAAGCTGAGCCTGTGGTTAATTCTTCTTCCTGATGGGAAAATAGAGTGACCTGTGCCTGTCCCAACACCTAGAGCTAGTCTCTCATTGGTTCCCCCTCTTCCCGTTCATCCTCAGGACAAATTGCAACCTGTACGAACAGGAGGTTAAAGGTGCTGATTCTCCAAGCAGGGAGATTGCTAGTATAGCGGCTGGAATGGCGAACCGGAGCACAAGGAGATGAGAAATGAGGTGCGTTTTAGAAACCTTTCCCGATCACACGGTGTACCATCTTCGGGGTTTCTCATGCATGTTTTCGATGTAGGAAGATGCCCTTGAACCTGGAGATTTGGGACCCATGGGATGGGTTCCACGCAGTATTACTTTAAAGGGTCTGCGTTTGCTCACCCAACCTCACCAAAACTCTCAGCCCCAAGAGTGTCCACCCTTATGTCTCATCCATCTGTGGGTCTACATATGGTCAATCCAGGTTGCATCACAGCCCCTGAACGAATTTTGTCAGAATTTCTCTCTCTTTCACTGTCTTTGTTTCAAGGGTTTTTAAAAGTATTTGATTTTTATAATGGGGTTTAGCTGCTTTTCACTGCTGTGTTTATGCCGCTTTACATCCACTTGACTCACATACAGAGAGATATCAATACATAGGTTTTAAGATTCTTACTAGTCAGATATATTCTTGGGCGATGAATAGGGCGTGTTGAGTCCAGTTCACTGAGGAAGGAGTAGGTCTTGTCTATTACATATTGGGTTTATGGAACGCTATCTGAGCTAATTTGAAACCCTTGTTTTATGCATCACCCCACCTCACCTTTCCCGTTAAGCAGCCATAGTGTGTTTTCTAAACGTGTGACACTGACCTGTTATGTAATTCAGTTCAAGGGTAGCGGTTTTTACATTCCCTCTATAAGTGATATCTTATGATAAGTGTCTTTTTCTGTGTGACTTATTTCACTTAGAATCGTCGTACCCAAATCCACTCATCATGCTGCTACTAGCCTTATGACGTTGATTTCATGGCTGAGTGATATTCCATTGTACATAAGGACCACAACTTCTTTATCCATTCTTGTCTATCCTGGGATATTTAAGTTGTAACAAAGTGGAGGTTCTTGTCAACAGAGCAGCCCTAAACTTTGGGGTGCCTGTGTCTTGCTGATTTTTAGTTTTCCCAATTTATACGCCCATGAGTGGAAGTGCCCTATGCTCTCTAAGCTGAGTTTTTTAGATGTTTCAGGACACACCGTACACTTCTCCAGAGTGGCTGTTGGCAATTTACATCCCGCCCATCAGCGTAGCAAGGCTCCCATTTCTCCATGGCCTGTCCTGCATTTCTGGTTTTGACACTTTATTCAGCCTGGCCCTTTTGACCGATGGGAAGCGAGACTTCTTTGTAGCGCTGATTTGCCTTTCCAGGTTGCTTGGTTGGCCAAAAAGGCCGTATGCGTTTTTTCCTGAATATATTCAGGAAAAAACGCATACGCCCTTTTTGGCCAAGGGCATCATTGTCGAGGTTTTGCCGCTTTTCCTGTGCTTTAAAGGCGATTCGAATCTACCTCCTGAAATCTGTTTCCTGCAATTCTGCCTTGCTTTCAAATCCTCTTCGTTGCCTTCCCTCAATATATTTGTGGACGAGAGTTATCATTTCTAAGTCTGCAGGTTTGTGAATTGCAGTGCCCCTGAGCTCCATTTTTCAACTCGCTTTCTTGGGAGCTGGCCGCAAAAGCGCAGGATTGCTTCAGGCCCTATTCTGGCTCCGGGCGGCAAGCTGAGCCTGAGGTTAATTCTTCTTCCTGATGGGAAAATAGAGTGACCTGTGCCTGTCCCAACACCTAGAGCTAGTCTGTCATTGGTTCCCCCTCTTCCCGTTCATCCTCAGGACAAATTGCAACCGGTATGGAACAGGAGGTTAAAGGTGCTGATTCTCCAAGCAGGGAGATTGCTAGTATAGCGGCTGGAATGGCGAACCGGAGCACAAGGAGATGAGAAATGAGGTGCGTTTTAGAAACCTTTCCCGATCACACGGTGTACCATCTTCGGGGTTTCTCACGCATGTTTTCGATGTAGGAAGATGCCCTTGAACCTGGAGATTTGGGACCCATGGGATGGGTACCACGCAGTATTACTTTAAAGGGTCTGCATTTGCTCACCTAACCTCACCAAACCTCTCAGCCCCAAGAGTGTCCACCCTTATGTCTCATCCATCTGTGGGTCTACATATGGTCAATCCAGGTTGCATCACAGCCCCTGAACGAATTTTGTCAGAATTTCTCTCTCTTTCACTGTCTTTGTTTCACGGGTTTTTAAAAGTAATTGATTTGTATAATGAGGTTTAGCTGCTTTTCACTGCTGTGGTTATGCCGCTTTTCACCCACTTCACTCACTTACAGAGAGATATCAATACATAGGTTTTAAGATTCTTACTAGTCAGATATATTCTTGGGCGATGAATAGGGCGTGTTGAGTCCAGTTCACTGAGGAAGGAGTAGGTCTTGTCTATTACATATTGGGTTTATGGAACGCTATCTGAGCTAATTTGAAACCCTTGTTTTATGCATCACCCCACCTCACCTTTCCCGTTAAGCAGCCATAGTGTGTTTTCTAAACGTGTGACTCTGACCTGTTATGTAATTCAGTTCAAGGGTAGCGGTTTTTACATTCCCTCTATAAGTGATATCTTATGATAAGTGTCTTTTTCTGTGTGACTTATTTCACTTAGAATCGTCGTACCCAAATCCACTCATCATGCTGCTACTAGCCTTATGACGTTGATTTCATGGCTGAGTGATATTCCATTGTACATAAGGACCACAACTTCTTTATCCATTCTTGTCTATCCTGGGATATTTAAGGTGTAACAAAGTGGAGGTTCTTGTCAACAGAGCAGCCCTAAACTTTGGGGTGCCTGTGTCTTGCTGATTTTTAGTTTTCCCAATTTATACACCCATGAGTGGAAGTGCCCTATGCTCTCTAAGCTGAGTTTTTTAGATGTTTCAGGACACACCGTACACTTCTCCAGAGTGGCTGTTGGCAATTTACATCCCGCCCATCAGCGTAGCAAGGCTCCCATTTCTCCATGGCCTGTCCTGCATTTCTGGTTTTGACACTTTATTCAGCCTGGCCCTTTTGACCGATGGGAAGCGAGACTTCTTTGTAGCGCTGATTTGCCTTTCCAGGTTGCTTGGTTGGCCAAAAAGGCCGTATGCGTTTTTTCCTGAATATATTCAGGATAAAACACATACGGCCTTTTTGGCCAAGGGCATCATTGTCGAGGTTTTGCCGCTTTTCCTGTGCTTTAAAGGCGATTCGAATCTACCTCCTGAAATCTGTTTCCTGCAATTCTGCCTTGCTTTCAAATCCTCTTCGTTGCCTTCCCTCAATATATTTGTGGACGAGAGTTATCATTTCTAAGTCTGCAGGTTTGTGAATTGCAGTGCCCCTGAGCTCCATTTTTCAACTCGCTTTCTTGGGAGCTGGCCGCAAAAGCGCAGGATTGCTTCAGGCCCTATTCTGGCTCCGGGCGGCAAGCTGAGCCTGAGGTTAATTCTTCTTCCTGATGGGAAAATAGAGTGACCTGTGCCTGTCCCAACACCTAGAGCTAGTCTGTCATTGGTTCCCCCTCTTCCCGTTCATCCTCAGGACAAATTGCAACCGGTATGGAACAGGAGGTTAAAGGTGCTGATTCTCCAAGCAGGGAGATTGCTAGTATAGCGGCTGGAATGGCGAACCGGAGCACAAGGAGATGAGAAATGAGGTGCGTTTTAGAAACCTTTCCCGATCACACGGTGTACCATCTTCGGGGTTTCTCACGCATGTTTTCGATGTAGGAAGATGCCCTTGAACCTGGAGATTTGGGACCCATGGGATGGGTACCACGCAGTATTACTTTAAAGGGTCTGCATTTGCTCACCTAACCTCACCAAACCTCTCAGCCCCAAGAGTGTCCACCCTTATGTCTCATCCATCTGTGGGTCTACATATGGTCAATCCAGGTTGCATCACAGCCCCTGAACGAATTTTGTCAGAATTTCTCTCTCTTTCACTGTCTTTGTTTCACGGTTTTTTAAAAGTAATTGATTTGTATAATGAGGTTTAGCTGCTTTTCACTGCTGTGGTTATGCCGCTTTTCACCCACTTCACTCACTTACAGAGAGATATCAATACATAGGTTTTAAGATTCTTACTAGTCAGATATATTCTTGGGCGATGAATAGGGCGTGTTGAGTCCAGTTCACTGAGGAAGGAGTAGGTCTTGTCTATTACATATTGGGTTTATGGAACGCTATCTGAGCTAATTTGAAACCCTTGTTTTATGCATCACCCCACCTCACCTTTCCCGTTAAGCAGCCATAGTGTGTTTTCTAAACGTGTGACTCTGACCTGTTATGTAATTCAGTTCAAGGGTAGCGGTTTTTACATTCCCTCTATAAGTGATATCTTATGATAAGTGTCTTTTTCTGTGTGACTTATTTCACTTAGAATCGTCGTACCCAAATCCACTCATCATGCTGCTACTAGCCTTATGACGTTGATTTCATGGCTGAGTGATATTCCATTGTACATAAGGACCACAACTTCTTTATCCATTCTTGTCTATCCTGGGATATTTAAGGTGTAACAAAGTGGAGGTTCTTGTCAACAGAGCAGCCCTAAACTTTGGGGTGCCTGTGTCTTGCTGATTTTTAGTTTTCCCAATTTATACACCCATGAGTGGAAGTGCCCTATGCTCTCTAAGCTGAGTTTTTTAGATGTTTCAGGACACACCGTACACTTCTCCAGAGTGGCTGTTGGCAATTTCCATCCCGCCCATCAGCGTAGCAAGGCTCCCATTTCTCCATGGCCTGTCCTGCATTTCTGGTTTTGACACTTTATTCAGCCTGGCCCTTTTGACCGATGGGAAGCGAGACTTCTTTGTAGCGCTGATTTGCCTTTCCAGGTTGCTTGGTTGGCCAAAAAGGCCGTATGCGTTTTTTCCTGAATATATTCAGGATAAAACACATACGGCCTTTTTGGCCAAGGGCATCATTGTCGAGGTTTTGCCGCTTTTCCTGTGCTTTAAAGGCGATTCGAATCTACCTCCTGAAATCTGTTTCCTGCAATTCTGCCTTGCTTTCAAATCCTCTTCGTTGCCTTCCCTCAATATATTTGTGGACGAGAGTTATCATTTCTAAGTCTGCAGGTTTGTGAATTGCAGTGCCCCTGAGCTCCATTTTTCAACTCGCTTTCTTGGGAGCTGGCCGCAAAAGCGCAGGATTGCTTCAGGCCCTATTCTGGCTCCGGGCGGCAAGCTGAGCCTGTGGTTAATTCTTCTTCCTGATGGGAAAATAGAGTGACCTGTGCCTGTCCCAACACCTAGAGCTAGTCTCTCATTGGTTCCCCCTCTTCCCGTTCATCCTCAGGACAAATTGCAACCTGTACGAACAGGAGGTTAAAGGTGCTGATTCTCCAAGCAGGGAGATTGCTAGTATAGCGGCTGGAATGGCGAACCGGAGCACAAGGAGATGAGAAATGAGGTGCGTTTTAGAAACCTTTCCCGATCACACGGTGTACCATCTTCGGGGTTTCTCATGCATGTTTTCGATGTAGGAAGATGCCCTTGAACCTGGAGATTTGGGACCCATGGGATGGGTTCCACGCAGTATTACTTTAAAGGGTCTGCGTTTGCTCACCCAACCTCACCAAAACTCTCAGCCCCAAGAGTGTCCACCCTTATGTCTCATCCATCTGTGGGTCTACATATGGTCAATCCAGGTTGCATCACAGCCCCTGAACGAATTTTGTCAGAATTTCTCTCTCTTTCACTGTCTTTGTTTCAAGGGTTTTTAAAAGTATTTGATTTTTATAATGGGGTTTAGCTGCTTTTCACTGCTGTGTTTATGCCGCTTTACATCCACTTGACTCACATACAGAGAGATATCAATACATAGGTTTTAAGATTCTTACTAGTCAGATATATTCTTGGGCGATGAATAGGGCGTGTTGAGTCCAGTTCACTGAGGAAGGAGTAGGTCTTGTCTATTACATATTGGGTTTATGGAACGCTATCTGAGCTAATTTGAAACCCTTGTTTTATGCATCACCCCACCTCACCTTTCCCGTTAAGCAGCCATAGTGTGTTTTCTAAACGTGTGACACTGACCTGTTATGTAATTCAGTTCAAGGGTAGCGGTTTTTACATTCCCTCTATAAGTGATATCTTATGATAAGTGTCTTTTTCTGTGTGACTTATTTCACTTAGAATCGTCGTACCCAAATCCACTCATCATGCTGCTACTAGCCTTATGACGTTGATTTCATGGCTGAGTGATATTCCATTGTACATAAGGACCACAACTTCTTTATCCATTCTTGTCTATCCTGGGATATTTAAGTTGTAACAAAGTGGAGGTTCTTGTCAACAGAGCAGCCCTAAACTTTGGGGTGCCTGTGTCTTGCTGATTTTTAGTTTTCCCAATTTATACGCCCATGAGTGGAAGTGCCCTATGCTCTCTAAGCTGAGTTTTTTAGATGTTTCAGTACACACCGTACACTTCTCCAGAGTGGCTGTTGGCAATTTACATCCCGCCCATCAGCGTAGCAAGGCTCCCATTTCTCCATGGCCTGTCCTGCATTTCTGGTTTTGACACTTTATTCAGCCTGGCCCTTTTGACCGATGGGAAGCGAGACTTCTTTGTAGCGCTGATTTGCCTTTCCAGGTTGCTTGGTTGGCCAAAAAGGCCGTATGCGTTTTTTCCTGAATATATTCAGGAAAAAACGCATACGCCCTTTTTGGCCAAGGGCATCATTGTCGAGGTTTTGCCGCTTTTCCTGTGCTTTAAAGGCGATTCGAATCTACCTCCTGAAATCTGTTTCCTGCAATTCTGCCTTGCTTTCAAATCCTCTTCGTTGCCTTCCCTCAATATATTTGTGGACGAGAGTTATCATTTCTAAGTCTGCAGGTTTGTGAATTGCAGTGCCCCTGAGCTCCATTTTTCAACTCGCTTTCTTGGGAGCTGGCCGCAAAAGCGCAGGATTGCTTCAGGCCCTATTCTGGCTCCGGGCGGCAAGCTGAGCCTGTGGTTAATTCTTCTTCCTGATGGGAAAATAGAGAGACCTGTGCCTGTCCCAACACCTAGAGCTAGTCTCTCATTGGTTCCCCCTCTTCCCGTTCATCCTCAGGACAAATTGCAACCTGTACGGAACAGGAGGTTAAAGGTGCTGATTCTCCAAGCAGGGAGATTGCTAGTATAGCGGCTGGAATGGCGAACCGGAGCACAAGGAGATGAGAAATGAGGTGCGTTTTAGAAACCTTTCCCGATCACACGGTGTACCATCTTCTGGGTTTCTCATGCATGTTTTCGATGTAGGAAGATGCCCTTGAACCTGGAGATTTGGGACCCATGGGATGGGTTCCACGCAGTATTACTTTAAAGGGTCTGCGTTTGCTCACCCAACCTCACCAAGCCTCTCAGCCCTAAGAGTGTCCACCCTTATGTCTCATCCATCTGTGGGTCTACATATGGTCAATCCAGGTTGCATCACAGCCCCTGAACGAATTTTGTCAGAATTTCTCTCTCTTTCACTGTCTTTGTTTCAAGGGTTTTTAAAAGTATTTGATTTTTATAATGGGGTTTAGCTGCTTTTCACTGCTGTGTTTATGCCGCTTTACATCCACTTGACTCACATACAGAGAGATATCAATACATAGGTTTTAAGATTCTTACTAGTCAGATATATTCTTGGGCGATGAATAGGGCGTGTTGAGTCCAGTTCACTGAGGAAGGAGTAGGTCTTGTCTATTACATATTGGGTTTATGGAACGCTATCTGAGGTAATTTGAAACCCTTGTTTTATGCATCACCCCACCTCACCTTTCCCGTTAAGCAGCCCTAGTGTGTTTTCTAAACGTGTGACTCTGACCTGTTATGTAATTCAGTTCAAGGGTAGCGGTTTTTACATTCCCTCTATAAGTGATATCTTATGATAAGTGTCTTTTTCTGTGTGACTTATTTCACTTAGAATCGTCGTACCCAAATCCACTCATCATGCTGCTACTAGCCTTATGACGTTGATTTCATGGCTGAGTGATATTCCATTGTACATAAGGACCACAACTTCTTTATCCATTCTTGTCTATCCTGGGATATTTAAGGTGTAACAAAGTGGAGGTTCTTGTCAACAGAGCAGCCCTAAACTTTGGGGTGCCTGTGTCTTGCTGATTTTTAGTTTTCCCAATTTATACGCCCATGAGTGGAAGTGCCCTATGCTCTCTAAGCTGAGTTTTTTAGATGTTTCAGGACACACCGTACACTTCTCCAGAGTGGCTGTTGGCAATTTACATCCCGCCCATCAGCGTAGCAAGGCTCCCATTTCTCCATGGCCTGTCCTGCATTTCTGGTTTTGACACTTTATTCAGCCTGGCCCTTTTGACCGATGGGAAGCGAGACTTCTTTGTAGCGCTGATTTGCCTTTCCAGGTTGCTTGGTTGGCCAAAAAGGCCGTATGCGTTTTTTCCTGAATATATTCAGGATAAAACACATACGGCCTTTTTGGCCAAGGGCATCATTGTCGAGGTTTTGCCGCTTTTCCTGTGCTTTAAAGGCGATTCGAATCTACCTCCTGAAATCTGTTTCCTGCAATTCTGCCTTGCTTTCAAATCCTCTTCGTTGCCTTCCCTCAATATATTTGTGGACGAGAGTTATCATTTCTAAGTCTGCAGGTTTGTGAATTGCAGTGCCCCTGAGCTCCATTTTTCAACTCGCTTTCTTGGGAGCTGGCCGCAAAAGCGCAGGATTGCTTCAGGCCCTATTCTGGCTCCGGGCGGCAAGCTGAGCCTGTGGTTAATTCTTCTTCCTGATGGGAAAATAGAGTGACCTGTGCCTGTCCCAACACCTAGAGCTAGTCTCTCATTGGTTCCCCCTCTTCCCGTTCATCCTCAGGACAAATTGCAACCTGTACGAACAGGAGGTTAAAGGTGCTGATTCTCCAAGCAGGGAGATTGCTAGTATAGCGGCTGGAATGGCGAACCGGAGCACAAGGAGATGAGAAATGAGGTGCGTTTTAGAAACCTTTCCCGATCACACGGTGTACCATCTTCGGGGTTTCTCATGCATGTTTTCGATGTAGGAAGATGCCCTTGAACCTGGAGATTTGGGACCCATGGGATGGGTTCCACGCAGTATTACTTTAAAGGGTCTGCGTTTGCTCACCCAACCTCACCAAAACTCTCAGCCCCAAGAGTGTCCACCCTTATGTCTCATCCATCTGTGGGTCTACATATGGTCAATCCAGGTTGCATCACAGCCCCTGAACGAATTTTGTCAGAATTTCTCTCTCTTTCACTGTCTTTGTTTCAAGGGTTTTTAAAAGTATTTGATTTTTATAATGGGGTTTAGCTGCTTTTCACTGCTGTGTTTATGCCGCTTTACATCCACTTGACTCACATACAGAGAGATATCAATACATAGGTTTTAAGATTCTTACTAGTCAGATACATTCTTGGGCGATGAATAGGGCGTGTTGAGTCCAGTTCACTGAGGAAGGAGTAGGTCTTGTCTATTACATATTGGGTTTATGGAACGCTATCTGAGCTAATTTGAAACCCTTGTTTTATGCATCACCCCACCTCACCTTTCCCGTTAAGCAGCCCTAGTGTGTTTTCTAAACGTGTGACACTGACCTGTTATGTAATTCAGTTCAAGGGTAGCGGTTTTTACATTCCCTCTATAAGTGATATCTTATGATAAGTGTCTTTTTCTGTGTGACTTATTTCACTTAGAATCGTCGTACCCAAATCCACTCATCATGCTGCTACTAGCCTTATGACGTTGATTTCATGGCTGAGTGATATTCCATTGTACATAAGGACCACAACTTCTTTATCCATTCTTGTCTATCCTGGGATATTTAAGTTGTAACAAAGTGGAGGTTCTTGTCAACAGAGCAGCCCTAAACTTTGGGGTGCCTGTGTCTTGCTGATTTTTAGTTTTCCCAATTTATACGCCCATGAGTGGAAGTGCCCTATGCTCTCTAAGCTGAGTTTTTTAGATGTTTCAGGACACACCGTACACTTCTCCAGAGTGGCTGTTGGCAATTTCCATCCCGCCCATCAGCGTAGCAAGGCTCCCATTTCTCCATGGCCTGTCCTGCATTTCTGGTTTTGACACTTTATTCAGCCTGGCCCTTTTGACCGATGGGAAGCGAGACTTCTTTGTAGCGCTGATTTGCCTTTCCAGGTTGCTTGGTTGGCCAAAAAGGCCGTATGCGTTTTTTCCTGAATATATTCAGGATAAAACACATACGGCCTTTTTGGCCAAGGGCATCATTGTCGAGGTTTTGCCGCTTTTCCTGTGCTTTAAAGGCGATTCGAATCTACCTCCTGAAATCTGTTTCCTGCAATTCTGCCTTGCTTTCAAATCCTCTTCGTTGCCTTCCCTCAATATATTTGTGGACGAGAGTTATCATTTCTAAGTCTGCAGGTTTGTGAATTGCAGTGCCCCTGAGCTCCATTTTTCAACTCGCTTTCTTGGGAGCTGGCCGCAAAAGCGCAGGATTGCTTCAGGCCCTATTCTGGCTCCGGGCGGCAAGCTGAGCCTGTGGTTAATTCTTCTTCCTGATGGGAAAATAGAGAGACCTGTGCCTGTCCCAACACCTAGAGCTAGTCTCTCATTGGTTCCCCCTCTTCCCGTTCATCCTCAGGACAAATTGCAACCTGTACGGAACAGGAGGTTAAAGGTGCTGATTCTCCAAGCAGGGAGATTGCTAGTATAGCGGCTGGAATGGCGAACCGGAGCACAAGGAGATGAGAAATGAGGTGCGTTTTAGAAACCTTTCCCGATCACACGGTGTACCATCTTCTGGGTTTCTCATGCATGTTTTCGATGTAGGAAGATGCCCTTGAACCTGGAGATTTGGGACCCATGGGATGGGTTCCACGCAGTATTACTTTAAAGGGTCTGCGTTTGCTCACCCAACCTCACCAAGCCTCTCAGCCCTAAGAGTGTCCACCCTTATGTCTCATCCATCTGTGGGTCTACATATGGTCAATCCAGGTTGCATCACAGCCCCTGAACGAATTTTGTCAGAATTTCTCTCTCTTTCACTGTCTCTGTTTCACGGGATTTTAAAAGTAATTGATTTGTATAATGGGGTTTAGCTGCTTTTCACTGCTGTGGTTATGCCGTTTTTCACCCACTTCACTCACTTACAGAGAGATATAAATACATAGGTTTTAAGATTCTTACTAGTCAGATATATTCTTGGGCGATGAATAAGGCGTGTTGAGTCCAGTTCACTGAGGAAGGAGTAGGTCTTGTCTATTACATATTGGGTTTATGGAACGCTATCTGAGGTAATTTGAAACCCTTGTTTTATGCATCACCCCACCTCACCTTTCCCGTTAAGCAGCCCTAGTGTGTTTTCTAAACGTGTGACTCTGACCTGTTATGTAATTCAGTTCAAGGGTAGCGGTTTTTACATTCCCTCTATAAGTGATATCTTATGATAAGTGTCTTTTTCTGTGTGACTTATTTCACTTAGAATCGTCGTACCCAAATCCACTCATCATGCTGCTACTAGCCTTATGACGTTGATTTCATGGCTGAGTGATATTCCATTGTACATAAGGACCACAACTTCTTTATCCATTCTTGTCTATCCTGGGATATTTAAGGTGTAACAAAGTGGAGGTTCTTGTCAACAGAGCAGCCCTAAACTTTGGGGTGCCTGTGTCTTGCTGATTTTTAGTTTTCCCAATTTATACGCCCATGAGTGGAAGTGCCCTATGCTCTCTAAGCTGAGTTTTTTAGATGTTTCAGGACACACCGTACACTTCTCCAGAGTGGCTGTTGGCAATTTCCATCCCGCCCATCAGCGTAGCAAGGCTCCCATTTCTCCATGGCCTGTCCTGCATTTCTGGTTTTGACACTTTATTCAGCCTGGCCCTTTTGACCGATGGGAAGCGAGACTTCTTTGTAGCGCTGATTTGCCTTTCCAGGTTGCTTGGTTGGCCAAAAAGGCCGTATGCGTTTTTTCCTGAATATATTCAGGAAAAAACGCATACGCCCTTTTTGGCCAAGGGCATCATTGTCGAGGTTTTGCCGCTTTTCCTGTGCTTTAAAGGCGATTCGAATCTACCTCCTGAAATCTGTTTCCTGCAATTCTGCCTTGCTTTCAAATCCTCTTCGTTGCCTTCCCTCAATATATTTGTGGACGAGAGTTATCATTTCTAAGTCTGCAGGTTTGTGAATTGCAGTGCCCCTGAGCTCCATTTTTCAACTCGCTTTCTTGGGAGCTGGCCGCAAAAGCGCAGGATTGCTTCAGGCCCTATTCTGGCTCCGGGCGGCAAGCTGAGCCTGAGGTTAATTCTTCTTCCTGATGGGAAAATAGAGTGACCTGTGCCTGTCCCAACACCTAGAGCTAGTCTGTCATTGGTTCCCCCTCTTCCCGTTCATCCTCAGGACAAATTGCAACCGGTATGGAACAGGAGGTTAAAGGTGCTGATTCTCCAAGCAGGGAGATTGCTAGTATAGCGGCTGGAATGGCGAACCGGAGCACAAGGAGATGAGAAATGAGGTGCGTTTTAGAAACCTTTCCCGATCACACGGTGTACCATCTTCGGGGTTTCTCACGCATGTTTTCGATGTAGGAAGATGCCCTTGAACCTGGAGATTTGGGACCCATGGGATGGGTACCACGCAGTATTACTTTAAAGGGTCTGCATTTGCTCACCTAACCTCACCAAACCTCTCAGCCCCAAGAGTGTCCACCCTTATGTCTCATCCATCTGTGGGTCTACATATGGTCAATCCAGGTTGCATCACAGCCCCTGAACGAATTTTGTCAGAATTTCTCTCTCTTTCACTGTCTTTGTTTCACGGGTTTTTAAAAGTAATTGATTTGTATAATGAGGTTTAGCTGCTTTTCACTGCTGTGGTTATGCCGCTTTTCACCCACTTCACTCACTTACAGAGAGATATCAATACATAGGTTTTAAGATTCTTACTAGTCAGATATATTCTTGGGCGATGAATAGGGCGTGTTGAGTCCAGTTCACTGAGGAAGGAGTAGGTCTTGTCTATTACATATTGGGTTTATGGAACGCTATCTGAGCTACTTTGAAACCCTTGTTTTATGCATCACCCCACCTCACCTTTCCCGTTAAGCAGCCATAGTGTGTTTTCTAAACGTGTGACACTGACCTGTTATGTAATTCAGTTCAAGGGTAGCGGTTTTTACATTCCCTCTATAAGTGATATCTTATGATAAGTGTCTTTTTCTGTGTGACTTATTTCACTTAGAATCGTCGTACCCAAATCCACTCATCATGCTGCTACTAGCCTTATGACGTTGATTTCATGGCTGAGTGATATTCCATTGTACATAAGGACCACAACTTCTTTATCCATTCTTGTCTATCCTGGGATATTTAAGGTGTAACAAAGTGGAGGTTCTTGTCAACAGAGCAGCCCTAAACTTTGGGGTGCCTGTGTCTTGCTGATTTTTAGTTTTCCCAATTTATACGCCCATGAGTGGAAGTGCCCTATGCTCTCTAAGCTGAGTTTTTTAGATGTTTCAGGACACACCGTACACTTCTCCAGAGTGGCTGTTGGCAATTTCCATCCCGCCCATCAGCGTAGCAAGGCTCCCATTTCTCCATGGCCTGTCCTGCATTTCTGGTTTTGACACTTTATTCAGCCTGGCCCTTTTGACCGATGGGAAGCGAGACTTCTTTGTAGCGCTGATTTGCCTTTCCAGGTTGCTTGGTTGGCCAAAAAGGCCGTATGCGTTTTTTCCTGAATATATTCAGGATAAAACACATACGGCCTTTTTGGCCAAGGGCATCATTGTCGAGGTTTTGCCGCTTTTCCTGTGCTTTAAAGGCGATTCGAATCTACCTCCTGAAATCTGTTTCCTGCAATTCTGCCTTGCTTTCAAATCCTCTTCGTTGCCTTCCCTCAATATATTTGTGGACGAGAGTTATCATTTCTAAGTCTGCAGGTTTGTGAATTGCAGTGCCCCTGATCTCCATTTTTCAACTCGCTTTCTTGGGAGCTGGCCGCAAAAGCGCAGGATTGCTTCAGGCCCTATTCTGGCTCCGGGCGGCAAGCTGAGCCTGTGGTTAATTCTTCTTCCTGATGGGAAAATAGAGTGACCTGTGCCTGTCCCAACACCTAGAGCTAGTCTCTCATTGGTTCCCCCTCTTCCCGTTCATCCTCAGGACAAATTGCAACCTGTACGAACAGGAGGTTAAAGGTGCTGATTCTCCAAGCAGGGAGATTGCTAGTATAGCGGCTGGAATGGCGAACCGGAGCACAAGGAGATGAGAAATGAGGTGCGTTTTAGAAACCTTTCCCGATCACACGGTGTACCATCTTCGGGGTTTCTCATGCATGTTTTCGATGTAGGAAGATGCCCTTGAACCTGGAGATTTGGGACCCATGGGATGGGTTCCACGCAGTATTACTTTAAAGGGTCTGCGTTTGCTCACCCAACCTCACCAAAACTCTCAGCCCCAAGAGTGTCCACCCTTATGTCTCATCCATCTGTGGGTCTACATATGGTCAATCCAGGTTGCATCACAGCCCCTGAACGAATTTTGTCAGAATTTCTCTCTCTTTCACTGTCTTTGTTTCAAGGGTTTTTAAAAGTATTTGATTTTTATAATGGGGTTTAGCTGCTTTTCACTGCTGTGTTTATGCCGCTTTACATCCACTTGACTCACATACAGAGAGATATCAATACATAGGTTTTAAGATTCTTACTAGTCAGATATATTCTTGGGCGATGAATAGGGCGTGTTGAGTCCAGTTCACTGAGGAAGGAGTAGGTCTTGTCTATTACATATTGGGTTTATGGAACGCTATCTGAGCTAATTTGAAACCCTTGTTTTATGCATCACCCCACCTCACCTTTCCCGTTAAGCAGCCATAGTGTGTTTTCTAAACGTGTGACACTGACCTGTTATGTAATTCAGTTCAAGGGTAGCGGTTTTTACATTCCCTCTATAAGTGATATCTTATGATAAGTGTCTTTTTCTGTGTGACTTATTTCACTTAGAATCGTCGTACCCAAATCCACTCATCATGCTGCTACTAGCCTTATGACGTTGATTTCATGGCTGAGTGATATTCCATTGTACATAAGGACCACAACTTCTTTATCCATTCTTGTCTATCCTGGGATATTTAAGTTGTAACAAAGTGGAGGTTCTTGTCAACAGAGCAGCCCTAAACTTTGGGGTGCCTGTGTCTTGCTGATTTTTAGTTTTCCCAATTTATACGCCCATGAGTGGAAGTGCCCTATGCTCTCTAAGCTGAGTTTTTTAGATGTTTCAGTACACACCGTACACTTCTCCAGAGTGGCTGTTGGCAATTTACATCCCGCCCATCAGCGTAGCAAGGCTCCCATTTCTCCATGGCCTGTCCTGCATTTCTGGTTTTGACACTTTATTCAGCCTGGCCCTTTTGACCGATGGGAAGCGAGACTTCTTTGTAGCGCTGATTTGCCTTTCCAGGTTGCTTGGTTGGCCAAAAAGGGCGTATGCGTTTTTCCTGAATATATTCAGGAAAAAACGCATACGCCCTTTTTGGCCAAGGGCATCATTGTCGAGGTTTTGCCGCTTTTCCTGTGCTTTAAAGGCGATTCGAATCTACCTCCTGAAATCTGTTTCCTGCAATTCTGCCTTGCTTTCAAATCCTCTTCGTTGCCTTCCCTCAATATATTTGTGGACGAGAGTTATCATTTCTAAGTCTGCAGGTTTGTGAATTGCAGTGCCCCTGAGCTCCATTTTTCAACTCGCTTTCTTGGGAGCTGGCCGCAAAAGCGCAGGATTGCTTCAGGCCCTATTCTGGCTCCGGGCGGCAAGCTGAGCCTGTGGTTAATTCTTCTTCCTGATGGGAAAATAGAGAGACCTGTGCCTGTCCCAACACCTAGAGCTAGTCTCTCATTGGTTCCCCCTCTTCCCGTTCATCCTCAGGACAAATTGCAACCTGTACGGAACAGGAGGTTAAAGGTGCTGATTCTCCAAGCAGGGAGATTGCTAGTATAGCGGCTGGAATGGCGAACCGGAGCACAAGGAGATGAGAAATGAGGTGCGTTTTAGAAACCTTTCCCGATCACACGGTGTACCATCTTCTGGGTTTCTCATGCATGTTTTCGATGTAGGAAGATGCCCTTGAACCTGGAGATTTGGGACCCATGGGATGGGTTCCACGCAGTATTACTTTAAAGGGTCTGCGTTTGCTCACCCAACCTCACCAAGCCTCTCAGCCCTAAGAGTGTCCACCCTTATGTCTCATCCATCTGTGGGTCTACATATGGTCAATCCAGGTTGCATCACAGCCCCTGAACGAATTTTGTCAGAATTTCTCTCTCTTTCACTGTCTCTGTTTCACGGGATTTTAAAAGTAATTGATTTGTATAATGGGGTTTAGCTGCTTTTCACTGCTGTGGTTATGCCGCTTTTCACCCACTTCACTCACTTACAGAGAGATATAAATACATAGGTTTTAAGATTCTTACTAGTCAGATATATTCTTGGGCGATGAATAGGGCGTGTTGAGTCCAGTTCACTGAGGAAGGAGTAGGTCTTGTCTATTACATATTGGGTTTATGGAACGCTATCTGAGGTAATTTGAAACCCTTGTTTTATGCATCACCCCACCTCACCTTTCCCGTTAAGCAGCCCTAGTGTGTTTTCTAAACGTGTGACTCTGACCTGTTATGTAATTCAGTTCAAGGGTAGCGGTTTTTACATTCCCTCTATAAGTGATATCTTATGATAAGTGTCTTTTTCTGTGTGACTTATTTCACTTAGAATCGTCGTACCCAAATCCACTCATCATGCTGCTACTAGCCTTATGACGTTGATTTCATGGCTGAGTGATATTCCATTGTACATAAGGACCACAACTTCTTTATCCATTCTTGTCTATCCTGGGATATTTAAGGTGTAACAAAGTGGAGGTTCTTGTCAACAGAGCAGCCCTAAACTTTGGGGTGCCTGTGTCTTGCTGATTTTTAGTTTTCCCAATTTATACACCCATGAGTGGAAGTGCCCTATGCTCTCTAAGCTGAGTTTTTTAGATGTTTCAGGACACACCGTACACTTCTCCAGAGTGGCTGTTGGCAATTTCCATCCCGCCCATCAGCGTAGCAAGGCTCCCATTTCTCCATGGCCTGTCCTGCATTTCTGGTTTTGACACTTTATTCAGCCTGGCCCTTTTGACCGATGGGAAGCGAGACTTCTTTGTAGCGCTGATTTGCCTTTCCAGGTTGCTTGGTTGGCCAAAAAGGCCGTATGCGTTTTTTCCTGAATATATTCAGGATAAAACACATACGGCCTTTTTGGCCAAGGGCATCATTGTCGAGGTTTTGCCGCTTTTCCTGTGCTTTAAAGGCGATTCGAATCTACCTCCTGAAATCTGTTTCCTGCAATTCTGCCTTGCTTTCAAATCCTCTTCGTTGCCTTCCCTCAATATATTTGTGGACGAGAGTTATCATTTCTAAGTCTGCAGGTTTGTGAATTGCAGTGCCCCTGAGCTCCATTTTTCAACTCGCTTTCTTGGGAGCTGGCCGCAAAAGCGCAGGATTGCTTCAGGCCCTATTCTGGCTCCGGGCGGCAAGCTGAGCCTGTGGTTAATTCTTCTTCCTGATGGGAAAATAGAGTGACCTGTGCCTGTCCCAACACCTAGAGCTAGTCTCTCATTGGTTCCCCCTCTTCCCGTTCATCCTCAGGACAAATTGCAACCTGTACGAACAGGAGGTTAAAGGTGCTGATTCTCCAAGCAGGGAGATTGCTAGTATAGCGGCTGGAATGGCGAACCGGAGCACAAGGAGATGAGAAATGAGGTGCGTTTTAGAAACCTTTCCCGATCACACGGTGTACCATCTTCGGGGTTTCTCATGCATGTTTTCGATGTAGGAAGATGCCCTTGAACCTGGAGATTTGGGACCCATGGGATGGGTTCCACGCAGTATTACTTTAAAGGGTCTGCGTTTGCTCACCCAACCTCACCAAAACTCTCAGCCCCAAGAGTGTCCACCCTTATGTCTCATCCATCTGTGGGTCTACATATGGTCAATCCAGGTTGCATCACAGCCCCTGAACGAATTTTGTCAGAATTTCTCTCTCTTTCACTGTCTTTGTTTCAAGGGTTTTTAAAAGTATTTGATTTTTATAATGGGGTTTAGCTGCTTTTCACTGCTGTGTTTATGCCGCTTTACATCCACTTGACTCACATACAGAGAGATATCAATACATAGGTTTTAAGATTCTTACTAGTCAGATATATTCTTGGGCGATGAATAGGGCGTGTTGAGTCCAGTTCACTGAGGAAGGAGTAGGTCTTGTCTATTACATATTGGGTTTATGGAACGCTATCTGAGCTAATTTGAAACCCTTGTTTTATGCATCACCCCACCTCACCTTTCCCGTTAAGCAGCCATAGTGTGTTTTCTAAACGTGTGACACTGACCTGTTATGTAATTCAGTTCAAGGGTAGCGGTTTTTACATTCCCTCTATAAGTGATATCTTATGATAAGTGTCTTTTTCTGTGTGACTTATTTCACTTAGAATCGTCGTACCCAAATCCACTCATCATGCTGCTACTAGCCTTATGACGTTGATTTCATGGCTGAGTGATATTCCATTGTACATAAGGACCACAACTTCTTTATCCATTCTTGTCTATCCTGGGATATTTAAGTTGTAACAAAGTGGAGGTTCTTGTCAACAGAGCAGCCCTAAACTTTGGGGTGCCTGTGTCTTGCTGATTTTTAGTTTTCCCAATTTATACGCCCATGAGTGGAAGTGCCCTATGCTCTCTAAGCTGAGTTTTTTAGATGTTTCAGGACACACCGTACACTTCTCCAGAGTGGCTGTTGGCAATTTCCATCCCGCCCATCAGCGTAGCAAGGCTCCCATTTCTCCATGGCCTGTCCTGCATTTCTGGTTTTGACACTTTATTCAGCCTGGCCCTTTTGACCGATGGGAAGCGAGACTTCTTTGTAGCGCTGATTTGCCTTTCCAGGTTGCTTGGTTGGCCAAAAAGGCCGTATGCGTTTTTTCCTGAATATATTCAGGAAAAAACGCATACGCCCTTTTTGGCCAAGGGCATCATTGTCGAGGTTTTGCCGCTTTTCCTGTGCTTTAAAGGCGATTCGAATCTACCTCCTGAAATCTGTTTCCTGCAATTCTGCCTTGCTTTCAAATCCTCTTCGTTGCCTTCCCTCAATATATTTGTGGACGAGAGTTATCATTTCTAAGTCTGCAGGTTTGTGAATTGCAGTGCCCCTGAGCTCCATTTTTCAACTCGCTTTCTTGGGAGCTGGCCGCAAAAGCGCAGGATTGCTTCAGGCCCTATTCTGGCTCCGGGCGGCAAGCTGAGCCTGTGGTTAATTCTTCTTCCTGATGGGAAAATAGAGAGACCTGTGCCTGTCCCAACACCTAGAGCTAGTCTCTCATTGGTTCCCCCTCTTCCCGTTCATCCTCAGGACAAATTGCAACCTGTACGGAACAGGAGGTTAAAGGTGCTGATTCTCCAAGCAGGGAGATTGCTAGTATAGCGGCTGGAATGGCGAACCGGAGCACAAGGAGATGAGAAATGAGGTGCGTTTTAGAAACCTTTCCCGATCACACGGTGTACCATCTTCTGGGTTTCTCATGCATGTTTTCGATGTAGGAAGATGCCCTTGAACCTGGAGATTTGGGACCCATGGGATGGGTTCCACGCAGTATTACTTTAAAGGGTCTGCGTTTGCTCACCCAACCTCACCAAGCCTCTCAGCCCTAAGAGTGTCCACCCTTATGTCTCATCCATCTGTGGGTCTACATATGGTCAATCCAGGTTGCATCACAGCCCCTGAACGAATTTTGTCAGAATTTCTCTCTCTTTCACTGTCTCTGTTTCACGGGATTTTAAAAGTAATTGATTTGTATAATGGGGTTTAGCTGCTTTTCACTGCTGTGGTTATGCCGCTTTTCACCCACTTCACTCACTTACAGAGAGATATAAATACATAGGTTTTAAGATTCTTACTAGTCAGATATATTCTTGGGCGATGAATAGGGCGTGTTGAGTCCAGTTCACTGAGGAAGGAGTAGGTCTTGTCTATTACATATTGGGTTTATGGAACGCTATCTGAGGTAATTTGAAACCCTTGTTTTATGCATCACCCCACCTCACCTTTCCCGTTAAGCAGCCCTAGTGTGTTTTCTAAACGTGTGACTCTGACCTGTTATGTAATTCAGTTCAAGGGTAGCGGTTTTTACATTCCCTCTATAAGTGATATCTTATGATAAGTGTCTTTTTCTGTGTGACTTATTTCACTTAGAATCGTCGTACCCAAATCCACTCATCATGCTGCTACTAGCCTTATGACGTTGATTTCATGGCTGAGTGATATTCCATTGTACATAAGGACCACAACTTCTTTATCCATTCTTGTCTATCCTGGGATATTTAAGGTGTAACAAAGTGGAGGTTCTTGTCAACAGAGCAGCCCTAAACTTTGGGGTGCCTGTGTCTTGCTGATTTTTAGTTTTCCCAATTTATACGCCCATGAGTGGAAGTGCCCTATGCTCTCTAAGCTGAGTTTTTTAGATGTTTCAGGACACACCGTACACTTCTCCAGAGTGGCTGTTGGCAATTTACATCCCGCCCATCAGCGTAGCAAGGCTCCCATTTCTCCATGGCCTGTCCTGCATTTCTGGTTTTGACACTTTATTCAGCCTGGCCCTTTTGACCGATGGGAAGCGAGACTTCTTTGTAGCGCTGATTTGCCTTTCCAGGTTGCTTGGTTGGCCAAAAAGGCCGTATGCGTTTTTTCCTGAATATATTCAGGAAAAAACACATACGGCCTTTTTGGCCAAGGGCATCATTGTCGAGGTTTTGCCGCTTTTCCTGTGCTTTAAAGGCGATTCGAATCTACCTCCTGAAATCTGTTTCCTGCAATTCTGCCTTGCTTTCAAATCCTCTTCGTTGCCTTCCCTCAATATATTTGTGGACGAGAGTTATCATTTCTAAGTCTGCAGGTTTGTGAATTGCAGTGCCCCTGAGCTCCATTTTTCAACTCGCTTTCTTGGGAGCTGGCCGCAAAAGCGCAGGATTGCTTCAGGCCCTATTCTGGCTCCGGGCGGCAAGCTGAGCCTGTGGTTAATTCTTCTTCCTGATGGGAAAATAGAATGACCTGTGCCTGTCCCAACACCTAGAGCTAGTCTCTCATTGGTTCCCCCTCTTCCCGTTCATCCTCAGGACAAATTGCAACCTGTACGAACAGGAGGTTAAAGGTGCTGATTCTCCAAGCAGGGAGATTGCTAGTATAGCGGCTGGAATGGCGAACCGGAGCACAAGGAGATGAGAAATGAGGTGCGTTTTAGAAACCTTTCCCGATCACACGGTGTACCATCTTCGGGGTTTCTCATGCATGTTTTCGATGTAGGAAGATGCCCTTGAACCTGGAGATTTGGGACCCATGGGATGGGTTCCACGCAGTATTACTTTAAAGGGTCTGCGTTTGCTCACCCAACCTCACCAAAACTCTCAGCCCCAAGAGTGTCCACCCTTATGTCTCATCCATCTGTGGGTCTACATATGGTCAATCCAGGTTGCATCACAGCCCCTGAACGAATTTTGTCAGAATTTCTCTCTCTTTCACTGTCTTTGTTTCAAGGGTTTTTAAAAGTATTTGATTTTTATAATGGGGTTTAGCTGCTTTTCACTGCTGTGTTTATGCCGCTTTACATCCACTTGACTCACATACAGAGAGATATCAATACATAGGTTTTAAGATTCTTACTAGTCAGATATATTCTTGGGCGATGAATAGGGCGTGTTGAGTCCAGTTCACTGAGGAAGGAGTAGGTCTTGTCTATTACATATTGGGTTTATGGAACGCTATCTGAGCTAATTTGAAACCCTTGTTTTATGCATCACCCCACCTCACCTTTCCCGTTAAGCAGCCCTAGTGTGTTTTCTAAACGTGTGACACTGACCTGTTATGTAATTCAGTTCAAGGGTAGCGGTTTTTACATTCCCTCTATAAGTGATATCTTATGATAAGTGTCTTTTTCTGTGTGACTTATTTCACTTAGAATCGTCGTACCCAAATCCACTCATCATGCTGCTACTAGCCTTATGACGTTGATTTCATGGCTGAGTGATATTCCATTGTACATAAGGACCACAACTTCTTTATCCATTCTTGTCTATCCTGGGATATTTAAGTTGTAACAAAGTGGAGGTTCTTGTCAACAGAGCAGCCCTAAACTTTGGGGTGCCTGTGTCTTGCTGATTTTTAGTTTTCCCAATTTATACGCCCATGAGTGGAAGTGCCCTATGCTCTCTAAGCTGAGTTTTTTAGATGTTTCAGGACACACCGTACACTTCTCCAGAGTGGCTGTTGGCAATTTACATCCCGCCCATCAGCGTAGCAAGGCTCCCATTTCTCCATGGCCTGTCCTGCATTTCTGGTTTTGACACTTTATTCAGCCTGGCCCTTTTGACCGATGGGAAGCGAGACTTCTTTGTAGCGCTGATTTGCCTTTCCAGGTTGCTTGGTTGGCCAAAAAGGCCGTATGCGTTTTTTCCTGAATATATTCAGGAAAAAACGCATACGCCCTTTTTGGCCAAGGGCATCATTGTCGAGGTTTTGCCGCTTTTCCTGTGCTTTAAAGGCGATTCGAATCTACCTCCTGAAATCTGTTTCCTGCAATTCTGCCTTGCTTTCAAATCCTCTTCGTTGCCTTCCCTCAATATATTTGTGGACGAGAGTTATCATTTCTAAGTCTGCAGGTTTGTGAATTGCAGTGCCCCTGAGCTCCATTTTTCAACTCGCTTTCTTGGGAGCTGGCCGCAAAAGCGCAGGATTGCTTCAGGCCCTATTCTGGCTCCGGGCGGCAAGCTGAGCCTGTGGTTAATTCTTCTTCCTGATGGGAAAATAGAGAGACCTGTGCCTGTCCCAACACCTAGAGCTAGTCTCTCATTGGTTCCCCCTCTTCCCGTTCATCCTCAGGACAAATTGCAACCTGTACGGAACAGGAGGTTAAAGGTGCTGATTCTCCAAGCAGGGAGATTGCTAGTATAGCGGCTGGAATGGCGAACCGGAGCACAAGGAGATGAGAAATGAGGTGCGTTTTAGAAACCTTTCCCGATCACACGGTGTACCATCTTCTGGGTTTCTCATGCATGTTTTCGATGTAGGAAGATGCCCTTGAACCTGGAGATTTGGGACCCATGGGATGGGTTCCACGCAGTATTACTTTAAAGGGTCTGCGTTTGCTCACCCAACCTCACCAAGCCTCTCAGCCCTAAGAGTGTCCACCCTTATGTCTCATCCATCTGTGGGTCTACATATGGTCAATCCAGGTTGCATCACAGCCCCTGAACGAATTTTGTCAGAATTTCTCTCTCTTTCACTGTCTCTGTTTCACGGGATTTTAAAAGTAATTGATTTGTATAATGGGGTTTAGCTGCTTTTCACTGCTGTGGTTATGCCGCTTTTCACCCACTTCACTCACTTACAGAGAGATATAAATACATAGGTTTTAAGATTCTTACTAGTCAGATATATTCTTGGGCGATGAATAGGGCGTGTTGAGTCCAGTTCACTGAGGAAGGAGTAGGTCTTGTCTATTACATATTGGGTTTATGGAACGCTATCTGAGGTAATTTGAAACCCTTGTTTTATGCATCACCCCACCTCACCTTTCCCGTTAAGCAGCCCTAGTGTGTTTTCTAAACGTGTGACTCTGACCTGTTATGTAATTCAGTTCAAGGGTAGCGGTTTTTACATTCCCTCTATAAGTGATATCTTATGATAAGTGTCTTTTTCTGTGTGACTTATTTCACTTAGAATCGTCGTACCCAAATCCACTCATCATGCTGCTACTAGCCTTATGACGTTGATTTCATGGCTGAGTGATATTCCATTGTACATAAGGACCACAACTTCTTTATCCATTCTTGTCTATCCTGGGATATTTAAGGTGTAACAAAGTGGAGGTTCTTGTCAACAGAGCAGCCCTAAACTTTGGGGTGCCTGTGTCTTGCTGATTTTTAGTTTTCCCAATTTATACGCCCATGAGTGGAAGTGCCCTATGCTCTCTAAGCTGAGTTTTTTAGATGTTTCAGGACACACCGTACACTTCTCCAGAGTGGCTGTTGGCAATTTACATCCCGCCCATCAGCGTAGCAAGGCTCCCATTTCTCCATGGCCTGTCCTGCATTTCTGGTTTTGACACTTTATTCAGCCTGGCCCTTTTGACCGATGGGAAGCGAGACTTCTTTGTAGCGCTGATTTGCCTTTCCAGGTTGCTTGGTTGGCCAAAAAGGCCGTATGCGTTTTTTCCTGAATATATTCAGGATAAAACACATACGGCCTTTTTGGCCAAGGGCATCATTGTCGAGGTTTTGCCGCTTTTCCTGTGCTTTAAAGGCGATTCGAATCTACCTCCTGAAATCTGTTTCCTGCAATTCTGCCTTGCTTTCAAATCCTCTTCGTTGCCTTCCCTCAATATATTTGTGGACGAGAGTTATCATTTCTAAGTCTGCAGGTTTGTGAATTGCAGTGCCCCTGAGCTCCATTTTTCAACTCGCTTTCTTGGGAGCTGGCCGCAAAAGCGCAGGATTGCTTCAGGCCCTATTCTGGCTCCGGGCGGCAAGCTGAGCCTGTGGTTAATTCTTCTTCCTGATGGGAAAATAGAGTGACCTGTGCCTGTCCCAACACCTAGAGCTAGTCTCTCATTGGTTCCCCCTCTTCCCGTTCATCCTCAGGACAAATTGCAACCTGTACGAACAGGAGGTTAAAGGTGCTGATTCTCCAAGCAGGGAGATTGCTAGTATAGCGGCTGGAATGGCGAACCGGAGCACAAGGAGATGAGAAATGAGGTGCGTTTTAGAAACCTTTCCCGATCACACGGTGTACCATCTTCGGGGTTTCTCATGCATGTTTTCGATGTAGGAAGATGCCCTTGAACCTGGAGATTTGGGACCCATGGGATGGGTTCCACGCAGTATTACTTTAAAGGGTCTGCGTTTGCTCACCCAACCTCACCAAAACTCTCAGCCCCAAGAGTGTCCACCCTTATGTCTCATCCATCTGTGGGTCTACATATGGTCAATCCAGGTTGCATCACAGCCCCTGAACGAATTTTGTCAGAATTTCTCTCTCTTTCACTGTCTTTGTTTCAAGGGTTTTTAAAAGTATTTGATTTTTATAATGGGGTTTAGCTGCTTTTCACTGCTGTGTTTATGCCGCTTTACATCCACTTGACTCACATACAGAGAGATATCAATACATAGGTTTTAAGATTCTTACTAGTCAGATATATTCTTGGGCGATGAATAGGGCGTGTTGAGTCCAGTTCACTGAGGAAGGAGTAGGTCTTGTCTATTACATATTGGGTTTATGGAACGCTATCTGAGCTAATTTGAAACCCTTGTTTTATGCATCACCCCACCTCACCTTTCCCGTTAAGCAGCCCTAGTGTGTTTTCTAAACGTGTGACACTGACCTGTTATGTAATTCAGTTCAAGGGTAGCGGTTTTTACATTCCCTCTATAAGTGATATCTTATGATAAGTGTCTTTTTCTGTGTGACTTATTTCACTTAGAATCGTCGTACCCAAATCCACTCATCATGCTGCTACTAGCCTTATGACGTTGATTTCATGGCTGAGTGATATTCCATTGTACATAAGGACCACAACTTCTTTATCCATTCTTGTCTATCCTGGGATATTTAAGTTGTAACAAAGTGGAGGTTCTTGTCAACAGAGCAGCCCTAAACTTTGGGGTGCCTGTGTCTTGCTGATTTTTAGTTTTCCCAATTTATACGCCCATGAGTGGAAGTGCCCTATGCTCTCTAAGCTGAGTTTTTTAGATGTTTCAGGACACACCGTACACTTCTCCAGAGTGGCTGTTGGCAATTTACATCCCGCCCATCAGCGTAGCAAGGCTCCCATTTCTCCATGGCCTGTCCTGCATTTCTGGTTTTGACACTTTATTCAGCCTGGCCCTTTTGACCGATGGGAAGCGAGACTTCTTTGTAGCGCTGATTTGCCTTTCCAGGTTGCTTGGTTGGCCAAAAAGGCCGTATGCGTTTTTTCCTGAATATATTCAGGAAAAAACGCATACGCCCTTTTTGGCCAAGGGCATCATTGTCGAGGTTTTGCCGCTTTTCCTGTGCTTTAAAGGCGATTCGAATCTACCTCCTGAAATCTGTTTCCTGCAATTCTGCCTTGCTTTCAAATCCTCTTCGTTGCCTTCCCTCAATATATTTGTGGACGAGAGTTATCATTTCTAAGTCTGCAGGTTTGTGAATTGCAGTGCCCCTGAGCTCCATTTTTCAACTCGCTTTCTTGGGAGCTGGCCGCAAAAGCGCAGGATTGCTTCAGGCCCTATTCTGGCTCCGGGCGGCAAGCTGAGCCTGTGGTTAATTCTTCTTCCTGATGGGAAAATAGAGAGACCTGTGCCTGTCCCAACACCTAGAGCTAGTCTCTCATTGGTTCCCCCTCTTCCCGTTCATCCTCAGGACAAATTGCAACCTGTACGGAACAGGAGGTTAAAGGTGCTGATTCTCCAAGCAGGGAGATTGCTAGTATAGCGGCTGGAATGGCGAACCGGAGCACAAGGAGATGAGAAATGAGGTGCGTTTTAGAAACCTTTCCCGATCACACGGTGTACCATCTTCTGGGTTTCTCATGCATGTTTTCGATGTAGGAAGATGCCCTTGAACCTGGAGATTTGGGACCCATGGGATGGGTTCCACGCAGTATTACTTTAAAGGGTCTGCGTTTGCTCACCCAACCTCACCAAGCCTCTCAGCCCTAAGAGTGTCCACCCTTATGTCTCATCCATCTGTGGGTCTACATATGGTCAATCCAGGTTGCATCACAGCCCCTGAACGAATTTTGTCAGAATTTCTCTCTCTTTCACTGTCTCTGTTTCACGGGATTTTAAAAGTAATTGATTTGTATAATGGGGTTTAGCTGCTTTTCACTGCTGTGGTTATGCCGCTTTTCACCCACTTCACTCACTTACAGAGAGATATAAATACATAGGTTTTAAGATTCTTACTAGTCAGATATATTCTTGGGCGATGAATAGGGCGTGTTGAGTCCAGTTCACTGAGGAAGGAGTAGGTCTTGTCTATTACATATTGGGTTTATGGAACGCTATCTGAGGTAATTTGAAACCCTTGTTTTATGCATCACCCCACCTCACCTTTCCCGTTAAGCAGCCCTAGTGTGTTTTCTAAACGTGTGACTCTGACCTGTTATGTAATTCAGTTCAAGGGTAGCGGTTTTTACATTCCCTCTATAAGTGATATCTTATGATAAGTGTCTTTTTCTGTGTGACTTATTTCACTTAGAATCGTCGTACCCAAATCCACTCATCATGCTGCTACTAGCCTTATGACGTTGATTTCATGGCTGAGTGATATTCCATTGTACATAAGGACCACAACTTCTTTATCCATTCTTGTCTATCCTGGGATATTTAAGGTGTAACAAAGTGGAGGTTCTTGTCAACAGAGCAGCCCTAAACTTTGGGGTGCCTGTGTCTTGCTGATTTTTAGTTTTCCCAATTTATACGCCCATGAGTGGAAGTGCCCTATGCTCTCTAAGCTGAGTTTTTTAGATGTTTCAGGACACACCGTACACTTCTCCAGAGTGGCTGTTGGCAATTTACATCCCGCCCATCAGCGTAGCAAGGCTCCCATTTCTCCATGGCCTGTCCTGCATTTCTGGTTTTGACACTTTATTCAGCCTGGCCCTTTTGACCGATGGGAAGCGAGACTTCTTTGTAGCGCTGATTTGCCTTTCCAGGTTGCTTGGTTGGCCAAAAAGGCCGTATGCGTTTTTTCCTGAATATATTCAGGATAAAACACATACGGCCTTTTTGGCCAAGGGCATCATTGTCGAGGTTTTGCCGCTTTTCCTGTGCTTTAAAGGCGATTCGAATCTACCTCCTGAAATCTGTTTCCTGCAATTCTGCCTTGCTTTCAAATCCTCTTCGTTGCCTTCCCTCAATATATTTGTGGACGAGAGTTATCATTTCTAAGTCTGCAGGTTTGTGAATTGCAGTGCCCCTGAGCTCCATTTTTCAACTCGCTTTCTTGGGAGCTGGCCGCAAAAGCGCAGGATTGCTTCAGGCCCTATTCTGGCTCCGGGCGGCAAGCTGAGCCTGTGGTTAATTCTTCTTCCTGATGGGAAAATAGAGTGACCTGTGCCTGTCCCAACACCTAGAGCTAGTCTCTCATTGGTTCCCCCTCTTCCCGTTCATCCTCAGGACAAATTGCAACCTGTACGAACAGGAGGTTAAAGGTGCTGATTCTCCAAGCAGGGAGATTGCTAGTATAGCGGCTGGAATGGCGAACCGGAGCACAAGGAGATGAGAAATGAGGTGCGTTTTAGAAACCTTTCCCGATCACACGGTGTACCATCTTCGGGGTTTCTCATGCATGTTTTCGATGTAGGAAGATGCCCTTGAACCTGGAGATTTGGGACCCATGGGATGGGTTCCACGCAGTATTACTTTAAAGGGTCTGCGTTTGCTCACCCAACCTCACCAAAACTCTCAGCCCCAAGAGTGTCCACCCTTATGTCTCATCCATCTGTGGGTCTACATATGGTCAATCCAGGTTGCATCACAGCCCCTGAACGAATTTTGTCAGAATTTCTCTCTCTTTCACTGTCTTTGTTTCAAGGGTTTTTAAAAGTATTTGATTTTTATAATGGGGTTTAGCTGCTTTTCACTGCTGTGTTTATGCCGCTTTACATCCACTTGACTCACATACAGAGAGATATCAATACATAGGTTTTAAGATTCTTACTAGTCAGATATATTCTTGGGCGATGAATAGGGCGTGTTGAGTCCAGTTCACTGAGGAAGGAGTAGGTCTTGTCTATTACATATTGGGTTTATGGAACGTTATCTGAGCTAATTTGAAACCCTTGTTTTATGCATCACCCCACCTCACCTTTCCCGTTAA
Source organism: Balaenoptera ricei (assembly GCF_028023285.1). Classification (NCBI taxonomy): domain Eukaryota; kingdom Metazoa; phylum Chordata; class Mammalia; order Artiodactyla; family Balaenopteridae; genus Balaenoptera; species Balaenoptera ricei. Next base: position 86,757,177 of record NC_082640.1, on the reverse strand, counting down.
GCAGCCATAGTGTGTTTTCTAAACGTGTGACACTGACCTGTTATGTAATTCAGTTCAAGGGTAGCGGTTTTTACATTCCCTCTATAAGTGATATCTTATGATAAGTGTCTTTTTCTGTGTGACTTATTTCACTTAGAATCGTCGTACCCAAATCCACTCATCATGCTGCTACTAGCCTTATGACGTTGATTTCATGGCTGAGTGATATTCCATTGTACATAAGGACCACAACTTCTTTATCCATTCTTGTCTATCCTGGGATATTTAAGTTGTAACAAAGTGGAGGTTCTTGTCAACAGAGCAGCCCTAAACTTTGGGGTGCCTGTGTCTTGCTGATTTTTAGTTTTCCCAATTTATACGCCCATGAGTGGAAGTGCCCTATGCTCTCTAAGCTGAGTTTTTTAGATGTTTCAGGACACACCGTACACTTCTCCAGAGTGGCTGTTGGCAATTTACATCCCGCCCATCAGCGTAGCAAGGCTCCCATTTCTCCATGGCCTGTCCTGCATTTCTGGTTTTGACACTTTATTCAGCCTGGCCCTTTTGACCGATGGGAAGCGAGACTTCTTTGTAGCGCTGATTTGCCTTTCCAGGTTGCTTGGTTGGCCAAAAAGGCCGTATGCGTTTTTTCCTGAATATATTCAGGAAAAAACGCATACGCCCTTTTTGGCCAAGGGCATCATTGTCGAGGTTTTGCCGCTTTTCCTGTGCTTTAAAGGCGATTCGAATCTACCTCCTGAAATCTGTTTCCTGCAATTCTGCCTTGCTTTCAAATCCTCTTCGTTGCCTTCCCTCAATATATTTGTGGACGAGAGTTATCATTTCTAAGTCTGCAGGTTTGTGAATTGCAGTGCCCCTGAGCTCCATTTTTCAACTCGCTTTCTTGGGAGCTGGCCGCAAAAGCGCAGGATTGCTTCAGGCCCTATTCTGGCTCCGGGCGGCAAGCTGAGCCTGTGGTTAATTCTTCTTCCTGATGGGAAAATAGAGAGACCTGTGCCTGTCCCAACACCTAGAGCTAGTCTCTCATTGGTTCCCCCTCTTCCCGTTCATCCTCAGGACAAATTGCAACCTGTACGGAACAGGAGGTTAAAGGTGCTGATTCTCCAAGCAGGGAGATTGCTAGTATAGCGGCTGGAATGGCGAACCGGAGCACAAGGAGATGAGAAATGAGGTGCGTTTTAGAAACCTTTCCCGATCACACGGTGTACCATCTTCTGGGTTTCTCATGCATGTTTTCGATGTAGGAAGATGCCCTTGAACCTGGAGATTTGGGACCCATGGGATGGGTTCCACGCAGTATTACTTTAAAGGGTCTGCGTTTGCTCACCCAACCTCACCAAGCCTCTCAGCCCTAAGAGTGTCCACCCTTATGTCTCATCCATCTGTGGGTCTACATATGGTCAATCCAGGTTGCATCACAGCCCCTGAACGAATTTTGTCAGAATTTCTCTCTCTTTCACTGTCTCTGTTTCACGGGATTTTAAAAGTAATTGATTTGTATAATGGGGTTTAGCTGCTTTTCACTGCTGTGGTTATGCCGCTTTTCACCCACTTCACTCACTTACAGAGAGATATAAATACATAGGTTTTAAGATTCTTACTAGTCAGATATATTCTTGGGCGATGAATAGGGCGTGTTGAGTCCAGTTCACTGAGGAAGGAGTAGGTCTTGTCTATTACATATTGGGTTTATGGAACGCTATCTGAGGTAATTTGAAACCCTTGTTTTATGCATCACCCCACCTCACCTTTCCCGTTAAGCAGCCCTAGTGTGTTTTCTAAACGTGTGACTCTGACCTGTTATGTAATTCAGTTCAAGGGTAGCGGTTTTTACATTCCCTCTATAAGTGATATCTTATGATAAGTGTCTTTTTCTGTGTGACTTATTTCACTTAGAATCGTCGTACCCAAATCCACTCATCATGCTGCTACTAGCCTTATGACGTTGATTTCATGGCTGAGTGATATTCCATTGTACATAAGGACCACAACTTCTTTATCCATTCTTGTCTATCCTGGGATATTTAAGGTGTAACAAAGTGGAGGTTCTTGTCAACAGAGCAGCCCTAAACTTTGGGGTGCCTGTGTCTTGCTGATTTTTAGTTTTCCCAATTTATACGCCCATGAGTGGAAGTGCCCTATGCTCTCTAAGCTGAGTTTTTTAGATGTTTCAGGACACACCGTACACTTCTCCAGAGTGGCTGTTGGCAATTTACATCCCGCCCATCAGCGTAGCAAGGCTCCCATTTCTCCATGGCCTGTCCTGCATTTCTGGTTTTGACACTTTATTCAGCCTGGCCCTTTTGACCGATGGGAAGCGAGACTTCTTTGTAGCGCTGATTTGCCTTTCCAGGTTGCTTGGTTGGCCAAAAAGGCCGTATGCGTTTTTTCCTGAATATATTCAGGATAAAACACATACGGCCTTTTTGGCCAAGGGCATCATTGTCGAGGTTTTGCCGCTTTTCCTGTGCTTTAAAGGCGATTCGAATCTACCTCCTGAAATCTGTTTCCTGCAATTCTGCCTTGCTTTCAAATCCTCTTCGTTGCCTTCCCTCAATATATTTGTGGACGAGAGTTATCATTTCTAAGTCTGCAGGTTTGTGAATTGCAGTGCCCCTGAGCTCCATTTTTCAACTCGCTTTCTTGGGAGCTGGCCGCAAAAGCGCAGGATTGCTTCAGGCCCTATTCTGGCTCCGGGCGGCAAGCTGAGCCTGTGGTTAATTCTTCTTCCTGATGGGAAAATAGAGTGACCTGTGCCTGTCCCAACACCTAGAGCTAGTCTCTCATTGGTTCCCCCTCTTCCCGTTCATCCTCAGGACAAATTGCAACCTGTACGAACAGGAGGTTAAAGGTGCTGATTCTCCAAGCAGGGAGATTGCTAGTATAGCGGCTGGAATGGCGAACCGGAGCACAAGGAGATGAGAAATGAGGTGCGTTTTAGAAACCTTTCCCGATCACACGGTGTACCATCTTCGGGGTTTCTCATGCATGTTTTCGATGTAGGAAGATGCCCTTGAACCTGGAGATTTGGGACCCATGGGATGGGTTCCACGCAGTATTACTTTAAAGGGTCTGCGTTTGCTCACCCAACCTCACCAAAACTCTCAGCCCCAAGAGTGTCCACCCTTATGTCTCATCCATCTGTGGGTCTACATATGGTCAATCCAGGTTGCATCACAGCCCCTGAACGAATTTTGTCAGAATTTCTCTCTCTTTCACTGTCTTTGTTTCAAGGGTTTTTAAAAGTATTTGATTTTTATAATGGGGTTTAGCTGCTTTTCACTGCTGTGTTTATGCCGCTTTACATCCACTTGACTCACATACAGAGAGATATCAATACATAGGTTTTAAGATTCTTACTAGTCAGATATATTCTTGGGCGATGAATAGGGCGTGTTGAGTCCAGTTCACTGAGGAAGGAGTAGGTCTTGTCTATTACATATTGGGTTTATGGAACGCTATCTGAGCTAATTTGAAACCCTTGTTTTATGCATCACCCCACCTCACCTTTCCCGTTAAGCAGCCATAGTGTGTTTTCTAAACGTGTGACACTGACCTGTTATGTAATTCAGTTCAAGGGTAGCGGTTTTTACATTCCCTCTATAAGTGATATCTTATGATAAGTGTCTTTTTCTGTGTGACTTATTTCACTTAGAATCGTCGTACCCAAATCCACTCATCATGCTGCTACTAGCCTTATGACGTTGATTTCATGGCTGAGTGATATTCCATTGTACATAAGGACCACAACTTCTTTATCCATTCTTGTCTATCCTGGGATATTTAAGTTGTAACAAAGTGGAGGTTCTTGTCAACAGAGCAGCCCTAAACTTTGGGGTGCCTGTGTCTTGCTGATTTTTAGTTTTCCCAATTTATACACCCATGAGTGGAAGTGCCCTATGCTCTCTAAGCTGAGTTTTTTAGATGTTTCAGGACACACCGTACACTTCTCCAGAGTGGCTGTTGGCAATTTACATCCCGCCCATCAGCGTAGCAAGGCTCCCATTTCTCCATGGCCTGTCCTGCATTTCTGGTTTTGACACTTTATTCAGCCTGGCCCTTTTGACCGATGGGAAGCGAGACTTCTTTGTAGCGCTGATTTGCCTTTCCAGGTTGCTTGGTTGGCCAAAAAGGCCGTATGCGTTTTTTCCTGAATATATTCAGGAAAAAACGCATACGCCCTTTTTGGCCAAGGGCATCATTGTCGAGGTTTTGCCGCTTTTCCTGTGCTTTAAAGGCGATTCGAATCTACCTCCTGAAATCTGTTTCCTGCAATTCTGCCTTGCTTTCAAATCCTCTTCGTTGCCTTCCCTCAATATATTTGTGGACGAGAGTTATCATTTCTAAGTCTGCAGGTTTGTGAATTGCAGTGCCCCTGAGCTCCATTTTTCAACTCGCTTTCTTGGGAGCTGGCCGCAAAAGCGCAGGATTGCTTCAGGCCCTATTCTGGCTCCGGGCGGCAAGCTGAGCCTGTGGTTAATTCTTCTTCCTGATGGGAAAATAGAGAGACCTGTGCCTGTCCCAACACCTAGAGCTAGTCTCTCATTGGTTCCCCCTCTTCCCGTTCATCCTCAGGACAAATTGCAACCTGTACGGAACAGGAGGTTAAAGGTGCTGATTCTCCAAGCAGGGAGATTGCTAGTATAGCGGCTGGAATGGCGAACCGGAGCACAAGGAGATGAGAAATGAGGTGCGTTTTAGAAACCTTTCCCGATCACACGGTGTACCATCTTCTGGGTTTCTCATGCATGTTTTCGATGTAGGAAGATGCCCTTGAACCTGGAGATTTGGGACCCATGGGATGGGTTCCACGCAGTATTACTTTAAAGGGTCTGCGTTTGCTCACCCAACCTCACCAAGCCTCTCAGCCCTAAGAGTGTCCACCCTTATGTCTCATCCATCTGTGGGTCTACATATGGTCAATCCAGGTTGCATCACAGCCCCTGAACGAATTTTGTCAGAATTTCTCTCTCTTTCACTGTCTCTGTTTCACGGGATTTTAAAAGTAATTGATTTGTATAATGGGGTTTAGCTGCTTTTCACTGCTGTGGTTATGCCGCTTTTCACCCACTTCACTCACTTACAGAGAGATATAAATACATAGGTTTTAAGATTCTTACTAGTCAGATATATTCTTGGGCGATGAATAGGGCGTGTTGAGTCCAGTTCACTGAGGAAGGAGTAGGTCTTGTCTATTACATATTGGGTTTATGGAACGCTATCTGAGGTAATTTGAAACCCTTGTTTTATGCATCACCCCACCTCACCTTTCCCGTTAAGCAGCCCTAGTGTGTTTTCTAAACGTGTGACTCTGACCTGTTATGTAATTCAGTTCAAGGGTAGCGGTTTTTACATTCCCTCTATAAGTGATATCTTATGATAAGTGTCTTTTTCTGTGTGACTTATTTCACTTAGAATCGTCGTACCCAAATCCACTCATCATGCTGCTACTAGCCTTATGACGTTGATTTCATGGCTGAGTGATATTCCATTGTACATAAGGACCACAACTTCTTTATCCATTCTTGTCTATCCTGGGATATTTAAGGTGTAACAAAGTGGAGGTTCTTGTCAACAGAGCAGCCCTAAACTTTGGGGTGCCTGTGTCTTGCTGATTTTTAGTTTTCCCAATTTATACGCCCATGAGTGGAAGTGCCCTATGCTCTCTAAGCTGAGTTTTTTAGATGTTTCAGGACACACCGTACACTTCTCCAGAGTGGCTGTTGGCAATTTACATCCCGCCCATCAGCGTAGCAAGGCTCCCATTTCTCCATGGCCTGTCCTGCATTTCTGGTTTTGACACTTTATTCAGCCTGGCCCTTTTGACCGATGGGAAGCGAGACTTCTTTGTAGCGCTGATTTGCCTTTCCAGGTTGCTTGGTTGGCCAAAAAGGCCGTATGCGTTTTTTCCTGAATATATTCAGGATAAAACACATACGGCCTTTTTGGCCAAGGGCATCATTGTCGAGGTTTTGCCGCTTTTCCTGTGCTTTAAAGGCGATTCGAATCTACCTCCTGAAATCTGTTTCCTGCAATTCTGCCTTGCTTTCAAATCCTCTTCGTTGCCTTCCCTCAATATATTTGTGGACGAGAGTTATCATTTCTAAGTCTGCAGGTTTGTGAATTGCAGTGCCCCTGAGCTCCATTTTTCAACTCGCTTTCTTGGGAGCTGGCCGCAAAAGCGCAGGATTGCTTCAGGCCCTATTCTGGCTCCGGGCGGCAAGCTGAGCCTGTGGTTAATTCTTCTTCCTGATGGGAAAATAGAGTGACCTGTGCCTGTCCCAACACCTAGAGCTAGTCTCTCATTGGTTCCCCCTCTTCCCGTTCATCCTCAGGACAAATTGCAACCTGTACGAACAGGAGGTTAAAGGTGCTGATTCTCCAAGCAGGGAGATTGCTAGTATAGCGGCTGGAATGGCGAACCGGAGCACAAGGAGATGAGAAATGAGGTGCGTTTTAGAAACCTTTCCCGATCACACGGTGTACCATCTTCGGGGTTTCTCATGCATGTTTTCGATGTAGGAAGATGCCCTTGAACCTGGAGATTTGGGACCCATGGGATGGGTTCCACGCAGTATTACTTTAAAGGGTCTGCGTTTGCTCACCCAACCTCACCAAAACTCTCAGCCCCAAGAGTGTCCACCCTTATGTCTCATCCATCTGTGGGTCTACATATGGTCAATCCAGGTTGCATCACAGCCCCTGAACGAATTTTGTCAGAATTTCTCTCTCTTTCACTGTCTTTGTTTCAAGGGTTTTTAAAAGTATTTGATTTTTATAATGGGGTTTAGCTGCTTTTCACTGCTGTGTTTATGCCGCTTTACATCCACTTGACTCACATACAGAGAGATATCAATACATAGGTTTTAAGATTCTTACTAGTCAGATATATTCTTGGGCGATGAATAGGGCGTGTTGAGTCCAGTTCACTGAGGAAGGAGTAGGTCTTGTCTATTACATATTGGGTTTATGGAACGCTATCTGAGCTAATTTGAAACCCTTGTTTTATGCATCACCCCACCTCACCTTTCCCGTTAAGCAGCCATAGTGTGTTTTCTAAACGTGTGACACTGACCTGTTATGTAATTCAGTTCAAGGGTAGCGGTTTTTACATTCCCTCTATAAGTGATATCTTATGATAAGTGTCTTTTTCTGTGTGACTTATTTCACTTAGAATCGTCGTACCCAAATCCACTCATCATGCTGCTACTAGCCTTATGACGTTGATTTCATGGCTGAGTGATATTCCATTGTACATAAGGACCACAACTTCTTTATCCATTCTTGTCTATCCTGGGATATTTAAGTTGTAACAAAGTGGAGGTTCTTGTCAACAGAGCAGCCCTAAACTTTGGGGTGCCTGTGTCTTGCTGATTTTTAGTTTTCCCAATTTATACGCCCATGAGTGGAAGTGCCCTATGCTCTCTAAGCTGAGTTTTTTAGATGTTTCAGGACACACCGTACACTTCTCCAGAGTGGCTGTTGGCAATTTACATCCCGCCCATCAGCGTAGCAAGGCTCCCATTTCTCCATGGCCTGTCCTGCATTTCTGGTTTTGACACTTTATTCAGCCTGGCCCTTTTGACCGATGGGAAGCGAGACTTCTTTGTAGCGCTGATTTGCCTTTCCAGGTTGCTTGGTTGGCCAAAAAGGGCGTATGCGTTTTTTCCTGAATATATTCAGGAAAAAACGCATACGCCCTTTTTGGCCAAGGGCATCATTGTCGAGGTTTTGCCGCTTTTCCTGTGCTTTAAAGGCGATTCGAATCTACCTCCTGAAATCTGTTTCCTGCAATTCTGCCTTGCTTTCAAATCCTCTTCGTTGCCTTCCCTCAATATATTTGTGGACGAGAGTTATCATTTCTAAGTCTGCAGGTTTGTGAATTGCAGTGCCCCTGAGCTCCATTTTTCAACTCGCTTTCTTGGGAGCTGGCCGCAAAAGCGCAGGATTGCTTCAGGCCCTATTCTGGCTCCGGGCGGCAAGCTGAGCCTGTGGTTAATTCTTCTTCCTGATGGGAAAATAGAGAGACCTGTGCCTGTCCCAACACCTAGAGCTAGTCTCTCATTGGTTCCCCCTCTTCCCGTTCATCCTCAGGACAAATTGCAACCTGTACGGAACAGGAGGTTAAAGGTGCTGATTCTCCAAGCAGGGAGATTGCTAGTATAGCGGCTGGAATGGCGAACCGGAGCACAAGGAGATGAGAAATGAGGTGCGTTTTAGAAACCTTTCCCGATCACACGGTGTACCATCTTCTGGGTTTCTCATGCATGTTTTCGATGTAGGAAGATGCCCTTGAACCTGGAGATTTGGGACCCATGGGATGGGTTCCACGCAGTATTACTTTAAAGGGTCTGCGTTTGCTCACCCAACCTCACCAAGCCTCTCAGCCCTAAGAGTGTCCACCCTTATGTCTCATCCATCTGTGGGTCTACATATGGTCAATCCAGGTTGCATCACAGCCCCTGAACGAATTTTGTCAGAATTTCTCTCTCTTTCACTGTCTCTGTTTCACGGGATTTTAAAAGTAATTGATTTGTATAATGGGGTTTAGCTGCTTTTCACTGCTGTGGTTATGCCGCTTTTCACCCACTTCACTCACTTACAGAGAGATATAAATACATAGGTTTTAAGATTCTTACTAGTCAGATATATTCTTGGGCGATGAATAGGGCGTGTTGAGTCCAGTTCACTGAGGAAGGAGTAGGTCTTGTCTATTACATATTGGGTTTATGGAACGCTATCTGAGGTAATTTGAAACCCTTGTTTTATGCATCACCCCACCTCACCTTTCCCGTTAAGCAGCCCTAGTGTGTTTTCTAAACGTGTGACTCTGACCTGTTATGTAATTCAGTTCAAGGGTAGCGGTTTTTACATTCCCTCTATAAGTGATATCTTATGATAAGTGTCTTTTTCTGTGTGACTTATTTCACTTAGAATCGTCGTACCCAAATCCACTCATCATGCTGCTACTAGCCTTATGACGTTGATTTCATGGCTGAGTGATATTCCATTGTACATAAGGACCACAACTTCTTTATCCATTCTTGTCTATCCTGGGATATTTAAGGTGTAACAAAGTGGAGGTTCTTGTCAACAGAGCAGCCCTAAACTTTGGGGTGCCTGTGTCTTGCTGATTTTTAGTTTTCCCAATTTATACGCCCATGAGTGGAAGTGCCCTATGCTCTCTAAGCTGAGTTTTTTAGATGTTTCAGGACACACCGTACACTTCTCCAGAGTGGCTGTTGGCAATTTACATCCCGCCCATCAGCGTAGCAAGGCTCCCATTTCTCCATGGCCTGTCCTGCATTTCTGGTTTTGACACTTTATTCAGCCTGGCCCTTTTGACCGATGGGAAGCGAGACTTCTTTGTAGCGCTGATTTGCCTTTCCAGGTTGCTTGGTTGGCCAAAAAGGCCGTATGCGTTTTTTCCTGAATATATTCAGGATAAAACACATACGGCCTTTTTGGCCAAGGGCATCATTGTCGAGGTTTTGCCGCTTTTCCTGTGCTTTAAAGGCGATTCGAATCTACCTCCTGAAATCTGTTTCCTGCAATTCTGCCTTGCTTTCAAATCCTCTTCGTTGCCTTCCCTCAATATATTTGTGGACGAGAGTTATCATTTCTAAGTCTGCAGGTTTGTGAATTGCAGTGCCCCTGAGCTCCATTTTTCAACTCGCTTTCTTGGGAGCTGGCCGCAAAAGCGCAGGATTGCTTCAGGCCCTATTCTGGCTCCGGGCGGCAAGCTGAGCCTGTGGTTAATTCTTCTTCCTGATGGGAAAATAGAGTGACCTGTGCCTGTCCCAACACCTAGAGCTAGTCTCTCATTGGTTCCCCCTCTTCCCGTTCATCCTCAGGACAAATTGCAACCTGTACGAACAGGAGGTTAAAGGTGCTGATTCTCCAAGCAGGGAGATTGCTAGTATAGCGGCTGGAATGGCGAACCGGAGCACAAGGAGATGAGAAATGAGGTGCGTTTTAGAAACCTTTCCCGATCACACGGTGTACCATCTTCGGGGTTTCTCATGCATGTTTTCGATGTAGGAAGATGCCCTTGAACCTGGAGATTTGGGACCCATGGGATGGGTTCCACGCAGTATTACTTTAAAGGGTCTGCGTTTGCTCACCCAACCTCACCAAAACTCTCAGCCCCAAGAGTGTCCACCCTTATGTCTCATCCATCTGTGGGTCTACATATGGTCAATCCAGGTTGCATCACAGCCCCTGAACGAATTTTGTCAGAATTTCTCTCTCTTTCACTGTCTTTGTTTCAAGGGTTTTTAAAAGTATTTGATTTTTATAATGGGGTTTAGCTGCTTTTCACTGCTGTGTTTATGCCGCTTTACATCCACTTGACTCACATACAGAGAGATATCAATACATAGGTTTTAAGATTCTTACTAGTCAGATATATTCTTGGGCGATGAATAGGGCGTGTTGAGTCCAGTTCACTGAGGAAGGAGTAGGTCTTGTCTATTACATATTGGGTTTATGGAACGCTATCTGAGCTAATTTGAAACCCTTGTTTTATGCATCACCCCACCTCACCTTTCCCGTTAAGCAGCCATAGTGTGTTTTCTAAACGTGTGACACTGACCTGTTATGTAATTCAGTTCAAGGGTAGCGGTTTTTACATTCCCTCTATAAGTGATATCTTATGATAAGTGTCTTTTTCTGTGTGACTTATTTCACTTAGAATCGTCGTACCCAAATCCACTCATCATGCTGCTACTAGCCTTATGACGTTGATTTCATGGCTGAGTGATATTCCATTGTACATAAGGACCACAACTTCTTTATCCATTCTTGTCTATCCTGGGATATTTAAGTTGTAACAAAGTGGAGGTTCTTGTCAACAGAGCAGCCCTAAACTTTGGGGTGCCTGTGTCTTGCTGATTTTTAGTTTTCCCAATTTATACGCCCATGAGTGGAAGTGCCCTATGCTCTCTAAGCTGAGTTTTTTAGATGTTTCAGGACACACCGTACACTTCTCCAGAGTGGCTGTTGGCAATTTACATCCCGCCCATCAGCGTAGCAAGGCTCCCATTTCTCCATGGCCTGTCCTGCATTTCTGGTTTTGACACTTTATTCAGCCTGGCCCTTTTGACCGATGGGAAGCGAGACTTCTTTGTAGCGCTGATTTGCCTTTCCAGGTTGCTTGGTTGGCCAAAAAGGCCGTATGCGTTTTTTCCTGAATATATTCAGGAAAAAACGCATACGCCCTTTTTGGCCAAGGGCATCATTGTCGAGGTTTTGCCGCTTTTCCTGTGCTTTAAAGGCGATTCGAATCTACCTCCTGAAATCTGTTTCCTGCAATTCTGCCTTGCTTTCAAATCCTCTTCGTTGCCTTCCCTCAATATATTTGTGGACGAGAGTTATCATTTCTAAGTCTGCAGGTTTGTGAATTGCAGTGCCCCTGAGCTCCATTTTTCAACTCGCTTTCTTGGGAGCTGGCCGCAAAAGCGCAGGATTGCTTCAGGCCCTATTCTGGCTCCGGGCGGCAAGCTGAGCCTGTGGTTAATTCTTCTTCCTGATGGGAAAATAGAGAGACCTGTGCCTGTCCCAACACCTAGAGCTAGTCTCTCATTGGTTCCCCCTCTTCCCGTTCATCCTCAGGACAAATTGCAACCTGTACGGAACAGGAGGTTAAAGGTGCTGATTCTCCAAGCAGGGAGATTGCTAGTATAGCGGCTGGAATGGCGAACCGGAGCACAAGGAGATGAGAAATGAGGTGCGTTTTAGAAACCTTTCCCGATCACACGGTGTACCATCTTCTGGGTTTCTCATGCATGTTTTCGATGTAGGAAGATGCCCTTGAACCTGGAGATTTGGGACCCATGGGATGGGTTCCACGCAGTATTACTTTAAAGGGTCTGCGTTTGCTCACCCAACCTCACCAAGCCTCTCAGCCCTAAGAGTGTCCACCCTTATGTCTCATCCATCTGTGGGTCTACATATGGTCAATCCAGGTTGCATCACAGCCCCTGAACGAATTTTGTCAGAATTTCTCTCTCTTTCACTGTCTCTGTTTCACGGGATTTTAAAAGTAATTGATTTGTATAATGGGGTTTAGCTGCTTTTCACTGCTGTGGTTATGCCGCTTTTCACCCACTTCACTCACTTACAGAGAGATATAAATACATAGGTTTTAAGATTCTTACTAGTCAGATATATTCTTGGGCGATGAATAGGGCGTGTTGAGTCCAGTTCACTGAGGAAGGAGTAGGTCTTGTCTATTACATATTGGGTTTATGGAACGCTATCTGAGGTAATTTGAAACCCTTGTTTTATGCATCACCCCACCTCACCTTTCCCGTTAAGCAGCCCTAGTGTGTTTTCTAAACGTGTGACTCTGACCTGTTATGTAATTCAGTTCAAGGGTAGCGGTTTTTACATTCCCTCTATAAGTGATATCTTATGATAAGTGTCTTTTTCTGTGTGACTTATTTCACTTAGAATCGTCGTACCCAAATCCACTCATCATGCTGCTACTAGCCTTATGACGTTGATTTCATGGCTGAGTGATATTCCATTGTACATAAGGACCACAACTTCTTTATCCATTCTTGTCTATCCTGGGATATTTAAGGTGTAACAAAGTGGAGGTTCTTGTCAACAGAGCAGCCCTAAACTTTGGGGTGCCTGTGTCTTGCTGATTTTTAGTTTTCCCAATTTATACGCCCATGAGTGGAAGTGCCCTATGCTCTCTAAGCTGAGTTTTTTAGATGTTTCAGGACACACCGTACACTTCTCCAGAGTGGCTGTTGGCAATTTACATCCCGCCCATCAGCGTAGCAAGGCTCCCATTTCTCCATGGCCTGTCCTGCATTTCTGGTTTTGACACTTTATTCAGCCTGGCCCTTTTGACCGATGGGAAGCGAGACTTCTTTGTAGCGCTGATTTGCCTTTCCAGGTTGCTTGGTTGGCCAAAAAGGCCGTATGCGTTTTTTCCTGAATATATTCAGGATAAAACACATACGGCCTTTTTGGCCAAGGGCATCATTGTCGAGGTTTTGCCGCTTTTCCTGTGCTTTAAAGGCGATTCGAATCTACCTCCTGAAATCTGTTTCCTGCAATTCTGCCTTGCTTTCAAATCCTCTTCGTTGCCTTCCCTCAATATATTTGTGGACGAGAGTTATCATTTCTAAGTCTGCAGGTTTGTGAATTGCAGTGCCCCTGAGCTCCATTTTTCAACTCGCTTTCTTGGGAGCTGGCCGCAAAAGCGCAGGATTGCTTCAGGCCCTATTCTGGCTCCGGGCGGCAAGCTGAGCCTGTGGTTAATTCTTCTTCCTGATGGGAAAATAGAGTGACCTGTGCCTGTCCCAACACCTAGAGCTAGTCTCTCATTGGTTCCCCCTCTTCCCGTTCATCCTCAGGACAAATTGCAACCTGTACGAACAGGAGGTTAAAGGTGCTGATTCTCCAAGCAGGGAGATTGCTAGTATAGCGGCTGGAATGGCGAACCGGAGCACAAGGAGATGAGAAATGAGGTGCGTTTTAGAAACCTTTCCCGATCACACGGTGTACCATCTTCGGGGTTTCTCATGCATGTTTTCGATGTAGGAAGATGCCCTTGAACCTGGAGATTTGGGACCCATGGGATGGGTTCCACGCAGTATTACTTTAAAGGGTCTGCGTTTGCTCACCCAACCTCACCAAAACTCTCAGCCCCAAGAGTGTCCACCCTTATGTCTCATCCATCTGTGGGTCTACATATGGTCAATCCAGGTTGCATCACAGCCCCTGAACGAATTTTGTCAGAATTTCTCTCTCTTTCACTGTCTTTGTTTCAAGGGTTTTTAAAAGTATTTGATTTTTATAATGGGGTTTAGCTGCTTTTCACTGCTGTGTTTATGCCGCTTTACATCCACTTGACTCACATACAGAGAGATATCAATACATAGGTTTTAAGATTCTTACTAGTCAGATATATTCTTGGGCGATGAATAGGGCGTGTTGAGTCCAGTTCACTGAGGAAGGAGTAGGTCTTGTCTATTACATATTGGGTTTATGGAACGCTATCTGAGCTAATTTGAAACCCTTGTTTTATGCATCACCCCACCTCACCTTTCCCGTTAAGCAGCCATAGTGTGTTTTCTAAACGTGTGACACTGACCTGTTATGTAATTCAGTTCAAGGGTAGCGGTTTTTACATTCCCTCTATAAGTGATATCTTATGATAAGTGTCTTTTTCTGTGTGACTTATTTCACTTAGAATCGTCGTACCCAAATCCACTCATCATGCTGCTACTAGCCTTATGACGTTGATTTCATGGCTGAGTGATATTCCATTGTACATAAGGACCACAACTTCTTTATCCATTCTTGTCTATCCTGGGATATTTAAGTTGTAACAAAGTGGAGGTTCTTGTCAACAGAGCAGCCCTAAACTTTGGGGTGCCTGTGTCTTGCTGATTTTTAGTTTTCCCAATTTATACGCCCATGAGTGGAAGTGCCCTATGCTCTCTAAGCTGAGTTTTTTAGATGTTTCAGGACACACCGTACACTTCTCCAGAGTGGCTGTTGGCAATTTACATCCCGCCCATCAGCGTAGCAAGGCTCCCATTTCTCCATGGCCTGTCCTGCATTTCTGGTTTTGACACTTTATTCAGCCTGGCCCTTTTGACCGATGGGAAGCGAGACTTCTTTGTAGCGCTGATTTGCCTTTCCAGGTTGCTTGGTTGGCCAAAAAGGCCGTATGCGTTTTTTCCTGAATATATTCAGGAAAAAACGCATACGCCCTTTTTGGCCAAGGGCATCATTGTCGAGGTTTTGCCGCTTTTCCTGTGCTTTAAAGGCGATTCGAATCTACCTCCTGAAATCTGTTTCCTGCAATTCTGCCTTGCTTTCAAATCCTCTTCGTTGCCTTCCCTCAATATATTTGTGGACGAGAGTTATCATTTCTAAGTCTGCAGGTTTGTGAATTGCAGTGCCCCTGAGCTCCATTTTTCAACTCGCTTTCTTGGGAGCTGGCCGCAAAAGCGCAGGATTGCTTCAGGCCCTATTCTGGCTCCGGGCGGCAAGCTGAGCCTGTGGTTAATTCTTCTTCCTGATGGGAAAATAGAGAGACCTGTGCCTGTCCCAACACCTAGAGCTAGTCTCTCATTGGTTCCCCCTCTTCCCGTTCATCCTCAGGACAAATTGCAACCTGTACGGAACAGGAGGTTAAAGGTGCTGATTCTCCAAGCAGGGAGATTGCTAGTATAGCGGCTGGAATGGCGAACCGGAGCACAAGGAGATGAGAAATGAGGTGCGTTTTAGAAACCTTTCCCGATCACACGGTGTACCATCTTCTGGGTTTCTCATGCATGTTTTCGATGTAGGAAGATGCCCTTGAACCTGGAGATTTGGGACCCATGGGATGGGTTCCACGCAGTATTACTTTAAAGGGTCTGCGTTTGCTCACCCAACCTCACCAAGCCTCTCAGCCCTAAGAGTGTCCACCCTTATGTCTCATCCATCTGTGGGTCTACATATGGTCAATCCAGGTTGCATCACAGCCCCTGAACGAATTTTGTCAGAATTTCTCTCTCTTTCACTGTCTCTGTTTCACGGGATTTTAAAAGTAATTGATTTGTATAATGGGGTTTAGCTGCTTTTCACTGCTGTGGTTATGCCGCTTTTCACCCACTTCACTCACTTACAGAGAGATATAAATACATAGGTTTTAAGATTCTTACTAGTCAGATATATTCTTGGGCGATGAATAGGGCGTGTTGAGTCCAGTTCACTGAGGAAGGAGTAGGTCTTGTCTATTACATATTGGGTTTATGGAACGCTATCTGAGGTAATTTGAAACCCTTGTTTTATGCATCACCCCACCTCACCTTTCCCGTTAAGCAGCCCTAGTGTGTTTTCTAAACGTGTGACTCTGACCTGTTATGTAATTCAGTTCAAGGGTAGCGGTTTTTACATTCCCTCTATAAGTGATATCTTATGATAAGTGTCTTTTTCTGTGTGACTTATTTCACTTAGAATCGTCGTACCCAAATCCACTCATCATGCTGCTACTAGCCTTATGACGTTGATTTCATGGCTGAGTGATATTCCATTGTACATAAGGACCACAACTTCTTTATCCATTCTTGTCTATCCTGGGATATTTAAGGTGTAACAAAGTGGAGGTTCTTGTCAACAGAGCAGCCCTAAACTTTGGGGTGCCTGTGTCTTGCTGATTTTTAGTTTTCCCAATTTATACGCCCATGAGTGGAAGTGCCCTATGCTCTCTAAGCTGAGTTTTTTAGATGTTTCAGGACACACCGTACACTTCTCCAGAGTGGCTGTTGGCAATTTACATCCCGCCCATCAGCGTAGCAAGGCTCCCATTTCTCCATGGCCTGTCCTGCATTTCTGGTTTTGACACTTTATTCAGCCTGGCCCTTTTGACCGATGGGAAGCGAGACTTCTTTGTAGCGCTGATTTGCCTTTCCAGGTTGCTTGGTTGGCCAAAAAGGCCGTATGCGTTTTTTCCTGAATATATTCAGGATAAAACGCATACGCCCTTTTTGGCCAAGGGCATCATTGTCGAGGTTTTGCCGCTTTTCCTGTGCTTTAAAGGCGATTCGAATCTACCTCCTGAAATCTGTTTCCTGCAATTCTGCCTTGCTTTCAAATCCTCTTCGTTGCCTTCCCTCAATATATTTGTGGACGAGAGTTATCATTTCTAAGTCTGCAGGTTTGTGAATTGCAGTGCCCCTGAGCTCCATTTTTCAACTCGCTTTCTTGGGAGCTGGCCGCAAAAGCGCAGGATTGCTTCAGGCCCTATTCTGGCTCCGGGCGGCAAGCTGAGCCTGTGGTTAATTCTTCTTCCTGATGGGAAAATAGAGAGACCTGTGCCTGTCCCAACACCTAGAGCTAGTCTCTCATTGGTTCCCCCTCTTCCCGTTCATCCTCAGGACAAATTGCAACCTGTACGGAACAGGAGGTTAAAGGTGCTGATTCTCCAAGCAGGGAGATTGCTAGTATAGCGGCTGGAATGGCGAACCGGAGCACAAGGAGATGAGAAATGAGGTGCGTTTTAGAAACCTTTCCCGATCACACGGTGTACCATCTTCTGGGTTTCTCATGCATGTTTTCGATGTAGGAAGATGCCCTTGAACCTGGAGATTTGGGACCCATGGGATGGGTTCCACGCAGTATTACTTTAAAGGGTCTGCGTTTGCTCACCCAACCTCACCAAGCCTCTCAGCCCTAAGAGTGTCCACCCTTATGTCTCATCCATCTGTGGGTCTACATATGGTCAATCCAGGTTGCATCACAGCCCCTGAACGAATTTTGTCAGAATTTCTCTCTCTTTCACTGTCTCTGTTTCACGGGATTTTAAAAGTAATTGATTTGTATAATGGGGTTTAGCTGCTTTTCACTGCTGTGGTTATGCCGCTTTTCACCCACTTCACTCACTTACAGAGAGATATAAATACATAGGTTTTAAGATTCTTACTAGTCAGATATATTCTTGGGCGATGAATAGGGCGTGTTGAGTCCAGTTCACTGAGGAAGGAGTAGGTCTTGTCTATTACATATTGGGTTTATGGAACGCTATCTGAGGTAATTTGAAACCCTTGTTTTATGCATCACCCCACCTCACCTTTCCCGTTAAGCAGCCCTAGTGTGTTTTCTAAACGTGTGACTCTGACCTGTTATGTAATTCAGTTCAAGGGTAGCGGTTTTTACATTCCCTCTATAAGTGATATCTTATGATAAGTGTCTTTTTCTGTGTGACTTATTTCACTTAGAATCGTCGTACCCAAATCCACTCATCATGCTGCTACTAGCCTTATGACGTTGATTTCATGGCTGAGTGATATTCCATTGTACATAAGGACCACAACTTCTTTATCCATTCTTGTCTATCCTGGGATATTTAAGGTGTAACAAAGTGGAGGTTCTTGTCAACAGAGCAGCCCTAAACTTTGGGGTGCCTGTGTCTTGCTGATTTTTAGTTTTCCCAATTTATACGCCCATGAGTGGAAGTGCCCTATGCTCTCTAAGCTGAGTTTTTTAGATGTTTCAGGACACACCGTACACTTCTCCAGAGTGGCTGTTGGCAATTTACATCCCGCCCATCAGCGTAGCAAGGCTCCCATTTCTCCATGGCCTGTCCTGCATTTCTGGTTTTGACACTTTATTCAGCCTGGCCCTTTTGACCGATGGGAAGCGAGACTTCTTTGTAGCGCTGATTTGCCTTTCCAGGTTGCTTGGTTGGCCAAAAAGGCCGTATGCGTTTTTTCCTGAATATATTCAGGATAAAACACATACGGCCTTTTTGGCCAAGGGCATCATTGTCGAGGTTTTGCCGCTTTTCCTGTGCTTTAAAGGCGATTCGAATCTACCTCCTGAAATCTGTTTCCTGCAATTCTGCCTTGCTTTCAAATCCTCTTCGTTGCCTTCCCTCAATATATTTGTGGACGAGAGTTATCATTTCTAAGTCTGCAGGTTTGTGAATTGCAGTGCCCCTGAGCTCCATTTTTCAACTCGCTTTCTTGGGAGCTGGCCGCAAAAGCGCAGGATTGCTTCAGGCCCTATTCTGGCTCCGGGCGGCAAGCTGAGCCTGTGGTTAATTCTTCTTCCTGATGGGAAAATAGAGTGACCTGTGCCTGTCCCAACACCTAGAGCTAGTCTCTCATTGGTTCCCCCTCTTCCCGTTCATCCTCAGGACAAATTGCAACCTGTACGAACAGGAGGTTAAAGGTGCTGATTCTCCAAGCAGGGAGATTGCTAGTATAGCGGCTGGAATGGCGAACCGGAGCACAAGGAGATGAGAAATGAGGTGCGTTTTAGAAACCTTTCCCGATCACACGGTGTACCATCTTCGGGGTTTCTCATGCATGTTTTCGATGTAGGAAGATGCCCTTGAACCTGGAGATTTGGGACCCATGGGATGGGTTCCACGCAGTATTACTTTAAAGGGTCTGCGTTTGCTCACCCAACCTCACCAAAACTCTCAGCCCCAAGAGTGTCCACCCTTATGTCTCATCCATCTGTGGGTCTACATATGGTCAATCCAGGTTGCATCACAGCCCCTGAACGAATTTTGTCAGAATTTCTCTCTCTTTCACTGTCTTTGTTTCAAGGGTTTTTAAAAGTATTTGATTTTTATAATGGGGTTTAGCTGCTTTTCACTGCTGTGTTTATGCCGCTTTACATCCACTTGACTCACATACAGAGAGATATCAATACATAGGTTTTAAGATTCTTACTAGTCAGATATATTCTTGGGCGATGAATAGGGCGTGTTGAGTCCAGTTCACTGAGGAAGGAGTAGGTCTTGTCTATTACATATTGGGTTTATGGAACGCTATCTGAGCTAATTTGAAACCCTTGTTTTATGCATCACCCCACCTCACCTTTCCCGTTAAGCAGCCATAGTGTGTTTTCTAAACGTGTGACACTGACCTGTTATGTAATTCAGTTCAAGGGTAGCGGTTTTTACATTCCCTCTATAAGTGATATCTTATGATAAGTGTCTTTTTCTGTGTGACTTATTTCACTTAGAATCGTCGTACCCAAATCCACTCATCATGCTGCTACTAGCCTTATGACGTTGATTTCATGGCTGAGTGATATTCCATTGTACATAAGGACCACAACTTCTTTATCCATTCTTGTCTATCCTGGGATATTTAAGTTGTAACAAAGTGGAGGTTCTTGTCAACAGAGCAGCCCTAAACTTTGGGGTGCCTGTGTCTTGCTGATTTTTAGTTTTCCCAATTTATACGCCCATGAGTGGAAGTGCCCTATGCTCTCTAAGCTGAGTTTTTTAGATGTTTCAGGACACACCGTACACTTCTCCAGAGTGGCTGTTGGCAATTTACATCCCGCCCATCAGCGTAGCAAGGCTCCCATTTCTCCATGGCCTGTCCTGCATTTCTGGTTTTGACACTTTATTCAGCCTGGCCCTTTTGACCGATGGGAAGCGAGACTTCTTTGTAGCGCTGATTTGCCTTTCCAGGTTGCTTGGTTGGCCAAAAAGGCCGTATGCGTTTTTTCCTGAATATATTCAGGAAAAAACGCATACGCCCTTTTTGGCCAAGGGCATCATTGTCGAGGTTTTGCCGCTTTTCCTGTGCTTTAAAGGCGATTCGAATCTACCTCCTGAAATCTGTTTCCTGCAATTCTGCCTTGCTTTCAAATCCTCTTCGTTGCCTTCCCTCAATATATTTGTGGACGAGAGTTATCATTTCTAAGTCTGCAGGTTTGTGAATTGCAGTGCCCCTGAGCTCCATTTTTCAACTCGCTTTCTTGGGAGCTGGCCGCAAAAGCGCAGGATTGCTTCAGGCCCTATTCTGGCTCCGGGCGGCAAGCTGAGCCTGTGGTTAATTCTTCTTCCTGATGGGAAAATAGAGAGACCTGTGCCTGTCCCAACACCTAGAGCTAGTCTGTCATTGGTTCCCCCTCTTCCCGTTCATCCTCAGGACAAATTGCAACCTGTACGGAACAGGAGGTTAAAGGTGCTGATTCTCCAAGCAGGGAGATTGCTAGTATAGCGGCTGGAATGGCGAACCGGAGCACAAGGAGATGAGAAATGAGGTGCGTTTTAGAAACCTTTCCCGATCACACGGTGTACCATCTTCTGGGTTTCTCATGCATGTTTTCGATGTAGGAAGATGCCCTTGAACCTGGAGATTTGGGACCCATGGGATGGGTTCCACGCAGTATTACTTTAAAGGGTCTGCGTTTGCTCACCCAACCTCACCAAGCCTCTCAGCCCTAAGAGTGTCCACCCTTATGTCTCATCCATCTGTGGGTCTACATATGGTCAATCCAGGTTGCATCACAGCCCCTGAACGAATTTTGTCAGAATTTCTCTCTCTTTCACTGTCTCTGTTTCACGGGATTTTAAAAGTAATTGATTTGTATAATGGGGTTTAGCTGCTTTTCACTGCTGTGGTTATGCCGCTTTTCACCCACTTCACTCACTTACAGAGAGATATAAATACATAGGTTTTAAGATTCTTACTAGTCAGATATATTCTTGGGCGATGAATAGGGCGTGTTGAGTCCAGTTCACTGAGGAAGGAGTAGGTCTTGTCTATTACATATTGGGTTTATGGAACGCTATCTGAGGTAATTTGAAACCCTTGTTTTATGCATCACCCCACCTCACCTTTCCCGTTAAGCAGCCCTAGTGTGTTTTCTAAACGTGTGACTCTGACCTGTTATGTAATTCAGTTCAAGGGTAGCGGTTTTTACATTCCCTCTATAAGTGATATCTTATGATAAGTGTCTTTTTCTGTGTGACTTATTTCACTTAGAATCGTCGTACCCAAATCCACTCATCATGCTGCTACTAGCCTTATGACGTTGATTTCATGGCTGAGTGATATTCCATTGTACATAAGGACCACAACTTCTTTATCCATTCTTGTCTATCCTGGGATATTTAAGGTGTAACAAAGTGGAGGTTCTTGTCAACAGAGCAGCCCTAAACTTTGGGGTGCCTGTGTCTTGCTGATTTTTAGTTTTCCCAATTTATACGCCCATGAGTGGAAGTGCCCTATGCTCTCTAAGCTGAGTTTTTTAGATGTTTCAGGACACACCGTACACTTCTCCAGAGTGGCTGTTGGCAATTTACATCCCGCCCATCAGCGTAGCAAGGCTCCCATTTCTCCATGGCCTGTCCTGCATTTCTGGTTTTGACACTTTATTCAGCCTGGCCCTTTTGACCGATGGGAAGCGAGACTTCTTTGTAGCGCTGATTTGCCTTTCCAGGTTGCTTGGTTGGCCAAAAAGGCCGTATGCGTTTTTTCCTGAATATATTCAGGATAAAACGCATACGGCCTTTTTGGCCAAGGGCATCATTGTCGAGGTTTTGCCGCTTTTCCTGTGCTTTAAAGGCGATTCGAATCTACCTCCTGAAATCTGTTTCCTGCAATTCTGCCTTGCTTTCAAATCCTCTTCGTTGCCTTCCCTCAATATATTTGTGGACGAGAGTTATCATTTCTAAGTCTGCAGGTTTGTGAATTGCAGTGCCCCTGAGCTCCATTTTTCAACTCGCTTTCTTGGGAGCTGGCCGCAAAAGCGCAGGATTGCTTCAGGCCCTATTCTGGCTCCGGGCGGCAAGCTGAGCCTGTGGTTAATTCTTCTTCCTGATGGGAAAATAGAGTGACCTGTGCCTGTCCCAACACCTAGAGCTAGTCTCTCATTGGTTCCCCCTCTTCCCGCTCATCCCCAGGACAAATTGCAACCTGTACGAACAGGAGGTTAAAGGTGCTGATTCTCCAAGCAGGGAGATTGCTAGTATAGCGGCTGGAATGGCGAACCGGAGCACAAGGAGATGAGAAATGAGGTGCGTTTTAGAAACCTTTCCCGATCACACGGTGTACCATCTTCGGGGTTTCTCATGCATGTTTTCGATGTAGGAAGATGCCCTTGAACCTGGAGATTTGGGACCCATGGGATGGGTTCCACGCAGTATTACTTTAAAGGGTCTGCGTTTGCTCACCCAACCTCACCAAAACTCTCAGCCCCAAGAGTGTCCACCCTTATGTCTCATCCATCTGTGGGTCTACATATGGTCAATCCAGGTTGCATCACAGCCCCTGAACGAATTTTGTCAGAATTTCTCTCTCTTTCACTGTCTTTGTTTCAAGGGTTTTTAAAAGTATTTGATTTTTATAATGGGGTTTAGCTGCTTTTCACTGCTGTGTTTATGCCGCTTTACATCCACTTGACTCACATACAGAGAGATATCAATACATAGGTTTTAAGATTCTTACTAGTCAGATATATTCTTGGGCGATGAATAGGGCGTGTTGAGTCCAGTTCACTGAGGAAGGAGTAGGTCTTGTCTATTACATATTGGGTTTATGGAACGCTATCTGAGCTAATTTGAAACCCTTGTTTTATGCATCACCCCACCTCACCTTTCCCGTTAAGCAGCCATAGTGTGTTTTCTAAACGTGTGACACTGACCTGTTATGTAATTCAGTTCAAGGGTAGCGGTTTTTACATTCCCTCTATAAGTGATATCTTATGATAAGTGTCTTTTTCTGTGTGACTTATTTCACTTAGAATCGTCGTACCCAAATCCACTCATCATGCTGCTACTAGCCTTATGACGTTGATTTCATGGCTGAGTGATATTCCATTGTACATAAGGACCACAACTTCTTTATCCATTCTTGTCTATCCTGGGATATTTAAGTTGTAACAAAGTGGAGGTTCTTGTCAACAGAGCAGCCCTAAACTTTGGGGTGCCTGTGTCTTGCTGATTTTTAGTTTTCCCAATTTATACGCCCATGAGTGGAAGTGCCCTATGCTCTCTAAGCTGAGTTTTTTAGATGTTTCAGGACACACCGTACACTTCTCCAGAGTGGCTGTTGGCAATTTACATCCCGCCCATCAGCGTAGCAAGGCTCCCATTTCTCCATGGCCTGTCCTGCATTTCTGGTTTTGACACTTTATTCAGCCTGGCCCTTTTGACCGATGGGAAGCGAGACTTCTTTGTAGCGCTGATTTGCCTTTCCAGGTTGCTTGGTTGGCCAAAAAGGGCGTATGCGTTTTTTCCTGAATATATTCAGGAAAAAACGCATACGCCCTTTTTGGCCAAGGGCATCATTGTCGAGGTTTTGCCGCTTTTCCTGTGCTTTAAAGGCGATTCGAATCTACCTCCTGAAATCTGTTTCCTGCAATTCTGCCTTGCTTTCAAATCCTCTTCGTTGCCTTCCCTCAATATATTTGTGGACGAGAGTTATCATTTCTAAGTCTGCAGGTTTGTGAATTGCAGTGCCCCTGAGCTCCATTTTTCAACTCGCTTTCTTGGGAGCTGGCCGCAAAAGCGCAGGATTGCTTCAGGCCCTATTCTGGCTCCGGGCGGCAAGCTGAGCCTGTGGTTAATTCTTCTTCCTGATGGGAAAATAGAGAGACCTGTGCCTGTCCCAACACCTAGAGCTAGTCTGTCATTGGTTCCCCCTCTTCCCGTTCATCCTCAGGACAAATTGCAACCTGTACGGAACAGGAGGTTAAAGGTGCTGATTCTCCAAGCAGGGAGATTGCTAGTATAGCGGCTGGAATGGCGAACCGGAGCACAAGGAGATGAGAAATGAGGTGCGTTTTAGAAACCTTTCCCGATCACACGGTGTACCATCTTCTGGGTTTCTCATGCATGTTTTCGATGTAGGAAGATGCCCTTGAACCTGGAGATTTGGGACCCATGGGATGGGTTCCACGCAGTATTACTTTAAAGGGTCTGCGTTTGCTCACCCAACCTCACCAAGCCTCTCAGCCCTAAGAGTGTCCACCCTTATGTCTCATCCATCTGTGGGTCTACATATGGTCAATCCAGGTTGCATCACAGCCCCTGAACGAATTTTGTCAGAATTTCTCTCTCTTTCACTGTCTCTGTTTCACGGGATTTTAAAAGTAATTGATTTGTATAATGGGGTTTAGCTGCTTTTCACTGCTGTGGTTATGCCGCTTTTCACCCACTTCACTCACTTACAGAGAGATATAAATACATAGGTTTTAAGATTCTTACTAGTCAGATATATTCTTGGGCGATGAATAGGGCGTGTTGAGTCCAGTTCACTGAGGAAGGAGTAGGTCTTGTCTATTACATATTGGGTTTATGGAACGCTATCTGAGGTAATTTGAAACCCTTGTTTTATGCATCACCCCACCTCACCTTTCCCGTTAAGCAGCCCTAGTGTGTTTTCTAAACGTGTGACTCTGACCTGTTATGTAATTCAGTTCAAGGGTAGCGGTTTTTACATTCCCTCTATAAGTGATATCTTATGATAAGTGTCTTTTTCTGTGTGACTTATTTCACTTAGAATCGTCGTACCCAAATCCACTCATCATGCTGCTACTAGCCTTATGACGTTGATTTCATGGCTGAGTGATATTCCATTGTACATAAGGACCACAACTTCTTTATCCATTCTTGTCTATCCTGGGATATTTAAGGTGTAACAAAGTGGAGGTTCTTGTCAACAGAGCAGCCCTAAACTTTGGGGTGCCTGTGTCTTGCTGATTTTTAGTTTTCCCAATTTATACGCCCATGAGTGGAAGTGCCCTATGCTCTCTAAGCTGAGTTTTTTAGATGTTTCAGGACACACCGTACACTTCTCCAGAGTGGCTGTTGGCAATTTACATCCCGCCCATCAGCGTAGCAAGGCTCCCATTTCTCCATGGCCTGTCCTGCATTTCTGGTTTTGACACTTTATTCAGCCTGGCCCTTTTGACCGATGGGAAGCGAGACTTCTTTGTAGCGCTGATTTGCCTTTCCAGGTTGCTTGGTTGGCCAAAAAGGCCGTATGCGTTTTTTCCTGAATATATTCAGGATAAAACACATACGGCCTTTTTGGCCAAGGGCATCATTGTCGAGGTTTTGCCGCTTTTCCTGTGCTTTAAAGGCGATTCGAATCTACCTCCTGAAATCTGTTTCCTGCAATTCTGCCTTGCTTTCAAATCCTCTTCGTTGCCTTCCCTCAATATATTTGTGGACGAGAGTTATCATTTCTAAGTCTGCAGGTTTGTGAATTGCAGTGCCCCTGAGCTCCATTTTTCAACTCGCTTTCTTGGGAGCTGGCCGCAAAAGCGCAGGATTGCTTCAGGCCCTATTCTGGCTCCGGGCGGCAAGCTGAGCCTGTGGTTAATTCTTCTTCCTGATGGGAAAATAGAGTGACCTGTGCCTGTCCCAACACCTAGAGCTAGTCTCTCATTGGTTCCCCCTCTTCCCGTTCATCCTCAGGACAAATTGCAACCTGTACGAACAGGAGGTTAAAGGTGCTGATTCTCCAAGCAGGGAGATTGCTAGTATAGCGGCTGGAATGGCGAACCGGAGCACAAGGAGATGAGAAATGAGGTGCGTTTTAGAAACCTTTCCCGATCACACGGTGTACCATCTTCGGGGTTTCTCATGCATGTTTTCGATGTAGGAAGATGCCCTTGAACCTGGAGATTTGGGACCCATGGGATGGGTTCCACGCAGTATTACTTTAAAGGGTCTGCGTTTGCTCACCCAACCTCACCAAAACTCTCAGCCCCAAGAGTGTCCACCCTTATGTCTCATCCATCTGTGGGTCTACATATGGTCAATCCAGGTTGCATCACAGCCCCTGAACGAATTTTGTCAGAATTTCTCTCTCTTTCACTGTCTCTGTTTCAAGGGTTTTTAAAAGTATTTGATTTTTATAATGGGGTTTAGCTGCTTTTCACTGCTGTGTTTATGCCGCTTTACATCCACTTGACTCACATACAGAGAGATATCAATACATAGGTTTTAAGATTCTTACTAGTCAGATATATTCTTGGGCGATGAATAGGGCGTGTTGAGTCCAGTTCACTGAGGAAGGAGTAGGTCTTGTCTATTACATATTGGGTTTATGGAACGCTATCTGAGCTAATTTGAAACCCTTGTTTTATGCATCACCCCACCTCACCTTTCCCGTTAAGCAGCCCTAGTGTGTTTTCTAAACGTGTGACACTGACCTGTTATGTAATTCAGTTCAAGGGTAGCGGTTTTTACATTCCCTCTATAAGTGATATCTTATGATAAGTGTCTTTTTCTGTGTGACTTATTTCACTTAGAATCGTCGTACCCAAATCCACTCATCATGCTGCTACTAGCCTTATGACGTTGATTTCATGGCTGAGTGATATTCCATTGTACATAAGGACCACAACTTCTTTATCCATTCTTGTCTATCCTGGGATATTTAAGTTGTAACAAAGTGGAGGTTCTTGTCAACAGAGCAGCCCTAAACTTTGGGGTGCCTGTGTCTTGCTGATTTTTAGTTTTCCCAATTTATACGCCCATGAGTGGAAGTGCCCTATGCTCTCTAAGCTGAGTTTTTTAGATGTTTCAGGACACACCGTACACTTCTCCAGAGTGGCTGTTGGCAATTTACATCCCGCCCATCAGCGTAGCAAGGCTCCCATTTCTCCATGGCCTGTCCTGCATTTCTGGTTTTGACACTTTATTCAGCCTGGCCCTTTTGACCGATGGGAAGCGAGACTTCTTTGTAGCGCTGATTTGCCTTTCCAGGTTGCTTGGTTGGCCAAAAAGGGCGTATGCGTTTTTTCCTGAATATATTCAGGAAAAAACGCATACGCCCTTTTTGGCCAAGGGCATCATTGTCGAGGTTTTGCCGCTTTTCCTGTGCTTTAAAGGCGATTCGAATCTACCTCCTGAAATCTGTTTCCTGCAATTCTGCCTTGCTTTCAAATCCTCTTCGTTGCCTTCCCTCAATATATTTGTGGACGAGAGTTATCATTTCTAAGTCTGCAGGTTTGTGAATTGCAGTGCCCCTGAGCTCCATTTTTCAACTCGCTTTCTTGGGAGCTGGCCGCAAAAGCGCAGGATTGCTTCAGGCCCTATTCTGGCTCCGGGCGGCAAGCTGAGCCTGTGGTTAATTCTTCTTCCTGATGGGAAAATAGAGAGACCTGTGCCTGTCCCAACACCTAGAGCTAGTCTGTCATTGGTTCCCCCTCTTCCCGTTCATCCTCAGGACAAATTGCAACCTGTACGGAACAGGAGGTTAAAGGTGCTGATTCTCCAAGCAGGGAGATTGCTAGTATAGCGGCTGGAATGGCGAACCGGAGCACAAGGAGATGAGAAATGAGGTGCGTTTTAGAAACCTTTCCCGATCACACGGTGTACCATCTTCTGGGTTTCTCATGCATGTTTTCGATGTAGGAAGATGCCCTTGAACCTGGAGATTTGGGACCCATGGGATGGGTTCCACGCAGTATTACTTTAAAGGGTCTGCGTTTGCTCACCCAACCTCACCAAGCCTCTCAGCCCTAAGAGTGTCCACCCTTATGTCTCATCCATCTGTGGGTCTACATATGGTCAATCCAGGTTGCATCACAGCCCCTGAACGAATTTTGTCAGAATTTCTCTCTCTTTCACTGTCTCTGTTTCACGGGATTTTAAAAGTAATTGATTTGTATAATGGGGTTTAGCTGCTTTTCACTGCTGTGGTTATGCCGCTTTTCACCCACTTCACTCACTTACAGAGAGATATAAATACATAGGTTTTAAGATTCTTACTAGTCAGATATATTCTTGGGCGATGAATAGGGCGTGTTGAGTCCAGTTCACTGAGGAAGGAGTAGGTCTTGTCTATTACATATTGGGTTTATGGAACGCTATCTGAGGTAATTTGAAACCCTTGTTTTATGCATCACCCCACCTCACCTTTCCCGTTAAGCAGCCCTAGTGTGTTTTCTAAACGTGTGACTCTGACCTGTTATGTAATTCAGTTCAAGGGTAGCGGTTTTTACATTCCCTCTATAAGTGATATCTTATGATAAGTGTCTTTTTCTGTGTGACTTATTTCACTTAGAATCGTCGTACCCAAATCCACTCATCATGCTGCTACTAGCCTTATGACGTTGATTTCATGGCTGAGTGATATTCCATTGTACATAAGGACCACAACTTCTTTATCCATTCTTGTCTATCCTGGGATATTTAAGGTGTAACAAAGTGGAGGTTCTTGTCAACAGAGCAGCCCTAAACTTTGGGGTGCCTGTGTCTTGCTGATTTTTAGTTTTCCCAATTTATACGCCCATGAGTGGAAGTGCCCTATGCTCTCTAAGCTGAGTTTTTTAGATGTTTCAGGACACACCGTACACTTCTCCAGAGTGGCTGTTGGCAATTTACATCCCGCCCATCAGCGTAGCAAGGCTCCCATTTCTCCATGGCCTGTCCTGCATTTCTGGTTTTGACACTTTATTCAGCCTGGCCCTTTTGACCGATGGGAAGCGAGACTTCTTTGTAGCGCTGATTTGCCTTTCCAGGTTGCTTGGTTGGCCAAAAAGGGCGTATGCGTTTTTTCCTGAATATATTCAGGAAAAAACGCATACGCCCTTTTTGGCCAAGGGCATCATTGTCGAGGTTTTGCCGCTTTTCCTGTGCTTTAAAGGCGATTCGAATCTACCTCCTGAAATCTGTTTCCTGCAATTCTGCCTTGCTTTCAAATCCTCTTCGTTGCCTTCCCTCAATATATTTGTGGACGAGAGTTATCATTTCTAAGTCTGCAGGTTTGTGAATTGCAGTGCCCCTGAGCTCCATTTTTCAACTCGCTTTCTTGGGAGCTGGCCGCAAAAGCGCAGGATTGCTTCAGGCCCTATTCTGGCTCCGGGCGGCAAGCTGAGCCTGTGGTTAATTCTTCTTCCTGATGGGAAAATAGAGAGACCTGTGCCTGTCCCAACACCTAGAGCTAGTCTGTCATTGGTTCCCCCTCTTCCCGTTCATCCTCAGGACAAATTGCAACCTGTACGGAACAGGAGGTTAAAGGTGCTGATTCTCCAAGCAGGGAGATTGCTAGTATAGCGGCTGGAATGGCGAACCGGAGCACAAGGAGATGAGAAATGAGGTGCGTTTTAGAAACCTTTCCCGATCACACGGTGTACCATCTTCTGGGTTTCTCATGCATGTTTTCGATGTAGGAAGATGCCCTTGAACCTGGAGATTTGGGACCCATGGGATGGGTTCCACGCAGTATTACTTTAAAGGGTCTGCGTTTGCTCACCCAACCTCACCAAGCCTCTCAGCCCTAAGAGTGTCCACCCTTATGTCTCATCCATCTGTGGGTCTACATATGGTCAATCCAGGTTGCATCACAGCCCCTGAACGAATTTTGTCAGAATTTCTCTCTCTTTCACTGTCTCTGTTTCACGGGATTTTAAAAGTAATTGATTTGTATAATGGGGTTTAGCTGCTTTTCACTGCTGTGGTTATGCCGCTTTTCACCCACTTCACTCACTTACAGAGAGATATAAATACATAGGTTTTAAGATTCTTACTAGTCAGATATATTCTTGGGCGATGAATAGGGCGTGTTGAGTCCAGTTCACTGAGGAAGGAGTAGGTCTTGTCTATTACATATTGGGTTTATGGAACGCTATCTGAGGTAATTTGAAACCCTTGTTTTATGCATCACCCCACCTCACCTTTCCCGTTAAGCAGCCCTAGTGTGTTTTCTAAACGTGTGACTCTGACCTGTTATGTAATTCAGTTCAAGGGTAGCGGTTTTTACATTCCCTCTATAAGTGATATCTTATGATAAGTGTCTTTTTCTGTGTGACTTATTTCACTTAGAATCGTCGTACCCAAATCCACTCATCATGCTGCTACTAGCCTTATGACGTTGATTTCATGGCTGAGTGATATTCCATTGTACATAAGGACCACAACTTCTTTATCCATTCTTGTCTATCCTGGGATATTTAAGGTGTAACAAAGTGGAGGTTCTTGTCAACAGAGCAGCCCTAAACTTTGGGGTGCCTGTGTCTTGCTGATTTTTAGTTTTCCCAATTTATACGCCCATGAGTGGAAGTGCCCTATGCTCTCTAAGCTGAGTTTTTTAGATGTTTCAGGACACACCGTACACTTCTCCAGAGTGGCTGTTGGCAATTTACATCCCGCCCATCAGCGTAGCAAGGCTCCCATTTCTCCATGGCCTGTCCTGCATTTCTGGTTTTGACACTTTATTCAGCCTGGCCCTTTTGACCGATGGGAAGCGAGACTTCTTTGTAGCGCTGATTTGCCTTTCCAGGTTGCTTGGTTGGCCAAAAAGGCCGTATGCGTTTTTTCCTGAATATATTCAGGATAAAACACATACGGCCTTTTTGGCCAAGGGCATCATTGTCGAGGTTTTGCCGCTTTTCCTGTGCTTTAAAGGCGATTCGAATCTACCTCCTGAAATCTGTTTCCTGCAATTCTGCCTTGCTTTCAAATCCTCTTCGTTGCCTTCCCTCAATATATTTGTGGACGAGAGTTATCATTTCTAAGTCTGCAGGTTTGTGAATTGCAGTGCCCCTGAGCTCCATTTTTCAACTCGCTTTCTTGGGAGCTGGCCGCAAAAGCGCAGGATTGCTTCAGGCCCTATTCTGGCTCCGGGCGGCAAGCTGAGCCTGTGGTTAATTCTTCTTCCTGATGGGAAAATAGAGTGACCTGTGCCTGTCCCAACACCTAGAGCTAGTCTCTCATTGGTTCCCCCTCTTCCCGTTCATCCTCAGGACAAATTGCAACCTGTACGAACAGGAGGTTAAAGGTGCTGATTCTCCAAGCAGGGAGATTGCTAGTATAGCGGCTGGAATGGCGAACCGGAGCACAAGGAGATGAGAAATGAGGTGCGTTTTAGAAACCTTTCCCGATCACACGGTGTACCATCTTCGGGGTTTCTCATGCATGTTTTCGATGTAGGAAGATGCCCTTGAACCTGGAGATTTGGGACCCATGGGATGGGTTCCACGCAGTATTACTTTAAAGGGTCTGCGTTTGCTCACCCAACCTCACCAAAACTCTCAGCCCCAAGAGTGTCCACCCTTATGTCTCATCCATCTGTGGGTCTACATATGGTCAATCCAGGTTGCATCACAGCCCCTGAACGAATTTTGTCAGAATTTCTCTCTCTTTCACTGTCTTTGTTTCAAGGGTTTTTAAAAGTATTTGATTTTTATAATGGGGTTTAGCTGCTTTTCACTGCTGTGTTTATGCCGCTTTACATCCACTTGACTCACATACAGAGAGATATCAATACATAGGTTTTAAGATTCTTACTAGTCAGATATATTCTTGGGCGATGAATAGGGCGTGTTGAGTCCAGTTCACTGAGGAAGGAGTAGGTCTTGTCTATTACATATTGGGTTTATGGAACGCTATCTGAGCTAATTTGAAACCCTTGTTTTATGCATCACCCCACCTCACCTTTCCCGTTAAGCAGCCATAGTGTGTTTTCTAAACGTGTGACACTGACCTGTTATGTAATTCAGTTCAAGGGTAGCGGTTTTTACATTCCCTCTATAAGTGATATCTTATGATAAGTGTCTTTTTCTGTGTGACTTATTTCACTTAGAATCGTCGTACCCAAATCCACTCATCATGCTGCTACTAGCCTTATGACGTTGATTTCATGGCTGAGTGATATTCCATTGTACATAAGGACCACAACTTCTTTATCCATTCTTGTCTATCCTGGGATATTTAAGGTGTAACAAAGTGGAGGTTCTTGTCAACAGAGCAGCCCTAAACTTTGGGGTGCCTGTGTCTTGCTGATTTTTAGTTTTCCCAATTTATACGCCCATGAGTGGAAGTGCCCTATGCTCTCTAAGCTGAGTTTTTTAGATGTTTCAGGACACACCGTACACTTCTCCAGAGTGGCTGTTGGCAATTTACATCCCGCCCATCAGCGTAGCAAGGCTCCCATTTCTCCATGGCCTGTCCTGCATTTCTGGTTTTGACACTTTATTCAGCCTGGCCCTTTTGACCGATGGGAAGCGAGACTTCTTTGTAGCGCTGATTTGCCTTTCCAGGTTGCTTGGTTGGCCAAAAAGGGCGTATGCGTTTTTTCCTGAATATATTCAGGAAAAAACGCATACGCCCTTTTTGGCCAAGGGCATCATTGTCGAGGTTTTGCCGCTTTTCCTGTGCTTTAAAGGCGATTCGAATCTACCTCCTGAAATCTGTTTCCTGCAATTCTGCCTTGCTTTCAAATCCTCTTCGTTGCCTTCCCTCAATATATTTGTGGACGAGAGTTATCATTTCTAAGTCTGCAGGTTTGTGAATTGCAGTGCCCCTGAGCTCCATTTTTCAACTCGCTTTCTTGGGAGCTGGCCGCAAAAGCGCAGGATTGCTTCAGGCCCTATTCTGGCTCCGGGCGGCAAGCTGAGCCTGTGGTTAATTCTTCTTCCTGATGGGAAAATAGAGAGACCTGTGCCTGTCCCAACACCTAGAGCTAGTCTGTCATTGGTTCCCCCTCTTCCCGTTCATCCTCAGGACAAATTGCAACCTGTACGGAACAGGAGGTTAAAGGTGCTGATTCTCCAAGCAGGGAGATTGCTAGTATAGCGGCTGGAATGGCGAACCGGAGCACAAGGAGATGAGAAATGAGGTGCGTTTTAGAAACCTTTCCCGATCACACGGTGTACCATCTTCTGGGTTTCTCATGCATGTTTTCGATGTAGGAAGATGCCCTTGAACCTGGAGATTTGGGACCCATGGGATGGGTTCCACGCAGTATTACTTTAAAGGGTCTGCGTTTGCTCACCCAACCTCACCAAGCCTCTCAGCCCTAAGAGTGTCCACCCTTATGTCTCATCCATCTGTGGGTCTACATATGGTCAATCCAGGTTGCATCACAGCCCCTGAACGAATTTTGTCAGAATTTCTCTCTCTTTCACTGTCTCTGTTTCACGGGATTTTAAAAGTAATTGATTTGTATAATGGGGTTTAGCTGCTTTTCACTGCTGTGGTTATGCCGCTTTTCACCCACTTCACTCACTTACAGAGAGATATAAATACATAGGTTTTAAGATTCTTACTAGTCAGATATATTCTTGGGCGAT
The DNA here is from genome assembly GCF_028023285.1 of Balaenoptera ricei. Taxonomy (NCBI): domain Eukaryota; kingdom Metazoa; phylum Chordata; class Mammalia; order Artiodactyla; family Balaenopteridae; genus Balaenoptera; species Balaenoptera ricei. The sequence continues at coordinate 86,723,880 of NC_082640.1, read as the reverse complement.
GAATAGGGCGTGTTGAGTCCAGTTCACTGAGGAAGGAGTAGGTCTTGTCTATTACATATTGGGTTTATGGAACGCTATCTGAGGTAATTTGAAACCCTTGTTTTATGCATCACCCCACCTCACCTTTCCCGTTAAGCAGCCCTAGTGTGTTTTCTAAACGTGTGACTCTGACCTGTTATGTAATTCAGTTCAAGGGTAGCGGTTTTTACATTCCCTCTATAAGTGATATCTTATGATAAGTGTCTTTTTCTGTGTGACTTATTTCACTTAGAATCGTCGTACCCAAATCCACTCATCATGCTGCTACTAGCCTTATGACGTTGATTTCATGGCTGAGTGATATTCCATTGTACATAAGGACCACAACTTCTTTATCCATTCTTGTCTATCCTGGGATATTTAAGGTGTAACAAAGTGGAGGTTCTTGTCAACAGAGCAGCCCTAAACTTTGGGGTGCCTGTGTCTTGCTGATTTTTAGTTTTCCCAATTTATACGCCCATGAGTGGAAGTGCCCTATGCTCTCTAAGCTGAGTTTTTTAGATGTTTCAGGACACACCGTACACTTCTCCAGAGTGGCTGTTGGCAATTTACATCCCGCCCATCAGCGTAGCAAGGCTCCCATTTCTCCATGGCCTGTCCTGCATTTCTGGTTTTGACACTTTATTCAGCCTGGCCCTTTTGACCGATGGGAAGCGAGACTTCTTTGTAGCGCTGATTTGCCTTTCCAGGTTGCTTGGTTGGCCAAAAAGGCCGTATGCGTTTTTTCCTGAATATATTCAGGATAAAACACATACGGCCTTTTTGGCCAAGGGCATCATTGTCGAGGTTTTGCCGCTTTTCCTGTGCTTTAAAGGCGATTCGAATCTACCTCCTGAAATCTGTTTCCTGCAATTCTGCCTTGCTTTCAAATCCTCTTCGTTGCCTTCCCTCAATATATTTGTGGACGAGAGTTATCATTTCTAAGTCTGCAGGTTTGTGAATTGCAGTGCCCCTGAGCTCCATTTTTCAACTCGCTTTCTTGGGAGCTGGCCGCAAAAGCGCAGGATTGCTTCAGGCCCTATTCTGGCTCCGGGCGGCAAGCTGAGCCTGTGGTTAATTCTTCTTCCTGATGGGAAAATAGAGTGACCTGTGCCTGTCCCAACACCTAGAGCTAGTCTCTCATTGGTTCCCCCTCTTCCCGCTCATCCTCAGGACAAATTGCAACCTGTACGAACAGGAGGTTAAAGGTGCTGATTCTCCAAGCAGGGAGATTGCTAGTATAGCGGCTGGAATGGCGAACCGGAGCACAAGGAGATGAGAAATGAGGTGCGTTTTAGAAACCTTTCCCGATCACACGGTGTACCATCTTCGGGGTTTCTCATGCATGTTTTCGATGTAGGAAGATGCCCTTGAACCTGGAGATTTGGGACCCATGGGATGGGTTCCACGCAGTATTACTTTAAAGGGTCTGCGTTTGCTCACCCAACCTCACCAAAACTCTCAGCCCCAAGAGTGTCCACCCTTATGTCTCATCCATCTGTGGGTCTACATATGGTCAATCCAGGTTGCATCACAGCCCCTGAACGAATTTTGTCAGAATTTCTCTCTCTTTCACTGTCTTTGTTTCAAGGGTTTTTAAAAGTATTTGATTTTTATAATGGGGTTTAGCTGCTTTTCACTGCTGTGTTTATGCCGCTTTACATCCACTTGACTCACATACAGAGAGATATCAATACATAGGTTTTAAGATTCTTACTAGTCAGATATATTCTTGGGCGATGAATAGGGCGTGTTGAGTCCAGTTCACTGAGGAAGGAGTAGGTCTTGTCTATTACATATTGGGTTTATGGAACGCTATCTGAGCTAATTTGAAACCCTTGTTTTATGCATCACCCCACCTCACCTTTCCCGTTAAGCAGCCATAGTGTGTTTTCTAAACGTGTGACACTGACCTGTTATGTAATTCAGTTCAAGGGTAGCGGTTTTTACATTCCCTCTATAAGTGATATCTTATGATAAGTGTCTTTTTCTGTGTGACTTATTTCACTTAGAATCGTCGTACCCAAATCCACTCATCATGCTGCTACTAGCCTTATGACGTTGATTTCATGGCTGAGTGATATTCCATTGTACATAAGGACCACAACTTCTTTATCCATTCTTGTCTATCCTGGGATATTTAAGTTGTAACAAAGTGGAGGTTCTTGTCAACAGAGCAGCCCTAAACTTTGGGGTGCCTGTGTCCTGCTGATTTTTAGTTTTCCCAATTTATACGCCCATGAGTGGAAGTGCCCTATGCTCTCTAAGCTGAGTTTTTTAGATGTTTCAGGACACACCGTACACTTCTCCAGAGTGGCTGTTGGCAATTTACATCCCGCCCATCAGCGTAGCAAGGCTCCCATTTCTCCATGGCCTGTCCTGCATTTCTGGTTTTGACACTTTATTCAGCCTGGCCCTTTTGACCGATGGGAAGCGAGACTTCTTTGTAGCGCTGATTTGCCTTTCCAGGTTGCTTGGTTGGCCAAAAAGGGCGTATGCGTTTTTTCCTGAATATATTCAGGAAAAAACGCATACGCCCTTTTTGGCCAAGGGCATCATTGTCGAGGTTTTGCCGCTTTTCCTGTGCTTTAAAGGCGATTCGAATCTACCTCCTGAAATCTGTTTCCTGCAATTCTGCCTTGCTTTCAAATCCTCTTCGTTGCCTTCCCTCAATATATTTGTGGACGAGAGTTATCATTTCTAAGTCTGCAGGTTTGTGAATTGCAGTGCCCCTGAGCTCCATTTTTCAACTCGCTTTCTTGGGAGCTGGCCGCAAAAGCGCAGGATTGCTTCAGGCCCTATTCTGGCTCCGGGCGGCAAGCTGAGCCTGTGGTTAATTCTTCTTCCTGATGGGAAAATAGAGAGACCTGTGCCTGTCCCAACACCTAGAGCTAGTCTCTCATTGGTTCCCCCTCTTCCCGTTCATCCTCAGGACAAATTGCAACCTGTACGGAACAGGAGGTTAAAGGTGCTGATTCTCCAAGCAGGGAGATTGCTAGTATAGCGGCTGGAATGGCGAACCGGAGCACAAGGAGATGAGAAATGAGGTGCGTTTTAGAAACCTTTCCCGATCACACGGTGTACCATCTTCTGGGTTTCTCATGCATGTTTTCGATGTAGGAAGATGCCCTTGAACCTGGAGATTTGGGACCCATGGGATGGGTTCCACGCAGTATTACTTTAAAGGGTCTGCGTTTGCTCACCCAACCTCACCAAGCCTCTCAGCCCTAAGAGTGTCCACCCTTATGTCTCATCCATCTGTGGGTCTACATATGGTCAATCCAGGTTGCATCACAGCCCCTGAACGAATTTTGTCAGAATTTCTCTCTCTTTCGCTGTCTCTGTTTCACGGGATTTTAAAAGTAATTGATTTGTATAATGGGGTTTAGCTGCTTTTCACTGCTGTGGTTATGCCGCTTTTCACCCACTTCACTCACTTACAGAGAGATATAAATACATAGGTTTTAAGATTCTTACTAGTCAGATATATTCTTGGGCGATGAATAGGGCGTGTTGAGTCCAGTTCACTGAGGAAGGAGTAGGTCTTGTCTATTACATATTGGGTTTATGGAACGCTATCTGAGGTAATTTGAAACCCTTGTTTTATGCATCACCCCACCTCACCTTTCCCGTTAAGCAGCCCTAGTGTGTTTTCTAAACGTGTGACTCTGACCTGTTATGTAATTCAGTTCAAGGGTAGCGGTTTTTACATTCCCTCTATAAGTGATATCTTATGATAAGTGTCTTTTTCTGTGTGACTTATTTCACTTAGAATCGTCGTACCCAAATCCACTCATCATGCTGCTACTAGCCTTATGACGTTGATTTCATGGCTGAGTGATATTCCATTGTACATAAGGACCACAACTTCTTTATCCATTCTTGTCTATCCTGGGATATTTAAGGTGTAACAAAGTGGAGGTTCTTGTCAACAGAGCAGCCCTAAACTTTGGGGTGCCTGTGTCTTGCTGATTTTTAGTTTTCCCAATTTATACGCCCATGAGTGGAAGTGCCCTATGCTCTCTAAGCTGAGTTTTTTAGATGTTTCAGGACACACCGTACACTTCTCCAGAGTGGCTGTTGGCAATTTACATCCCGCCCATCAGCGTAGCAAGGCTCCCATTTCTCCATGGCCTGTCCTGCATTTCTGGTTTTGACACTTTATTCAGCCTGGCCCTTTTGACCGATGGGAAGCGAGACTTCTTTGTAGCGCTGATTTGCCTTTCCAGGTTGCTTGGTTGGCCAAAAAGGCCGTATGCGTTTTTTCCTGAATATATTCAGGATAAAACACATACGGCCTTTTTGGCCAAGGGCATCATTGTCGAGGTTTTGCCGCTTTTCCTGTGCTTTAAAGGCGATTCGAATCTACCTCCTGAAATCTGTTTCCTGCAATTCTGCCTTGCCTTCAAATCCTCTTCGTTGCCTTCCCTCAATATATTTGTGGACGAGAGTTATCATTTCTAAGTCTGCAGGTTTGTGAATTGCAGTGCCCCTGAGCTCCATTTTTCAACTCGCTTTCTTGGGAGCTGGCCGCAAAAGCGCAGGATTGCTTCAGGCCCTATTCTGGCTCCGGGCGGCAAGCTGAGCCTGTGGTTAATTCTTCTTCCTGATGGGAAAATAGAGTGACCTGTGCCTGTCCCAACACCTAGAGCTAGTCTCTCATTGGTTCCCCCTCTTCCCGTTCATCCTCAGGACAAATTGCAACCTGTACGAACAGGAGGTTAAAGGTGCTGATTCTCCAAGCAGGGAGATTGCTAGTATAGCGGCTGGAATGGCGAACCGGAGCACAAGGAGATGAGAAATGAGGTGCGTTTTAGAAACCTTTCCCGATCACACGGTGTACCATCTTCGGGGTTTCTCATGCATGTTTTCGATGTAGGAAGATGCCCTTGAACCTGGAGATTTGGGACCCATGGGATGGGTTCCACGCAGTATTACTTTAAAGGGTCTGCGTTTGCTCACCCAACCTCACCAAAACTCTCAGCCCCAAGAGTGTCCACCCTTATGTCTCATCCATCTGTGGGTCTACATATGGTCAATCCAGGTTGCATCACAGCCCCTGAACGAATTTTGTCAGAATTTCTCTCTCTTTCACTGTCTTTGTTTCAAGGGTTTTTAAAAGTATTTGATTTTTATAATGGGGTTTAGCTGCTTTTCACTGCTGTGTTTATGCCGCTTTACATCCACTTGACTCACATACAGAGAGATATCAATACATAGGTTTTAAGATTCTTACTAGTCAGATATATTCTTGGGCGATGAATAGGGCGTGTTGAGTCCAGTTCACTGAGGAAGGAGTAGGTCTTGTCTATTACATATTGGGTTTATGGAACGCTATCTGAGCTAATTTGAAACCCTTGTTTTATGCATCACCCCACCTCACCTTTCCCGTTAAGCAGCCATAGTGTGTTTTCTAAACGTGTGACACTGACCTGTTATGTAATTCAGTTCAAGGGTAGCGGTTTTTACATTCCCTCTATAAGTGATATCTTATGATAAGTGTCTTTTTCTGTGTGACTTATTTCACTTAGAATCGTCGTACCCAAATCCACTCATCATGCTGCTACTAGCCTTATGACGTTGATTTCATGGCTGAGTGATATTCCATTGTACATAAGGACCACAACTTCTTTATCCATTCTTGTCTATCCTGGGATATTTAAGGTGTAACAAAGTGGAGGTTCTTGTCAACAGAGCAGCCCTAAACTTTGGGGTGCCTGTGTCTTGCTGATTTTTAGTTTTCCCAATTTATACGCCCATGAGTGGAAGTGCCCTATGCTCTCTAAGCTGAGTTTTTTAGATGTTTCAGGACACACCGTACACTTCTCCAGAGTGGCTGTTGGCAATTTACATCCCGCCCATCAGCGTAGCAAGGCTCCCATTTCTCCATGGCCTGTCCTGCATTTCTGGTTTTGACACTTTATTCAGCCTGGCCCTTTTGACCGATGGGAAGCGAGACTTCTTTGTAGCGCTGATTTGCCTTTCCAGGTTGCTTGGTTGGCCAAAAAGGGCGTATGCGTTTTTTCCTGAATATATTCAGGAAAAAACGCATACGCCCTTTTTGGCCAAGGGCATCATTGTCGAGGTTTTGCCGCTTTTCCTGTGCTTTAAAGGCGATTCGAATCTACCTCCTGAAATCTGTTTCCTGCAATTCTGCCTTGCTTTCAAATCCTCTTCGTTGCCTTCCCTCAATATATTTGTGGACGAGAGTTATCATTTCTAAGTCTGCAGGTTTGTGAATTGCAGTGCCCCTGAGCTCCATTTTTCAACTCGCTTTCTTGGGAGCTGGCCGCAAAAGCGCAGGATTGCTTCAGGCCCTATTCTGGCTCCGGGCGGCAAGCTGAGCCTGTGGTTAATTCTTCTTCCTGATGGGAAAATAGAGAGACCTGTGCCTGTCCCAACACCTAGAGCTAGTCTCTCATTGGTTCCCCCTCTTCCCGTTCATCCTCAGGACAAATTGCAACCTGTACGGAACAGGAGGTTAAAGGTGCTGATTCTCCAAGCAGGGAGATTGCTAGTATAGCGGCTGGAATGGCGAACCGGAGCACAAGGAGATGAGAAATGAGGTGCGTTTTAGAAACCTTTCCCGATCACACGGTGTACCATCTTCTGGGTTTCTCATGCATGTTTTCGATGTAGGAAGATGCCCTTGAACCTGGAGATTTGGGACCCATGGGATGGGTTCCACGCAGTATTACTTTAAAGGGTCTGCGTTTGCTCACCCAACCTCACCAAGCCTCTCAGCCCTAAGAGTGTCCACCCTTATGTCTCATCCATCTGTGGGTCTACATATGGTCAATCCAGGTTGCATCACAGCCCCTGAACGAATTTTGTCAGAATTTCTCTCTCTTTCACTGTCTCTGTTTCACGGGATTTTAAAAGTAATTGATTTGTATAATGGGGTTTAGCTGCTTTTCACTGCTGTGGTTATGCCGCTTTTCACCCACTTCACTCACTTACAGAGAGATATAAATACATAGGTTTTAAGATTCTTACTAGTCAGATATATTCTTGGGCGATGAATAGGGCGTGTTGAGTCCAGTTCACTGAGGAAGGAGTAGGTCTTGTCTATTACATATTGGGTTTATGGAACGCTATCTGAGGTAATTTGAAACCCTTGTTTTATGCATCACCCCACCTCACCTTTCCCGTTAAGCAGCCCTAGTGTGTTTTCTAAACGTGTGACTCTGACCTGTTATGTAATTCAGTTCAAGGGTAGCGGTTTTTACATTCCCTCTATAAGTGATATCTTATGATAAGTGTCTTTTTCTGTGTGACTTATTTCACTTAGAATCGTCGTACCCAAATCCACTCATCATGCTGCTACTAGCCTTATGACGTTGATTTCATGGCTGAGTGATATTCCATTGTACATAAGGACCACAACTTCTTTATCCATTCTTGTCTATCCTGGGATATTTAAGGTGTAACAAAGTGGAGGTTCTTGTCAACAGAGCAGCCCTAAACTTTGGGGTGCCTGTGTCTTGCTGATTTTTAGTTTTCCCAATTTATACGCCCATGAGTGGAAGTGCCCTATGCTCTCTAAGCTGAGTTTTTTAGATGTTTCAGGACACACCGTACACTTCTCCAGAGTGGCTGTTGGCAATTTACATCCCGCCCATCAGCGTAGCAAGGCTCCCATTTCTCCATGGCCTGTCCTGCATTTCTGGTTTTGACACTTTATTCAGCCTGGCCCTTTTGACCGATGGGAAGCGAGACTTCTTTGTAGCGCTGATTTGCCTTTCCAGGTTGCTTGGTTGGCCAAAAAGGCCGTATGCGTTTTTTCCTGAATATATTCAGGATAAAACACATACGGCCTTTTTGGCCAAGGGCATCATTGTCGAGGTTTTGCCGCTTTTCCTGTGCTTTAAAGGCGATTCGAATCTACCTCCTGAAATCTGTTTCCTGCAATTCTGCCTTGCTTTCAAATCCTCTTCGTTGCCTTCCCTCAATATATTTGTGGACGAGAGTTATCATTTCTAAGTCTGCAGGTTTGTGAATTGCAGTGCCCCTGAGCTCCATTTTTCAACTCGCTTTCTTGGGAGCTGGCCGCAAAAGCGCAGGATTGCTTCAGGCCCTATTCTGGCTCCGGGCGGCAAGCTGAGCCTGTGGTTAATTCTTCTTCCTGATGGGAAAATAGAGTGACCTGTGCCTGTCCCAACACCTAGAGCTAGTCTCTCATTGGTTCCCCCTCTTCCCGTTCATCCTCAGGACAAATTGCAACCTGTACGAACAGGAGGTTAAAGGTGCTGATTCTCCAAGCAGGGAGATTGCTAGTATAGCGGCTGGAATGGCGAACCGGAGCACAAGGAGATGAGAAATGAGGTGCGTTTTAGAAACCTTTCCCGATCACACGGTGTACCATCTTCGGGGTTTCTCATGCATGTTTTCGATGTAGGAAGATGCCCTTGAACCTGGAGATTTGGGACCCATGGGATGGGTTCCACGCAGTATTACTTTAAAGGGTCTGCGTTTGCTCACCCAACCTCACCAAAACTCTCAGCCCCAAGAGTGTCCACCCTTATGTCTCATCCATCTGTGGGTCTACATATGGTCAATCCAGGTTGCATCACAGCCCCTGAACGAATTTTGTCAGAATTTCTCTCTCTTTCACTGTCTTTGTTTCAAGGGTTTTTAAAAGTATTTGATTTTTATAATGGGGTTTAGCTGCTTTTCACTGCTGTGTTTATGCCGCTTTACATCCACTTGACTCACATACAGAGAGATATCAATACATAGGTTTTAAGATTCTTACTAGTCAGATATATTCTTGGGCGATGAATAGGGCGTGTTGAGTCCAGTTCACTGAGGAAGGAGTAGGTCTTGTCTATTACATATTGGGTTTATGGAACGCTATCTGAGCTAATTTGAAACCCTTGTTTTATGCATCACCCCACCTCACCTTTCCCGTTAAGCAGCCATAGTGTGTTTTCTAAACGTGTGACACTGACCTGTTATGTAATTCAGTTCAAGGGTAGCGGTTTTTACATTCCCTCTATAAGTGATATCTTATGATAAGTGTCTTTTTCTGTGTGACTTATTTCACTTAGAATCGTCGTACCCAAATCCACTCATCATGCTGCTACTAGCCTTATGACGTTGATTTCATGGCTGAGTGATATTCCATTGTACATAAGGACCACAACTTCTTTATCCATTCTTGTCTATCCTGGGATATTTAAGGTGTAACAAAGTGGAGGTTCTTGTCAACAGAGCAGCCCTAAACTTTGGGGTGCCTGTGTCTTGCTGATTTTTAGTTTTCCCAATTTATACGCCCATGAGTGGAAGTGCCCTATGCTCTCTAAGCTGAGTTTTTTAGATGTTTCAGGACACACCGTACACTTCTCCAGAGTGGCTGTTGGCAATTTACATCCCGCCCATCAGCGTAGCAAGGCTCCCATTTCTCCATGGCCTGTCCTGCATTTCTGGTTTTGACACTTTATTCAGCCTGGCCCTTTTGACCGATGGGAAGCGAGACTTCTTTGTAGCGCTGATTTGCCTTTCCAGGTTGCTTGGTTGGCCAAAAAGGGCGTATGCGTTTTTTCCTGAATATATTCAGGAAAAAACGCATACGCCCTTTTTGGCCAAGGGCATCATTGTCGAGGTTTTGCCGCTTTTCCTGTGCTTTAAAGGCGATTCGAATCTACCTCCTGAAATCTGTTTCCTGCAATTCTGCCTTGCTTTCAAATCCTCTTCGTTGCCTTCCCTCAATATATTTGTGGACGAGAGTTATCATTTCTAAGTCTGCAGGTTTGTGAATTGCAGTGCCCCTGAGCTCCATTTTTCAACTCGCTTTCTTGGGAGCTGGCCGCAAAAGCGCAGGATTGCTTCAGGCCCTATTCTGGCTCCGGGCGGCAAGCTGAGCCTGTGGTTAATTCTTCTTCCTGATGGGAAAATAGAGAGACCTGTGCCTGTCCCAACACCTAGAGCTAGTCTCTCATTGGTTCCCCCTCTTCCCGTTCATCCTCAGGACAAATTGCAACCTGTACGGAACAGGAGGTTAAAGGTGCTGATTCTCCAAGCAGGGAGATTGCTAGTATAGCGGCTGGAATGGCGAACCGGAGCACAAGGAGATGAGAAATGAGGTGCGTTTTAGAAACCTTTCCCGATCACACGGTGTACCATCTTCTGGGTTTCTCATGCATGTTTTCGATGTAGGAAGATGCCCTTGAACCTGGAGATTTGGGACCCATGGGATGGGTTCCACGCAGTATTACTTTAAAGGGTCTGCGTTTGCTCACCCAACCTCACCAAGCCTCTCAGCCCTAAGAGTGTCCACCCTTATGTCTCATCCATCTGTGGGTCTACATATGGTCAATCCAGGTTGCATCACAGCCCCTGAACGAATTTTGTCAGAATTTCTCTCTCTTTCACTGTCTCTGTTTCACGGGATTTTAAAAGTAATTGATTTGTATAATGGGGTTTAGCTGCTTTTCACTGCTGTGGTTATGCCGCTTTTCACCCACTTCACTCACTTACAGAGAGATATAAATACATAGGTTTTAAGATTCTTACTAGTCAGATATATTCTTGGGCGATGAATAGGGCGTGTTGAGTCCAGTTCACTGAGGAAGGAGTAGGTCTTGTCTATTACATATTGGGTTTATGGAACGCTATCTGAGGTAATTTGAAACCCTTGTTTTATGCATCACCCCACCTCACCTTTCCCGTTAAGCAGCCCTAGTGTGTTTTCTAAACGTGTGACTCTGACCTGTTATGTAATTCAGTTCAAGGGTAGCGGTTTTTACATTCCCTCTATAAGTGATATCTTATGATAAGTGTCTTTTTCTGTGTGACTTATTTCACTTAGAATCGTCGTACCCAAATCCACTCATCATGCTGCTACTAGCCTTATGACGTTGATTTCATGGCTGAGTGATATTCCATTGTACATAAGGACCACAACTTCTTTATCCATTCTTGTCTATCCTGGGATATTTAAGGTGTAACAAAGTGGAGGTTCTTGTCAACAGAGCAGCCCTAAACTTTGGGGTGCCTGTGTCTTGCTGATTTTTAGTTTTCCCAATTTATACGCCCATGAGTGGAAGTGCCCTATGCTCTCTAAGCTGAGTTTTTTAGATGTTTCAGGACACACCGTACACTTCTCCAGAGTGGCTGTTGGCAATTTACATCCCGCCCATCAGCGTAGCAAGGCTCCCATTTCTCCATGGCCTGTCCTGCATTTCTGGTTTTGACACTTTATTCAGCCTGGCCCTTTTGACCGATGGGAAGCGAGACTTCTTTGTAGCGCTGATTTGCCTTTCCAGGTTGCTTGGTTGGCCAAAAAGGCCGTATGCGTTTTTTCCTGAATATATTCAGGATAAAACACATACGGCCTTTTTGGCCAAGGGCATCATTGTCGAGGTTTTGCCGCTTTTCCTGTGCTTTAAAGGCGATTCGAATCTACCTCCTGAAATCTGTTTCCTGCAATTCTGCCTTGCTTTCAAATCCTCTTCGTTGCCTTCCCTCAATATATTTGTGGACGAGAGTTATCATTTCTAAGTCTGCAGGTTTGTGAATTGCAGTGCCCCTGAGCTCCATTTTTCAACTCGCTTTCTTGGGAGCTGGCCGCAAAAGCGCAGGATTGCTTCAGGCCCTATTCTGGCTCCGGGCGGCAAGCTGAGCCTGTGGTTAATTCTTCTTCCTGATGGGAAAATAGAGTGACCTGTGCCTGTCCCAACACCTAGAGCTAGTCTCTCATTGGTTCCCCCTCTTCCCGCTCATCCTCAGGACAAATTGCAACCTGTACGAACAGGAGGTTAAAGGTGCTGATTCTCCAAGCAGGGAGATTGCTAGTATAGCGGCTGGAATGGCGAACCGGAGCACAAGGAGATGAGAAATGAGGTGCGTTTTAGAAACCTTTCCCGATCACACGGTGTACCATCTTCGGGGTTTCTCATGCATGTTTTCGATGTAGGAAGATGCCCTTGAACCTGGAGATTTGGGACCCATGGGATGGGTTCCACGCAGTATTACTTTAAAGGGTCTGCGTTTGCTCACCCAACCTCACCAAAACTCTCAGCCCCAAGAGTGTCCACCCTTATGTCTCATCCATCTGTGGGTCTACATATGGTCAATCCAGGTTGCATCACAGCCCCTGAACGAATTTTGTCAGAATTTCTCTCTCTTTCACTGTCTTTGTTTCAAGGGTTTTTAAAAGTATTTGATTTTTATAATGGGGTTTAGCTGCTTTTCACTGCTGTGTTTATGCCGCTTTACATCCACTTGACTCACATACAGAGAGATATCAATACATAGGTTTTAAGATTCTTACTAGTCAGATATATTCTTGGGCGATGAATAGGGCGTGTTGAGTCCAGTTCACTGAGGAAGGAGTAGGTCTTGTCTATTACATATTGGGTTTATGGAACGCTATCTGAGCTAATTTGAAACCCTTGTTTTATGCATCACCCCACCTCACCTTTCCCGTTAAGCAGCCATAGTGTGTTTTCTAAACGTGTGACACTGACCTGTTATGTAATTCAGTTCAAGGGTAGCGGTTTTTACATTCCCTCTATAAGTGATATCTTATGATAAGTGTCTTTTTCTGTGTGACTTATTTCACTTAGAATCGTCGTACCCAAATCCACTCATCATGCTGCTACTAGCCTTATGACGTTGATTTCATGGCTGAGTGATATTCCATTGTACATAAGGACCACAACTTCTTTATCCATTCTTGTCTATCCTGGGATATTTAAGTTGTAACAAAGTGGAGGTTCTTGTCAACAGAGCAGCCCTAAACTTTGGGGTGCCTGTGTCCTGCTGATTTTTAGTTTTCCCAATTTATACGCCCATGAGTGGAAGTGCCCTATGCTCTCTAAGCTGAGTTTTTTAGATGTTTCAGGACACACCGTACACTTCTCCAGAGTGGCTGTTGGCAATTTCCATCCCGCCCATCAGCGTAGCAAGGCTCCCATTTCTCCATGGCCTGTCCTGCATTTCTGGTTTTGACACTTTATTCAGCCTGGCCCTTTTGACCGATGGGAAGCGAGACTTCTTTGTAGCGCTGATTTGCCTTTCCAGGTTGCTTGGTTGGCCAAAAAGGGCGTATGCGTTTTTTCCTGAATATATTCAGGAAAAAACGCATACGCCCTTTTTGGCCAAGGGCATCATTGTCGAGGTTTTGCCGCTTTTCCTGTGCTTTAAAGGCGATTCGAATCTACCTCCTGAAATCTGTTTCCTGCAATTCTGCCTTGCTTTCAAATCCTCTTCGTTGCCTTCCCTCAATATATTTGTGGACGAGAGTTATCATTTCTAAGTCTGCAGGTTTGTGAATTGCAGTGCCCCTGAGCTCCATTTTTCAACTCGCTTTCTTGGGAGCTGGCCGCAAAAGCGCAGGATTGCTTCAGGCCCTATTCTGGCTCCGGGCGGCAAGCTGAGCCTGTGGTTAATTCTTCTTCCTGATGGGAAAATAGAGAGACCTGTGCCTGTCCCAACACCTAGAGCTAGTCTCTCATTGGTTCCCCCTCTTCCCGTTCATCCTCAGGACAAATTGCAACCTGTACGGAACAGGAGGTTAAAGGTGCTGATTCTCCAAGCAGGGAGATTGCTAGTATAGCGGCTGGAATGGCGAACCGGAGCACAAGGAGATGAGAAATGAGGTGCGTTTTAGAAACCTTTCCCGATCACACGGTGTACCATCTTCTGGGTTTCTCATGCATGTTTTCGATGTAGGAAGATGCCCTTGAACCTGGAGATTTGGGACCCATGGGATGGGTTCCACGCAGTATTACTTTAAAGGGTCTGCGTTTGCTCACCCAACCTCACCAAGCCTCTCAGCCCTAAGAGTGTCCACCCTTATGTCTCATCCATCTGTGGGTCTACATATGGTCAATCCAGGTTGCATCACAGCCCCTGAACGAATTTTGTCAGAATTTCTCTCTCTTTCGCTGTCTCTGTTTCACGGGATTTTAAAAGTAATTGATTTGTATAATGGGGTTTAGCTGCTTTTCACTGCTGTGGTTATGCCGCTTTTCACCCACTTCACTCACTTACAGAGAGATATAAATACATAGGTTTTAAGATTCTTACTAGTCAGATATATTCTTGGGCGATGAATAGGGCGTGTTGAGTCCAGTTCACTGAGGAAGGAGTAGGTCTTGTCTATTACATATTGGGTTTATGGAACGCTATCTGAGGTAATTTGAAACCCTTGTTTTATGCATCACCCCACCTCACCTTTCCCGTTAAGCAGCCCTAGTGTGTTTTCTAAACGTGTGACTCTGACCTGTTATGTAATTCAGTTCAAGGGTAGCGGTTTTTACATTCCCTCTATAAGTGATATCTTATGATAAGTGTCTTTTTCTGTGTGACTTATTTCACTTAGAATCGTCGTACCCAAATCCACTCATCATGCTGCTACTAGCCTTATGACGTTGATTTCATGGCTGAGTGATATTCCATTGTACATAAGGACCACAACTTCTTTATCCATTCTTGTCTATCCTGGGATATTTAAGGTGTAACAAAGTGGAGGTTCTTGTCAACAGAGCAGCCCTAAACTTTGGGGTGCCTGTGTCTTGCTGATTTTTAGTTTTCCCAATTTATACGCCCATGAGTGGAAGTGCCCTATGCTCTCTAAGCTGAGTTTTTTAGATGTTTCAGGACACACCGTACACTTCTCCAGAGTGGCTGTTGGCAATTTACATCCCGCCCATCAGCGTAGCAAGGCTCCCATTTCTCCATGGCCTGTCCTGCATTTCTGGTTTTGACACTTTATTCAGCCTGGCCCTTTTGACCGATGGGAAGCGAGACTTCTTTGTAGCGCTGATTTGCCTTTCCAGGTTGCTTGGTTGGCCAAAAAGGCCGTATGCGTTTTTTCCTGAATATATTCAGGATAAAACACATACGGCCTTTTTGGCCAAGGGCATCATTGTCGAGGTTTTGCCGCTTTTCCTGTGCTTTAAAGGCGATTCGAATCTACCTCCTGAAATCTGTTTCCTGCAATTCTGCCTTGCTTTCAAATCCTCTTCGTTGCCTTCCCTCAATATATTTGTGGACGAGAGTTATCATTTCTAAGTCTGCAGGTTTGTGAATTGCAGTGCCCCTGAGCTCCATTTTTCAACTCGCTTTCTTGGGAGCTGGCCGCAAAAGCGCAGGATTGCTTCAGGCCCTATTCTGGCTCCGGGCGGCAAGCTGAGCCTGTGGTTAATTCTTCTTCCTGATGGGAAAATAGAGTGACCTGTGCCTGTCCCAACACCTAGAGCTAGTCTCTCATTGGTTCCCCCTCTTCCCGTTCATCCTCAGGACAAATTGCAACCTGTACGAACAGGAGGTTAAAGGTGCTGATTCTCCAAGCAGGGAGATTGCTAGTATAGCGGCTGGAATGGCGAACCGGAGCACAAGGAGATGAGAAATGAGGTGCGTTTTAGAAACCTTTCCCGATCACACGGTGTACCATCTTCGGGGTTTCTCATGCATGTTTTCGATGTAGGAAGATGCCCTTGAACCTGGAGATTTGGGACCCATGGGATGGGTTCCACGCAGTATTACTTTAAAGGGTCTGCGTTTGCTCACCCAACCTCACCAAAACTCTCAGCCCCAAGAGTGTCCACCCTTATGTCTCATCCATCTGTGGGTCTACATATGGTCAATCCAGGTTGCATCACAGCCCCTGAACGAATTTTGTCAGAATTTCTCTCTCTTTCACTGTCTTTGTTTCAAGGGTTTTTAAAAGTATTTGATTTTTATAATGGGGTTTAGCTGCTTTTCACTGCTGTGTTTATGCCGCTTTACATCCACTTGACTCACATACAGAGAGATATCAATACATAGGTTTTAAGATTCTTACTAGTCAGATATATTCTTGGGCGATGAATAGGGCGTGTTGAGTCCAGTTCACTGAGGAAGGAGTAGGTCTTGTCTATTACATATTGGGTTTATGGAACGCTATCTGAGCTAATTTGAAACCCTTGTTTTATGCATCACCCCACCTCACCTTTCCCGTTAAGCAGCCATAGTGTGTTTTCTAAACGTGTGACACTGACCTGTTATGTAATTCAGTTCAAGGGTAGCGGTTTTTACATTCCCTCTATAAGTGATATCTTATGATAAGTGTCTTTTTCTGTGTGACTTATTTCACTTAGAATCGTCGTACCCAAATCCACTCATCATGCTGCTACTAGCCTTATGACGTTGATTTCATGGCTGAGTGATATTCCATTGTACATAAGGACCACAACTTCTTTATCCATTCTTGTCTATCCTGGGATATTTAAGGTGTAACAAAGTGGAGGTTCTTGTCAACAGAGCAGCCCTAAACTTTGGGGTGCCTGTGTCTTGCTGATTTTTAGTTTTCCCAATTTATACGCCCATGAGTGGAAGTGCCCTATGCTCTCTAAGCTGAGTTTTTTAGATGTTTCAGGACACACCGTACACTTCTCCAGAGTGGCTGTTGGCAATTTACATCCCGCCCATCAGCGTAGCAAGGCTCCCATTTCTCCATGGCCTGTCCTGCATTTCTGGTTTTGACACTTTATTCAGCCTGGCCCTTTTGACCGATGGGAAGCGAGACTTCTTTGTAGCGCTGATTTGCCTTTCCAGGTTGCTTGGTTGGCCAAAAAGGGCGTATGCGTTTTTTCCTGAATATATTCAGGAAAAAACGCATACGCCCTTTTTGGCCAAGGGCATCATTGTCGAGGTTTTGCCGCTTTTCCTGTGCTTTAAAGGCGATTCGAATCTACCTCCTGAAATCTGTTTCCTGCAATTCTGCCTTGCTTTCAAATCCTCTTCGTTGCCTTCCCTCAATATATTTGTGGACGAGAGTTATCATTTCTAAGTCTGCAGGTTTGTGAATTGCAGTGCCCCTGAGCTCCATTTTTCAACTCGCTTTCTTGGGAGCTGGCCGCAAAAGCGCAGGATTGCTTCAGGCCCTATTCTGGCTCCGGGCGGCAAGCTGAGCCTGTGGTTAATTCTTCTTCCTGATGGGAAAATAGAGAGACCTGTGCCTGTCCCAACACCTAGAGCTAGTCTCTCATTGGTTCCCCCTCTTCCCGTTCATCCTCAGGACAAATTGCAACCTGTACGGAACAGGAGGTTAAAGGTGCTGATTCTCCAAGCAGGGAGATTGCTAGTATAGCGGCTGGAATGGCGAACCGGAGCACAAGGAGATGAGAAATGAGGTGCGTTTTAGAAACCTTTCCCGATCACACGGTGTACCATCTTCTGGGTTTCTCATGCATGTTTTCGATGTAGGAAGATGCCCTTGAACCTGGAGATTTGGGACCCATGGGATGGGTTCCACGCAGTATTACTTTAAAGGGTCTGCGTTTGCTCACCCAACCTCACCAAGCCTCTCAGCCCTAAGAGTGTCCACCCTTATGTCTCATCCATCTGTGGGTCTACATATGGTCAATCCAGGTTGCATCACAGCCCCTGAACGAATTTTGTCAGAATTTCTCTCTCTTTCACTGTCTCTGTTTCACGGGATTTTAAAAGTAATTGATTTGTATAATGGGGTTTAGCTGCTTTTCACTGCTGTGGTTATGCCGCTTTTCACCCACTTCACTCACTTACAGAGAGATATAAATACATAGGTTTTAAGATTCTTACTAGTCAGATATATTCTTGGGCGATGAATAGGGCGTGTTGAGTCCAGTTCACTGAGGAAGGAGTAGGTCTTGTCTATTACATATTGGGTTTATGGAACGCTATCTGAGGTAATTTGAAACCCTTGTTTTATGCATCACCCCACCTCACCTTTCCCGTTAAGCAGCCCTAGTGTGTTTTCTAAACGTGTGACTCTGACCTGTTATGTAATTCAGTTCAAGGGTAGCGGTTTTTACATTCCCTCTATAAGTGATATCTTATGATAAGTGTCTTTTTCTGTGTGACTTATTTCACTTAGAATCGTCGTACCCAAATCCACTCATCATGCTGCTACTAGCCTTATGACGTTGATTTCATGGCTGAGTGATATTCCATTGTACATAAGGACCACAACTTCTTTATCCATTCTTGTCTATCCTGGGATATTTAAGGTGTAACAAAGTGGAGGTTCTTGTCAACAGAGCAGCCCTAAACTTTGGGGTGCCTGTGTCTTGCTGATTTTTAGTTTTCCCAATTTATACGCCCATGAGTGGAAGTGCCCTATGCTCTCTAAGCTGAGTTTTTTAGATGTTTCAGGACACACCGTACACTTCTCCAGAGTGGCTGTTGGCAATTTCCATCCCGCCCATCAGCGTAGCAAGGCTCCCATTTCTCCATGGCCTGTCCTGCATTTCTGGTTTTGACACTTTATTCAGCCTGGCCCTTTTGACCGATGGGAAGCGAGACTTCTTTGTAGCGCTGATTTGCCTTTCCAGGTTGCTTGGTTGGCCAAAAAGGCCGTATGCGTTTTTTCCTGAATATATTCAGGATAAAACACATACGGCCTTTTTGGCCAAGGGCATCATTGTCGAGGTTTTGCCGCTTTTCCTGTGCTTTAAAGGCGATTCGAATCTACCTCCTGAAATCTGTTTCCTGCAATTCTGCCTTGCTTTCAAATCCTCTTCGTTGCCTTCCCTCAATATATTTGTGGACGAGAGTTATCATTTCTAAGTCTGCAGGTTTGTGAATTGCAGTGCCCCTGAGCTCCATTTTTCAACTCGCTTTCTTGGGAGCTGGCCGCAAAAGCGCAGGATTGCTTCAGGCCCTATTCTGGCTCCGGGCGGCAAGCTGAGCCTGTGGTTAATTCTTCTTCCTGATGGGAAAATAGAGTGACCTGTGCCTGTCCCAACACCTAGAGCTAGTCTCTCATTGGTTCCCCCTCTTCCCGTTCATCCTCAGGACAAATTGCAACCTGTACGAACAGGAGGTTAAAGGTGCTGATTCTCCAAGCAGGGAGATTGCTAGTATAGCGGCTGGAATGGCGAACCGGAGCACAAGGAGATGAGAAATGAGGTGCGTTTTAGAAACCTTTCCCGATCACACGGTGTACCATCTTCGGGGTTTCTCATGCATGTTTTCGATGTAGGAAGATGCCCTTGAACCTGGAGATTTGGGACCCATGGGATGGGTTCCACGCAGTATTACTTTAAAGGGTCTGCGTTTGCTCACCCAACCTCACCAAAACTCTCAGCCCCAAGAGTGTCCACCCTTATGTCTCATCCATCTGTGGGTCTACATATGGTCAATCCAGGTTGCATCACAGCCCCTGAACGAATTTTGTCAGAATTTCTCTCTCTTTCACTGTCTTTGTTTCAAGGGTTTTTAAAAGTATTTGATTTTTATAATGGGGTTTAGCTGCTTTTCACTGCTGTGTTTATGCCGCTTTACATCCACTTGACTCACATACAGAGAGATATCAATACATAGGTTTTAAGATTCTTACTAGTCAGATATATTCTTGGGCGATGAATAGGGCGTGTTGAGTCCAGTTCACTGAGGAAGGAGTAGGTCTTGTCTATTACATATTGGGTTTATGGAACGCTATCTGAGCTAATTTGAAACCCTTGTTTTATGCATCACCCCACCTCACCTTTCCCGTTAAGCAGCCATAGTGTGTTTTCTAAACGTGTGACACTGACCTGTTATGTAATTCAGTTCAAGGGTAGCGGTTTTTACATTCCCTCTATAAGTGATATCTTATGATAAGTGTCTTTTTCTGTGTGACTTATTTCACTTAGAATCGTCGTACCCAAATCCACTCATCATGCTGCTACTAGCCTTATGACGTTGATTTCATGGCTGAGTGATATTCCATTGTACATAAGGACCACAACTTCTTTATCCATTCTTGTCTATCCTGGGATATTTAAGGTGTAACAAAGTGGAGGTTCTTGTCAACAGAGCAGCCCTAAACTTTGGGGTGCCTGTGTCTTGCTGATTTTTAGTTTTCCCAATTTATACGCCCATGAGTGGAAGTGCCCTATGCTCTCTAAGCTGAGTTTTTTAGATGTTTCAGGACACACCGTACACTTCTCCAGAGTGGCTGTTGGCAATTTACATCCCGCCCATCAGCGTAGCAAGGCTCCCATTTCTCCATGGCCTGTCCTGCATTTCTGGTTTTGACACTTTATTCAGCCTGGCCCTTTTGACCGATGGGAAGCGAGACTTCTTTGTAGCGCTGATTTGCCTTTCCAGGTTGCTTGGTTGGCCAAAAAGGGCGTATGCGTTTTTTCCTGAATATATTCAGGAAAAAACGCATACGCCCTTTTTGGCCAAGGGCATCATTGTCGAGGTTTTGCCGCTTTTCCTGTGCTTTAAAGGCGATTCGAATCTACCTCCTGAAATCTGTTTCCTGCAATTCTGCCTTGCTTTCAAATCCTCTTCGTTGCCTTCCCTCAATATATTTGTGGACGAGAGTTATCATTTCTAAGTCTGCAGGTTTGTGAATTGCAGTGCCCCTGAGCTCCATTTTTCAACTCGCTTTCTTGGGAGCTGGCCGCAAAAGCGCAGGATTGCTTCAGGCCCTATTCTGGCTCCGGGCGGCAAGCTGAGCCTGTGGTTAATTCTTCTTCCTGATGGGAAAATAGAGAGACCTGTGCCTGTCCCAACACCTAGAGCTAGTCTCTCATTGGTTCCCCCTCTTCCCGTTCATCCTCAGGACAAATTGCAACCTGTACGGAACAGGAGGTTAAAGGTGCTGATTCTCCAAGCAGGGAGATTGCTAGTATAGCGGCTGGAATGGCGAACCGGAGCACAAGGAGATGAGAAATGAGGTGCGTTTTAGAAACCTTTCCCGATCACACGGTGTACCATCTTCTGGGTTTCTCATGCATGTTTTCGATGTAGGAAGATGCCCTTGAACCTGGAGATTTGGGACCCATGGGATGGGTTCCACGCAGTATTACTTTAAAGGGTCTGCGTTTGCTCACCCAACCTCACCAAGCCTCTCAGCCCTAAGAGTGTCCACCCTTATGTCTCATCCATCTGTGGGTCTACATATGGTCAATCCAGGTTGCATCACAGCCCCTGAACGAATTTTGTCAGAATTTCTCTCTCTTTCACTGTCTCTGTTTCACGGGATTTTAAAAGTAATTGATTTGTATAATGGGGTTTAGCTGCTTTTCACTGCTGTGGTTATGCCGCTTTTCACCCACTTCACTCACTTACAGAGAGATATAAATACATAGGTTTTAAGATTCTTACTAGTCAGATATATTCTTGGGCGATGAATAGGGCGTGTTGAGTCCAGTTCACTGAGGAAGGAGTAGGTCTTGTCTATTACATATTGGGTTTATGGAACGCTATCTGAGGTAATTTGAAACCCTTGTTTTATGCATCACCCCACCTCACCTTTCCCGTTAAGCAGCCCTAGTGTGTTTTCTAAACGTGTGACTCTGACCTGTTATGTAATTCAGTTCAAGGGTAGCGGTTTTTACATTCCCTCTATAAGTGATATCTTATGATAAGTGTCTTTTTCTGTGTGACTTATTTCACTTAGAATCGTCGTACCCAAATCCACTCATCATGCTGCTACTAGCCTTATGACGTTGATTTCATGGCTGAGTGATATTCCATTGTACATAAGGACCACAACTTCTTTATCCATTCTTGTCTATCCTGGGATATTTAAGGTGTAACAAAGTGGAGGTTCTTGTCAACAGAGCAGCCCTAAACTTTGGGGTGCCTGTGTCTTGCTGATTTTTAGTTTTCCCAATTTATACGCCCATGAGTGGAAGTGCCCTATGCTCTCTAAGCTGAGTTTTTTAGATGTTTCAGGACACACCGTACACTTCTCCAGAGTGGCTGTTGGCAATTTACATCCCGCCCATCAGCGTAGCAAGGCTCCCATTTCTCCATGGCCTGTCCTGCATTTCTGGTTTTGACACTTTATTCAGCCTGGCCCTTTTGACCGATGGGAAGCGAGACTTCTTTGTAGCGCTGATTTGCCTTTCCAGGTTGCTTGGTTGGCCAAAAAGGCCGTATGCGTTTTTTCCTGAATATATTCAGGATAAAACACATACGGCCTTTTTGGCCAAGGGCATCATTGTCGAGGTTTTGCCGCTTTTCCTGTGCTTTAAAGGCGATTCGAATCTACCTCCTGAAATCTGTTTCCTGCAATTCTGCCTTGCTTTCAAATCCTCTTCGTTGCCTTCCCTCAATATATTTGTGGACGAGAGTTATCATTTCTAAGTCTGCAGGTTTGTGAATTGCAGTGCCCCTGAGCTCCATTTTTCAACTCGCTTTCTTGGGAGCTGGCCGCAAAAGCGCAGGATTGCTTCAGGCCCTATTCTGGCTCCGGGCGGCAAGCTGAGCCTGTGGTTAATTCTTCTTCCTGATGGGAAAATAGAGTGACCTGTGCCTGTCCCAACACCTAGAGCTAGTCTCTCATTGGTTCCCCCTCTTCCCGTTCATCCTCAGGACAAATTGCAACCTGTACGAACAGGAGGTTAAAGGTGCTGATTCTCCAAGCAGGGAGATTGCTAGTATAGCGGCTGGAATGGCGAACCGGAGCACAAGGAGATGAGAAATGAGGTGCGTTTTAGAAACCTTTCCCGATCACACGATGTACCATCTTCGGGGTTTCTCATGCATGTTTTCGATGTAGGAAGATGCCCTTGAACCTGGAGATTTGGGACCCATGGGATGGGTTCCACGCAGTATTACTTTAAAGGGTCTGCGTTTGCTCACCCAACCTCACCAAAACTCTCAGCCCCAAGAGTGTCCACCCTTATGTCTCATCCATCTGTGGGTCTACATATGGTCAATCCAGGTTGCATCACAGCCCCTGAACGAATTTTGTCAGAATTTCTCTCTCTTTCACTGTCTTTGTTTCAAGGGTTTTTAAAAGTATTTGATTTTTATAATGGGGTTTAGCTGCTTTTCACTGCTGTGTTTATGCCGCTTTACATCCACTTGACTCACATACAGAGAGATATCAATACATAGGTTTTAAGATTCTTACTAGTCAGATATATTCTTGGGCGATGAATAGGGCGTGTTGAGTCCAGTTCACTGAGGAAGGAGTAGGTCTTGTCTATTACATATTGGGTTTATGGAACGCTATCTGAGCTAATTTGAAACCCTTGTTTTATGCATCACCCCACCTCACCTTTCCCGTTAAGCAGCCATAGTGTGTTTTCTAAACGTGTGACACTGACCTGTTATGTAATTCAGTTCAAGGGTAGCGGTTTTTACATTCCCTCTATAAGTGATATCTTATGATAAGTGTCTTTTTCTGTGTGACTTATTTCACTTAGAATCGTCGTACCCAAATCCACTCATCATGCTGCTACTAGCCTTATGACGTTGATTTCATGGCTGAGTGATATTCCATTGTACATAAGGACCACAACTTCTTTATCCATTCTTGTCTATCCTGGGATATTTAAGGTGTAACAAAGTGGAGGTTCTTGTCAACAGAGCAGCCCTAAACTTTGGGGTGCCTGTGTCTTGCTGATTTTTAGTTTTCCCAATTTATACGCCCATGAGTGGAAGTGCCCTATGCTCTCTAAGCTGAGTTTTTTAGATGTTTCAGGACACACCGTACACTTCTCCAGAGTGGCTGTTGGCAATTTCCATCCCGCCCATCAGCGTAGCAAGGCTCCCATTTCTCCATGGCCTGTCCTGCATTTCTGGTTTTGACACTTTATTCAGCCTGGCCCTTTTGACCGATGGGAAGCGAGACTTCTTTGTAGCGCTGATTTGCCTTTCCAGGTTGCTTGGTTGGCCAAAAAGGGCGTATGCGTTTTTTCCTGAATATATTCAGGAAAAAACGCATACGCCCTTTTTGGCCAAGGGCATCATTGTCGAGGTTTTGCCGCTTTTCCTGTGCTTTAAAGGCGATTCGAATCTACCTCCTGAAATCTGTTTCCTGCAATTCTGCCTTGCTTTCAAATCCTCTTCGTTGCCTTCCCTCAATATATTTGTGGACGAGAGTTATCATTTCTAAGTCTGCAGGTTTGTGAATTGCAGTGCCCCTGAGCTCCATTTTTCAACTCGCTTTCTTGGGAGCTGGCCGCAAAAGCGCAGGATTGCTTCAGGCCCTATTCTGGCTCCGGGCGGCAAGCTGAGCCTGTGGTTAATTCTTCTTCCTGATGGGAAAATAGAGAGACCTGTGCCTGTCCCAACACCTAGAGCTAGTCTCTCATTGGTTCCCCCTCTTCCCGTTCATCCTCAGGACAAATTGCAACCTGTACGGAACAGGAGGTTAAAGGTGCTGATTCTCCAAGCAGGGAGATTGCTAGTATAGCGGCTGGAATGGCGAACCGGAGCACAAGGAGATGAGAAATGAGGTGCGTTTTAGAAACCTTTCCCGATCACACGGTGTACCATCTTCTGGGTTTCTCATGCATGTTTTCGATGTAGGAAGATGCCCTTGAACCTGGAGATTTGGGACCCATGGGATGGGTTCCACGCAGTATTACTTTAAAGGGTCTGCGTTTGCTCACCCAACCTCACCAAGCCTCTCAGCCCTAAGAGTGTCCACCCTTATGTCTCATCCATCTGTGGGTCTACATATGGTCAATCCAGGTTGCATCACAGCCCCTGAACGAATTTTGTCAGAATTTCTCTCTCTTTCACTGTCTCTGTTTCACGGGATTTTAAAAGTAATTGATTTGTATAATGGGGTTTAGCTGCTTTTCACTGCTGTGGTTATGCCGCTTTTCACCCACTTCACTCACTTACAGAGAGATATAAATACATAGGTTTTAAGATTCTTACTAGTCAGATATATTCTTGGGCGATGAATAGGGCGTGTTGAGTCCAGTTCACTGAGGAAGGAGTAGGTCTTGTCTATTACATATTGGGTTTATGGAACGCTATCTGAGGTAATTTGAAACCCTTGTTTTATGCATCACCCCACCTCACCTTTCCCGTTAAGCAGCCCTAGTGTGTTTTCTAAACGTGTGACTCTGACCTGTTATGTAATTCAGTTCAAGGGTAGCGGTTTTTACATTCCCTCTATAAGTGATATCTTATGATAAGTGTCTTTTTCTGTGTGACTTATTTCACTTAGAATCGTCGTACCCAAATCCACTCATCATGCTGCTACTAGCCTTATGACGTTGATTTCATGGCTGAGTGATATTCCATTGTACATAAGGACCACAACTTCTTTATCCATTCTTGTCTATCCTGGGATATTTAAGGTGTAACAAAGTGGAGGTTCTTGTCAACAGAGCAGCCCTAAACTTTGGGGTGCCTGTGTCTTGCTGATTTTTAGTTTTCCCAATTTATACGCCCATGAGTGGAAGTGCCCTATGCTCTCTAAGCTGAGTTTTTTAGATGTTTCAGGACACACCGTACACTTCTCCAGAGTGGCTGTTGGCAATTTACATCCCGCCCATCAGCGTAGCAAGGCTCCCATTTCTCCATGGCCTGTCCTGCATTTCTGGTTTTGACACTTTATTCAGCCTGGCCCTTTTGACCGATGGGAAGCGAGACTTCTTTGTAGCGCTGATTTGCCTTTCCAGGTTGCTTGGTTGGCCAAAAAGGCCGTATGCGTTTTTTCCTGAATATATTCAGGATAAAACACATACGGCCTTTTTGGCCAAGGGCATCATTGTCGAGGTTTTGCCGCTTTTCCTGTGCTTTAAAGGCGATTCGAATCTACCTCCTGAAATCTGTTTCCTGCAATTCTGCCTTGCTTTCAAATCCTCTTCGTTGCCTTCCCTCAATATATTTGTGGACGAGAGTTATCATTTCTAAGTCTGCAGGTTTGTGAATTGCAGTGCCCCTGAGCTCCATTTTTCAACTCGCTTTCTTGGGAGCTGGCCGCAAAAGCGCAGGATTGCTTCAGGCCCTATTCTGGCTCCGGGCGGCAAGCTGAGCCTGTGGTTAATTCTTCTTCCTGATGGGAAAATAGAGTGACCTGTGCCTGTCCCAACACCTAGAGCTAGTCTCTCATTGGTTCCCCCTCTTCCCGCTCATCCTCAGGACAAATTGCAACCTGTACGAACAGGAGGTTAAAGGTGCTGATTCTCCAAGCAGGGAGATTGCTAGTATAGCGGCTGGAATGGCGAACCGGAGCACAAGGAGATGAGAAATGAGGTGCGTTTTAGAAACCTTTCCCGATCACACGGTGTACCATCTTCGGGGTTTCTCATGCATGTTTTCGATGTAGGAAGATGCCCTTGAACCTGGAGATTTGGGACCCATGGGATGGGTTCCACGCAGTATTACTTTAAAGGGTCTGCGTTTGCTCACCCAACCTCACCAAAACTCTCAGCCCCAAGAGTGTCCACCCTTATGTCTCATCCATCTGTGGGTCTACATATGGTCAATCCAGGTTGCATCACAGCCCCTGAACGAATTTTGTCAGAATTTCTCTCTCTTTCACTGTCTTTGTTTCAAGGGTTTTTAAAAGTATTTGATTTTTATAATGGGGTTTAGCTGCTTTTCACTGCTGTGTTTATGCCGCTTTACATCCACTTGACTCACATACAGAGAGATATCAATACATAGGTTTTAAGATTCTTACTAGTCAGATATATTCTTGGGCGATGAATAGGGCGTGTTGAGTCCAGTTCACTGAGGAAGGAGTAGGTCTTGTCTATTACATATTGGGTTTATGGAACGCTATCTGAGCTAATTTGAAACCCTTGTTTTATGCATCACCCCACCTCACCTTTCCCGTTAAGCAGCCATAGTGTGTTTTCTAAACGTGTGACACTGACCTGTTATGTAATTCAGTTCAAGGGTAGCGGTTTTTACATTCCCTCTATAAGTGATATCTTATGATAAGTGTCTTTTTCTGTGTGACTTATTTCACTTAGAATCGTCGTACCCAAATCCACTCATCATGCTGCTACTAGCCTTATGACGTTGATTTCATGGCTGAGTGATATTCCATTGTACATAAGGACCACAACTTCTTTATCCATTCTTGTCTATCCTGGGATATTTAAGTTGTAACAAAGTGGAGGTTCTTGTCAACAGAGCAGCCCTAAACTTTGGGGTGCCTGTGTCCTGCTGATTTTTAGTTTTCCCAATTTATACGCCCATGAGTGGAAGTGCCCTATGCTCTCTAAGCTGAGTTTTTTAGATGTTTCAGGACACACCGTACACTTCTCCAGAGTGGCTGTTGGCAATTTACATCCCGCCCATCAGCGTAGCAAGGCTCCCATTTCTCCATGGCCTGTCCTGCATTTCTGGTTTTGACACTTTATTCAGCCTGGCCCTTTTGACCGATGGGAAGCGAGACTTCTTTGTAGCGCTGATTTGCCTTTCCAGGTTGCTTGGTTGGCCAAAAAGGGCGTATGCGTTTTTTCCTGAATATATTCAGGAAAAAACGCATACGCCCTTTTTGGCCAAGGGCATCATTGTCGAGGTTTTGCCGCTTTTCCTGTGCTTTAAAGGCGATTCGAATCTACCTCCTGAAATCTGTTTCCTGCAATTCTGCCTTGCTTTCAAATCCTCTTCGTTGCCTTCCCTCAATATATTTGTGGACGAGAGTTATCATTTCTAAGTCTGCAGGTTTGTGAATTGCAGTGCCCCTGAGCTCCATTTTTCAACTCGCTTTCTTGGGAGCTGGCCGCAAAAGCGCAGGATTGCTTCAGGCCCTATTCTGGCTCCGGGCGGCAAGCTGAGCCTGTGGTTAATTCTTCTTCCTGATGGGAAAATAGAGAGACCTGTGCCTGTCCCAACACCTAGAGCTAGTCTCTCATTGGTTCCCCCTCTTCCCGTTCATCCTCAGGACAAATTGCAACCTGTACGGAACAGGTTAAAGGTGCTGATTCTCCAAGCAGGGAGATTGCTAGTATAGCGGCTGGAATGGCGAACCGGAGCACAAGGAGATGAGAAATGAGGTGCGTTTTAGAAACCTTTCCCGATCACACGGTGTACCATCTTCTGGGTTTCTCATGCATGTTTTCGATGTAGGAAGATGCCCTTGAACCTGGAGATTTGGGACCCATGGGATGGGTTCCACGCAGTATTACTTTAAAGGGTCTGCGTTTGCTCACCCAACCTCACCAAGCCTCTCAGCCCTAAGAGTGTCCACCCTTATGTCTCATCCATCTGTGGGTCTACATATGGTCAATCCAGGTTGCATCACAGCCCCTGAACGAATTTTGTCAGAATTTCTCTCTCTTTCGCTGTCTCTGTTTCACGGGATTTTAAAAGTAATTGATTTGTATAATGGGGTTTAGCTGCTTTTCACTGCTGTGGTTATGCCGCTTTTCACCCACTTCACTCACTTACAGAGAGATATAAATACATAGGTTTTAAGATTCTTACTAGTCAGATATATTCTTGGGCGATGAATAGGGCGTGTTGAGTCCAGTTCACTGAGGAAGGAGTAGGTCTTGTCTATTACATATTGGGTTTATGGAACGCTATCTGAGGTAATTTGAAACCCTTGTTTTATGCATCACCCCACCTCACCTTTCCCGTTAAGCAGCCCTAGTGTGTTTTCTAAACGTGTGACTCTGACCTGTTATGTAATTCAGTTCAAGGGTAGCGGTTTTTACATTCCCTCTATAAGTGATATCTTATGATAAGTGTCTTTTTCTGTGTGACTTATTTCACTTAGAATCGTCGTACCCAAATCCACTCATCATGCTGCTACTAGCCTTATGACGTTGATTTCATGGCTGAGTGATATTCCATTGTACATAAGGACCACAACTTCTTTATCCATTCTTGTCTATCCTGGGATATTTAAGGTGTAACAAAGTGGAGGTTCTTGTCAACAGAGCAGCCCTAAACTTTGGGGTGCCTGTGTCTTGCTGATTTTTAGTTTTCCCAATTTATACGCCCATGAGTGGAAGTGCCCTATGCTCTCTAAGCTGAGTTTTTTAGATGTTTCAGGACACACCGTACACTTCTCCAGAGTGGCTGTTGGCAATTTCCATCCCGCCCATCAGCGTAGCAAGGCTCCCATTTCTCCATGGCCTGTCCTGCATTTCTGGTTTTGACACTTTATTCAGCCTGGCCCTTTTGACCGATGGGAAGCGAGACTTCTTTGTAGCGCTGATTTGCCTTTCCAGGTTGCTTGGTTGGCCAAAAAGGCCGTATGCGTTTTTTCCTGAATATATTCAGGATAAAACACATACGGCCTTTTTGGCCAAGGGCATCATTGTCGAGGTTTTGCCGCTTTTCCTGTGCTTTAAAGGCGATTCGAATCTACCTCCTGAAATCTGTTTCCTGCAATTCTGCCTTGCTTTCAAATCCTCTTCGTTGCCTTCCCTCAATATATTTGTGGACGAGAGTTATCATTTCTAAGTCTGCAGGTTTGTGAATTGCAGTGCCCCTGAGCTCCATTTTTCAACTCGCTTTCTTGGGAGCTGGCCGCAAAAGCGCAGGATTGCTTCAGGCCCTATTCTGGCTCCGGGCGGCAAGCTGAGCCTGTGGTTAATTCTTCTT
Organism: Balaenoptera ricei; assembly: GCF_028023285.1. Lineage (NCBI taxonomy): Eukaryota > Metazoa > Chordata > Mammalia > Artiodactyla > Balaenopteridae > Balaenoptera > Balaenoptera ricei. Next base: position 86,694,627 of record NC_082640.1, on the reverse strand, counting down.
CCTGATGGGAAAATAGAGTGACCTGTGCCTGTCCCAACACCTAGAGCTAGTCTCTCATTGGTTCCCCCTCTTCCCGTTCATCCTCAGGACAAATTGCAACCTGTACGAACAGGAGGTTAAAGGTGCTGATTCTCCAAGCAGGGAGATTGCTAGTATAGCGGCTGGAATGGCGAACCGGAGCACAAGGAGATGAGAAATGAGGTGCGTTTTAGAAACCTTTCCCGATCACACGGTGTACCATCTTCGGGGTTTCTCATGCATGTTTTCGATGTAGGAAGATGCCCTTGAACCTGGAGATTTGGGACCCATGGGATGGGTTCCACGCAGTATTACTTTAAAGGGTCTGCGTTTGCTCACCCAACCTCACCAAAACTCTCAGCCCCAAGAGTGTCCACCCTTATGTCTCATCCATCTGTGGGTCTACATATGGTCAATCCAGGTTGCATCACAGCCCCTGAACGAATTTTGTCAGAATTTCTCTCTCTTTCACTGTCTTTGTTTCAAGGGTTTTTAAAAGTATTTGATTTTTATAATGGGGTTTAGCTGCTTTTCACTGCTGTGTTTATGCCGCTTTACATCCACTTGACTCACATACAGAGAGATATCAATACATAGGTTTTAAGATTCTTACTAGTCAGATATATTCTTGGGCGATGAATAGGGCGTGTTGAGTCCAGTTCACTGAGGAAGGAGTAGGTCTTGTCTATTACATATTGGGTTTATGGAACGCTATCTGAGCTAATTTGAAACCCTTGTTTTATGCATCACCCCACCTCACCTTTCCCGTTAAGCAGCCATAGTGTGTTTTCTAAACGTGTGACACTGACCTGTTATGTAATTCAGTTCAAGGGTAGCGGTTTTTACATTCCCTCTATAAGTGATATCTTATGATAAGTGTCTTTTTCTGTGTGACTTATTTCACTTAGAATCGTCGTACCCAAATCCACTCATCATGCTGCTACTAGCCTTATGACGTTGATTTCATGGCTGAGTGATATTCCATTGTACATAAGGACCACAACTTCTTTATCCATTCTTGTCTATCCTGGGATATTTAAGGTGTAACAAAGTGGAGGTTCTTGTCAACAGAGCAGCCCTAAACTTTGGGGTGCCTGTGTCTTGCTGATTTTTAGTTTTCCCAATTTATACGCCCATGAGTGGAAGTGCCCTATGCTCTCTAAGCTGAGTTTTTTAGATGTTTCAGGACACACCGTACACTTCTCCAGAGTGGCTGTTGGCAATTTACATCCCGCCCATCAGCGTAGCAAGGCTCCCATTTCTCCATGGCCTGTCCTGCATTTCTGGTTTTGACACTTTATTCAGCCTGGCCCTTTTGACCGATGGGAAGCGAGACTTCTTTGTAGCGCTGATTTGCCTTTCCAGGTTGCTTGGTTGGCCAAAAAGGGCGTATGCGTTTTTTCCTGAATATATTCAGGAAAAAACGCATACGCCCTTTTTGGCCAAGGGCATCATTGTCGAGGTTTTGCCGCTTTTCCTGTGCTTTAAAGGCGATTCGAATCTACCTCCTGAAATCTGTTTCCTGCAATTCTGCCTTGCTTTCAAATCCTCTTCGTTGCCTTCCCTCAATATATTTGTGGACGAGAGTTATCATTTCTAAGTCTGCAGGTTTGTGAATTGCAGTGCCCCTGAGCTCCATTTTTCAACTCGCTTTCTTGGGAGCTGGCCGCAAAAGCGCAGGATTGCTTCAGGCCCTATTCTGGCTCCGGGCGGCAAGCTGAGCCTGTGGTTAATTCTTCTTCCTGATGGGAAAATAGAGAGACCTGTGCCTGTCCCAACACCTAGAGCTAGTCTCTCATTGGTTCCCCCTCTTCCCGTTCATCCTCAGGACAAATTGCAACCTGTACGGAACAGGAGGTTAAAGGTGCTGATTCTCCAAGCAGGGAGATTGCTAGTATAGCGGCTGGAATGGCGAACCGGAGCACAAGGAGATGAGAAATGAGGTGCGTTTTAGAAACCTTTCCCGATCACACGGTGTACCATCTTCTGGGTTTCTCATGCATGTTTTCGATGTAGGAAGATGCCCTTGAACCTGGAGATTTGGGACCCATGGGATGGGTTCCACGCAGTATTACTTTAAAGGGTCTGCGTTTGCTCACCCAACCTCACCAAGCCTCTCAGCCCTAAGAGTGTCCACCCTTATGTCTCATCCATCTGTGGGTCTACATATGGTCAATCCAGGTTGCATCACAGCCCCTGAACGAATTTTGTCAGAATTTCTCTCTCTTTCACTGTCTCTGTTTCACGGGATTTTAAAAGTAATTGATTTGTATAATGGGGTTTAGCTGCTTTTCACTGCTGTGGTTATGCCGCTTTTCACCCACTTCACTCACTTACAGAGAGATATAAATACATAGGTTTTAAGATTCTTACTAGTCAGATATATTCTTGGGCGATGAATAGGGCGTGTTGAGTCCAGTTCACTGAGGAAGGAGTAGGTCTTGTCTATTACATATTGGGTTTATGGAACGCTATCTGAGGTAATTTGAAACCCTTGTTTTATGCATCACCCCACCTCACCTTTCCCGTTAAGCAGCCCTAGTGTGTTTTCTAAACGTGTGACTCTGACCTGTTATGTAATTCAGTTCAAGGGTAGCGGTTTTTACATTCCCTCTATAAGTGATATCTTATGATAAGTGTCTTTTTCTGTGTGACTTATTTCACTTAGAATCGTCGTACCCAAATCCACTCATCATGCTGCTACTAGCCTTATGACGTTGATTTCATGGCTGAGTGATATTCCATTGTACATAAGGACCACAACTTCTTTATCCATTCTTGTCTATCCTGGGATATTTAAGGTGTAACAAAGTGGAGGTTCTTGTCAACAGAGCAGCCCTAAACTTTGGGGTGCCTGTGTCTTGCTGATTTTTAGTTTTCCCAATTTATACGCCCATGAGTGGAAGTGCCCTATGCTCTCTAAGCTGAGTTTTTTAGATGTTTCAGGACACACCGTACACTTCTCCAGAGTGGCTGTTGGCAATTTACATCCCGCCCATCAGCGTAGCAAGGCTCCCATTTCTCCATGGCCTGTCCTGCATTTCTGGTTTTGACACTTTATTCAGCCTGGCCCTTTTGACCGATGGGAAGCGAGACTTCTTTGTAGCGCTGATTTGCCTTTCCAGGTTGCTTGGTTGGCCAAAAAGGCCGTATGCGTTTTTTCCTGAATATATTCAGGATAAAACACATACGGCCTTTTTGGCCAAGGGCATCATTGTCGAGGTTTTGCCGCTTTTCCTGTGCTTTAAAGGCGATTCGAATCTACCTCCTGAAATCTGTTTCCTGCAATTCTGCCTTGCTTTCAAATCCTCTTCGTTGCCTTCCCTCAATATATTTGTGGACGAGAGTTATCATTTCTAAGTCTGCAGGTTTGTGAATTGCAGTGCCCCTGAGCTCCATTTTTCAACTCGCTTTCTTGGGAGCTGGCCGCAAAAGCGCAGGATTGCTTCAGGCCCTATTCTGGCTCCGGGCGGCAAGCTGAGCCTGTGGTTAATTCTTCTTCCTGATGGGAAAATAGAGTGACCTGTGCCTGTCCCAACACCTAGAGCTAGTCTCTCATTGGTTCCCCCTCTTCCCGTTCATCCTCAGGACAAATTGCAACCTGTACGAACAGGAGGTTAAAGGTGCTGATTCTCCAAGCAGGGAGATTGCTAGTATAGCGGCTGGAATGGCGAACCGGAGCACAAGGAGATGAGAAATGAGGTGCGTTTTAGAAACCTTTCCCGATCACACGGTGTACCATCTTCGGGGTTTCTCATGCATGTTTTCGATGTAGGAAGATGCCCTTGAACCTGGAGATTTGGGACCCATGGGATGGGTTCCACGCAGTATTACTTTAAAGGGTCTGCGTTTGCTCACCCAACCTCACCAAAACTCTCAGCCCCAAGAGTGTCCACCCTTATGTCTCATCCATCTGTGGGTCTACATATGGTCAATCCAGGTTGCATCACAGCCCCTGAACGAATTTTGTCAGAATTTCTCTCTCTTTCACTGTCTTTGTTTCAAGGGTTTTTAAAAGTATTTGATTTTTATAATGGGGTTTAGCTGCTTTTCACTGCTGTGTTTATGCCGCTTTACATCCACTTGACTCACATACAGAGAGATATCAATACATAGGTTTTAAGATTCTTACTAGTCAGATATATTCTTGGGCGATGAATAGGGCGTGTTGAGTCCAGTTCACTGAGGAAGGAGTAGGTCTTGTCTATTACATATTGGGTTTATGGAACGCTATCTGAGCTAATTTGAAACCCTTGTTTTATGCATCACCCCACCTCACCTTTCCCGTTAAGCAGCCATAGTGTGTTTTCTAAACGTGTGACACTGACCTGTTATGTAATTCAGTTCAAGGGTAGCGGTTTTTACATTCCCTCTATAAGTGATATCTTATGATAAGTGTCTTTTTCTGTGTGACTTATTTCACTTAGAATCGTCGTACCCAAATCCACTCATCATGCTGCTACTAGCCTTATGACGTTGATTTCATGGCTGAGTGATATTCCATTGTACATAAGGACCACAACTTCTTTATCCATTCTTGTCTATCCTGGGATATTTAAGGTGTAACAAAGTGGAGGTTCTTGTCAACAGAGCAGCCCTAAACTTTGGGGTGCCTGTGTCTTGCTGATTTTTAGTTTTCCCAATTTATACGCCCATGAGTGGAAGTGCCCTATGCTCTCTAAGCTGAGTTTTTTAGATGTTTCAGGACACACCGTACACTTCTCCAGAGTGGCTGTTGGCAATTTACATCCCGCCCATCAGCGTAGCAAGGCTCCCATTTCTCCATGGCCTGTCCTGCATTTCTGGTTTTGACACTTTATTCAGCCTGGCCCTTTTGACCGATGGGAAGCGAGACTTCTTTGTAGCGCTGATTTGCCTTTCCAGGTTGCTTGGTTGGCCAAAAAGGGCGTATGCGTTTTTTCCTGAATATATTCAGGAAAAAACGCATACGCCCTTTTTGGCCAAGGGCATCATTGTCGAGGTTTTGCCGCTTTTCCTGTGCTTTAAAGGCGATTCGAATCTACCTCCTGAAATCTGTTTCCTGCAATTCTGCCTTGCTTTCAAATCCTCTTCGTTGCCTTCCCTCAATATATTTGTGGACGAGAGTTATCATTTCTAAGTCTGCAGGTTTGTGAATTGCAGTGCCCCTGAGCTCCATTTTTCAACTCGCTTTCTTGGGAGCTGGCCGCAAAAGCGCAGGATTGCTTCAGGCCCTATTCTGGCTCCGGGCGGCAAGCTGAGCCTGTGGTTAATTCTTCTTCCTGATGGGAAAATAGAGAGACCTGTGCCTGTCCCAACACCTAGAGCTAGTCTCTCATTGGTTCCCCCTCTTCCCGTTCATCCTCAGGACAAATTGCAACCTGTACGGAACAGGAGGTTAAAGGTGCTGATTCTCCAAGCAGGGAGATTGCTAGTATAGCGGCTGGAATGGCGAACCGGAGCACAAGGAGATGAGAAATGAGGTGCGTTTTAGAAACCTTTCCCGATCACACGGTGTACCATCTTCTGGGTTTCTCATGCATGTTTTCGATGTAGGAAGATGCCCTTGAACCTGGAGATTTGGGACCCATGGGATGGGTTCCACGCAGTATTACTTTAAAGGGTCTGCGTTTGCTCACCCAACCTCACCAAGCCTCTCAGCCCTAAGAGTGTCCACCCTTATGTCTCATCCATCTGTGGGTCTACATATGGTCAATCCAGGTTGCATCACAGCCCCTGAACGAATTTTGTCAGAATTTCTCTCTCTTTCACTGTCTCTGTTTCACGGGATTTTAAAAGTAATTGATTTGTATAATGGGGTTTAGCTGCTTTTCACTGCTGTGGTTATGCCGCTTTTCACCCACTTCACTCACTTACAGAGAGATATAAATACATAGGTTTTAAGATTCTTACTAGTCAGATATATTCTTGGGCGATGAATAGGGCGTGTTGAGTCCAGTTCACTGAGGAAGGAGTAGGTCTTGTCTATTACATATTGGGTTTATGGAACGCTATCTGAGGTAATTTGAAACCCTTGTTTTATGCATCACCCCACCTCACCTTTCCCGTTAAGCAGCCCTAGTGTGTTTTCTAAACGTGTGACTCTGACCTGTTATGTAATTCAGTTCAAGGGTAGCGGTTTTTACATTCCCTCTATAAGTGATATCTTATGATAAGTGTCTTTTTCTGTGTGACTTATTTCACTTAGAATCGTCGTACCCAAATCCACTCATCATGCTGCTACTAGCCTTATGACGTTGATTTCATGGCTGAGTGATATTCCATTGTACATAAGGACCACAACTTCTTTATCCATTCTTGTCTATCCTGGGATATTTAAGGTGTAACAAAGTGGAGGTTCTTGTCAACAGAGCAGCCCTAAACTTTGGGGTGCCTGTGTCTTGCTGATTTTTAGTTTTCCCAATTTATACGCCCATGAGTGGAAGTGCCCTATGCTCTCTAAGCTGAGTTTTTTAGATGTTTCAGGACACACCGTACACTTCTCCAGAGTGGCTGTTGGCAATTTACATCCCGCCCATCAGCGTAGCAAGGCTCCCATTTCTCCATGGCCTGTCCTGCATTTCTGGTTTTGACACTTTATTCAGCCTGGCCCTTTTGACCGATGGGAAGCGAGACTTCTTTGTAGCGCTGATTTGCCTTTCCAGGTTGCTTGGTTGGCCAAAAAGGCCGTATGCGTTTTTTCCTGAATATATTCAGGATAAAACACATACGGCCTTTTTGGCCAAGGGCATCATTGTCGAGGTTTTGCCGCTTTTCCTGTGCTTTAAAGGCGATTCGAATCTACCTCCTGAAATCTGTTTCCTGCAATTCTGCCTTGCTTTCAAATCCTCTTCGTTGCCTTCCCTCAATATATTTGTGGACGAGAGTTATCATTTCTAAGTCTGCAGGTTTGTGAATTGCAGTGCCCCTGAGCTCCATTTTTCAACTCGCTTTCTTGGGAGCTGGCCGCAAAAGCGCAGGATTGCTTCAGGCCCTATTCTGGCTCCGGGCGGCAAGCTGAGCCTGTGGTTAATTCTTCTTCCTGATGGGAAAATAGAGTGACCTGTGCCTGTCCCAACACCTAGAGCTAGTCTCTCATTGGTTCCCCCTCTTCCCGTTCATCCTCAGGACAAATTGCAACCTGTACGAACAGGAGGTTAAAGGTGCTGATTCTCCAAGCAGGGAGATTGCTAGTATAGCGGCTGGAATGGCGAACCGGAGCACAAGGAGATGAGAAATGAGGTGCGTTTTAGAAACCTTTCCCGATCACACGGTGTACCATCTTCGGGGTTTCTCATGCATGTTTTCGATGTAGGAAGATGCCCTTGAACCTGGAGATTTGGGACCCATGGGATGGGTTCCACGCAGTATTACTTTAAAGGGTCTGCGTTTGCTCACCCAACCTCACCAAAACTCTCAGCCCCAAGAGTGTCCACCCTTATGTCTCATCCATCTGTGGGTCTACATATGGTCAATCCAGGTTGCATCACAGCCCCTGAACGAATTTTGTCAGAATTTCTCTCTCTTTCACTGTCTTTGTTTCAAGGGTTTTTAAAAGTATTTGATTTTTATAATGGGGTTTAGCTGCTTTTCACTGCTGTGTTTATGCCGCTTTACATCCACTTGACTCACATACAGAGAGATATCAATACATAGGTTTTAAGATTCTTACTAGTCAGATATATTCTTGGGCGATGAATAGGGCGTGTTGAGTCCAGTTCACTGAGGAAGGAGTAGGTCTTGTCTATTACATATTGGGTTTATGGAACGCTATCTGAGCTAATTTGAAACCCTTGTTTTATGCATCACCCCACCTCACCTTTCCCGTTAAGCAGCCATAGTGTGTTTTCTAAACGTGTGACACTGACCTGTTATGTAATTCAGTTCAAGGGTAGCGGTTTTTACATTCCCTCTATAAGTGATATCTTATGATAAGTGTCTTTTTCTGTGTGACTTATTTCACTTAGAATCGTCGTACCCAAATCCACTCATCATGCTGCTACTAGCCTTATGACGTTGATTTCATGGCTGAGTGATATTCCATTGTACATAAGGACCACAACTTCTTTATCCATTCTTGTCTATCCTGGGATATTTAAGGTGTAACAAAGTGGAGGTTCTTGTCAACAGAGCAGCCCTAAACTTTGGGGTGCCTGTGTCTTGCTGATTTTTAGTTTTCCCAATTTATACGCCCATGAGTGGAAGTGCCCTATGCTCTCTAAGCTGAGTTTTTTAGATGTTTCAGGACACACCGTACACTTCTCCAGAGTGGCTGTTGGCAATTTCCATCCCGCCCATCAGCGTAGCAAGGCTCCCATTTCTCCATGGCCTGTCCTGCATTTCTGGTTTTGACACTTTATTCAGCCTGGCCCTTTTGACCGATGGGAAGCGAGACTTCTTTGTAGCGCTGATTTGCCTTTCCAGGTTGCTTGGTTGGCCAAAAAGGGCGTATGCGTTTTTTCCTGAATATATTCAGGAAAAAACGCATACGCCCTTTTTGGCCAAGGGCATCATTGTCGAGGTTTTGCCGCTTTTCCTGTGCTTTAAAGGCGATTCGAATCTACCTCCTGAAATCTGTTTCCTGCAATTCTGCCTTGCTTTCAAATCCTCTTCGTTGCCTTCCCTCAATATATTTGTGGACGAGAGTTATCATTTCTAAGTCTGCAGGTTTGTGAATTGCAGTGCCCCTGAGCTCCATTTTTCAACTCGCTTTCTTGGGAGCTGGCCGCAAAAGCGCAGGATTGCTTCAGGCCCTATTCTGGCTCCGGGCGGCAAGCTGAGCCTGTGGTTAATTCTTCTTCCTGATGGGAAAATAGAGAGACCTGTGCCTGTCCCAACACCTAGAGCTAGTCTCTCATTGGTTCCCCCTCTTCCCGTTCATCCTCAGGACAAATTGCAACCTGTACGGAACAGGAGGTTAAAGGTGCTGATTCTCCAAGCAGGGAGATTGCTAGTATAGCGGCTGGAATGGCGAACCGGAGCACAAGGAGATGAGAAATGAGGTGCGTTTTAGAAACCTTTCCCGATCACACGGTGTACCATCTTCTGGGTTTCTCATGCATGTTTTCGATGTAGGAAGATGCCCTTGAACCTGGAGATTTGGGACCCATGGGATGGGTTCCACGCAGTATTACTTTAAAGGGTCTGCGTTTGCTCACCCAACCTCACCAAGCCTCTCAGCCCTAAGAGTGTCCACCCTTATGTCTCATCCATCTGTGGGTCTACATATGGTCAATCCAGGTTGCATCACAGCCCCTGAACGAATTTTGTCAGAATTTCTCTCTCTTTCACTGTCTCTGTTTCACGGGATTTTAAAAGTAATTGATTTGTATAATGGGGTTTAGCTGCTTTTCACTGCTGTGGTTATGCCGCTTTTCACCCACTTCACTCACTTACAGAGAGATATAAATACATAGGTTTTAAGATTCTTACTAGTCAGATATATTCTTGGGCGATGAATAGGGCGTGTTGAGTCCAGTTCACTGAGGAAGGAGTAGGTCTTGTCTATTACATATTGGGTTTATGGAACGCTATCTGAGGTAATTTGAAACCCTTGTTTTATGCATCACCCCACCTCACCTTTCCCGTTAAGCAGCCCTAGTGTGTTTTCTAAACGTGTGACTCTGACCTGTTATGTAATTCAGTTCAAGGGTAGCGGTTTTTACATTCCCTCTATAAGTGATATCTTATGATAAGTGTCTTTTTCTGTGTGACTTATTTCACTTAGAATCGTCGTACCCAAATCCACTCATCATGCTGCTACTAGCCTTATGACGTTGATTTCATGGCTGAGTGATATTCCATTGTACATAAGGACCACAACTTCTTTATCCATTCTTGTCTATCCTGGGATATTTAAGGTGTAACAAAGTGGAGGTTCTTGTCAACAGAGCAGCCCTAAACTTTGGGGTGCCTGTGTCTTGCTGATTTTTAGTTTTCCCAATTTATACGCCCATGAGTGGAAGTGCCCTATGCTCTCTAAGCTGAGTTTTTTAGATGTTTCAGGACACACCGTACACTTCTCCAGAGTGGCTGTTGGCAATTTACATCCCGCCCATCAGCGTAGCAAGGCTCCCATTTCTCCATGGCCTGTCCTGCATTTCTGGTTTTGACACTTTATTCAGCCTGGCCCTTTTGACCGATGGGAAGCGAGACTTCTTTGTAGCGCTGATTTGCCTTTCCAGGTTGCTTGGTTGGCCAAAAAGGCCGTATGCGTTTTTTCCTGAATATATTCAGGATAAAACACATACGGCCTTTTTGGCCAAGGGCATCATTGTCGAGGTTTTGCCGCTTTTCCTGTGCTTTAAAGGCGATTCGAATCTACCTCCTGAAATCTGTTTCCTGCAATTCTGCCTTGCTTTCAAATCCTCTTCGTTGCCTTCCCTCAATATATTTGTGGACGAGAGTTATCATTTCTAAGTCTGCAGGTTTGTGAATTGCAGTGCCCCTGAGCTCCATTTTTCAACTCGCTTTCTTGGGAGCTGGCCGCAAAAGCGCAGGATTGCTTCAGGCCCTATTCTGGCTCCGGGCGGCAAGCTGAGCCTGTGGTTAATTCTTCTTCCTGATGGGAAAATAGAGTGACCTGTGCCTGTCCCAACACCTAGAGCTAGTCTCTCATTGGTTCCCCCTCTTCCCGTTCATCCTCAGGACAAATTGCAACCTGTACGAACAGGAGGTTAAAGGTGCTGATTCTCCAAGCAGGGAGATTGCTAGTATAGCGGCTGGAATGGCGAACCGGAGCACAAGGAGATGAGAAATGAGGTGCGTTTTAGAAACCTTTCCCGATCACACGGTGTACCATCTTCGGGGTTTCTCATGCATGTTTTCGATGTAGGAAGATGCCCTTGAACCTGGAGATTTGGGACCCATGGGATGGGTTCCACGCAGTATTACTTTAAAGGGTCTGCGTTTGCTCACCCAACCTCACCAAAACTCTCAGCCCCAAGAGTGTCCACCCTTATGTCTCATCCATCTGTGGGTCTACATATGGTCAATCCAGGTTGCATCACAGCCCCTGAACGAATTTTGTCAGAATTTCTCTCTCTTTCACTGTCTTTGTTTCAAGGGTTTTTAAAAGTATTTGATTTTTATAATGGGGTTTAGCTGCTTTTCACTGCTGTGTTTATGCCGCTTTACATCCACTTGACTCACATACAGAGAGATATCAATACATAGGTTTTAAGATTCTTACTAGTCAGATATATTCTTGGGCGATGAATAGGGCGTGTTGAGTCCAGTTCACTGAGGAAGGAGTAGGTCTTGTCTATTACATATTGGGTTTATGGAACGCTATCTGAGCTAATTTGAAACCCTTGTTTTATGCATCACCCCACCTCACCTTTCCCGTTAAGCAGCCATAGTGTGTTTTCTAAACGTGTGACACTGACCTGTTATGTAATTCAGTTCAAGGGTAGCGGTTTTTACATTCCCTCTATAAGTGATATCTTATGATAAGTGTCTTTTTCTGTGTGACTTATTTCACTTAGAATCGTCGTACCCAAATCCACTCATCATGCTGCTACTAGCCTTATGACGTTGATTTCATGGCTGAGTGATATTCCATTGTACATAAGGACCACAACTTCTTTATCCATTCTTGTCTATCCTGGGATATTTAAGGTGTAACAAAGTGGAGGTTCTTGTCAACAGAGCAGCCCTAAACTTTGGGGTGCCTGTGTCTTGCTGATTTTTAGTTTTCCCAATTTATACGCCCATGAGTGGAAGTGCCCTATGCTCTCTAAGCTGAGTTTTTTAGATGTTTCAGGACACACCGTACACTTCTCCAGAGTGGCTGTTGGCAATTTCCATCCCGCCCATCAGCGTAGCAAGGCTCCCATTTCTCCATGGCCTGTCCTGCATTTCTGGTTTTGACACTTTATTCAGCCTGGCCCTTTTGACCGATGGGAAGCGAGACTTCTTTGTAGCGCTGATTTGCCTTTCCAGGTTGCTTGGTTGGCCAAAAAGGGCGTATGCGTTTTTTCCTGAATATATTCAGGAAAAAACGCATACGCCCTTTTTGGCCAAGGGCATCATTGTCGAGGTTTTGCCGCTTTTCCTGTGCTTTAAAGGCGATTCGAATCTACCTCCTGAAATCTGTTTCCTGCAATTCTGCCTTGCTTTCAAATCCTCTTCGTTGCCTTCCCTCAATATATTTGTGGACGAGAGTTATCATTTCTAAGTCTGCAGGTTTGTGAATTGCAGTGCCCCTGAGCTCCATTTTTCAACTCGCTTTCTTGGGAGCTGGCCGCAAAAGCGCAGGATTGCTTCAGGCCCTATTCTGGCTCCGGGCGGCAAGCTGAGCCTGTGGTTAATTCTTCTTCCTGATGGGAAAATAGAGAGACCTGTGCCTGTCCCAACACCTAGAGCTAGTCTCTCATTGGTTCCCCCTCTTCCCGTTCATCCTCAGGACAAATTGCAACCTGTACGGAACAGGAGGTTAAAGGTGCTGATTCTCCAAGCAGGGAGATTGCTAGTATAGCGGCTGGAATGGCGAACCGGAGCACAAGGAGATGAGAAATGAGGTGCGTTTTAGAAACCTTTCCCGATCACACGGTGTACCATCTTCTGGGTTTCTCATGCATGTTTTCGATGTAGGAAGATGCCCTTGAACCTGGAGATTTGGGACCCATGGGATGGGTTCCACGCAGTATTACTTTAAAGGGTCTGCGTTTGCTCACCCAACCTCACCAAGCCTCTCAGCCCTAAGAGTGTCCACCCTTATGTCTCATCCATCTGTGGGTCTACATATGGTCAATCCAGGTTGCATCACAGCCCCTGAACGAATTTTGTCAGAATTTCTCTCTCTTTCACTGTCTCTGTTTCACGGGATTTTAAAAGTAATTGATTTGTATAATGGGGTTTAGCTGCTTTTCACTGCTGTGGTTATGCCGCTTTTCACCCACTTCACTCACTTACAGAGAGATATAAATACATAGGTTTTAAGATTCTTACTAGTCAGATATATTCTTGGGCGATGAATAGGGCGTGTTGAGTCCAGTTCACTGAGGAAGGAGTAGGTCTTGTCTATTACATATTGGGTTTATGGAACGCTATCTGAGGTAATTTGAAACCCTTGTTTTATGCATCACCCCACCTCACCTTTCCCGTTAAGCAGCCCTAGTGTGTTTTCTAAACGTGTGACTCTGACCTGTTATGTAATTCAGTTCAAGGGTAGCGGTTTTTACATTCCCTCTATAAGTGATATCTTATGATAAGTGTCTTTTTCTGTGTGACTTATTTCACTTAGAATCGTCGTACCCAAATCCACTCATCATGCTGCTACTAGCCTTATGACGTTGATTTCATGGCTGAGTGATATTCCATTGTACATAAGGACCACAACTTCTTTATCCATTCTTGTCTATCCTGGGATATTTAAGGTGTAACAAAGTGGAGGTTCTTGTCAACAGAGCAGCCCTAAACTTTGGGGTGCCTGTGTCTTGCTGATTTTTAGTTTTCCCAATTTATACGCCCATGAGTGGAAGTGCCCTATGCTCTCTAAGCTGAGTTTTTTAGATGTTTCAGGACACACCGTACACTTCTCCAGAGTGGCTGTTGGCAATTTACATCCCGCCCATCAGCGTAGCAAGGCTCCCATTTCTCCATGGCCTGTCCTGCATTTCTGGTTTTGACACTTTATTCAGCCTGGCCCTTTTGACCGATGGGAAGCGAGACTTCTTTGTAGCGCTGATTTGCCTTTCCAGGTTGCTTGGTTGGCCAAAAAGGCCGTATGCGTTTTTTCCTGAATATATTCAGGATAAAACACATACGGCCTTTTTGGCCAAGGGCATCATTGTCGAGGTTTTGCCGCTTTTCCTGTGCTTTAAAGGCGATTCGAATCTACCTCCTGAAATCTGTTTCCTGCAATTCTGCCTTGCTTTCAAATCCTCTTCGTTGCCTTCCCTCAATATATTTGTGGACGAGAGTTATCATTTCTAAGTCTGCAGGTTTGTGAATTGCAGTGCCCCTGAGCTCCATTTTTCAACTCGCTTTCTTGGGAGCTGGCCGCAAAAGCGCAGGATTGCTTCAGGCCCTATTCTGGCTCCGGGCGGCAAGCTGAGCCTGTGGTTAATTCTTCTTCCTGATGGGAAAATAGAGTGACCTGTGCCTGTCCCAACACCTAGAGCTAGTCTCTCATTGGTTCCCCCTCTTCCCGTTCATCCTCAGGACAAATTGCAACCTGTACGAACAGGAGGTTAAAGGTGCTGATTCTCCAAGCAGGGAGATTGCTAGTATAGCGGCTGGAATGGCGAACCGGAGCACAAGGAGATGAGAAATGAGGTGCGTTTTAGAAACCTTTCCCGATCACACGGTGTACCATCTTCGGGGTTTCTCATGCATGTTTTCGATGTAGGAAGATGCCCTTGAACCTGGAGATTTGGGACCCATGGGATGGGTTCCACGCAGTATTACTTTAAAGGGTCTGCGTTTGCTCACCCAACCTCACCAAAACTCTCAGCCCCAAGAGTGTCCACCCTTATGTCTCATCCATCTGTGGGTCTACATATGGTCAATCCAGGTTGCATCACAGCCCCTGAACGAATTTTGTCAGAATTTCTCTCTCTTTCACTGTCTTTGTTTCAAGGGTTTTTAAAAGTATTTGATTTTTATAATGGGGTTTAGCTGCTTTTCACTGCTGTGTTTATGCCGCTTTACATCCACTTGACTCACATACAGAGAGATATCAATACATAGGTTTTAAGATTCTTACTAGTCAGATATATTCTTGGGCGATGAATAGGGCGTGTTGAGTCCAGTTCACTGAGGAAGGAGTAGGTCTTGTCTATTACATATTGGGTTTATGGAACGCTATCTGAGCTAATTTGAAACCCTTGTTTTATGCATCACCCCACCTCACCTTTCCCGTTAAGCAGCCATAGTGTGTTTTCTAAACGTGTGACACTGACCTGTTATGTAATTCAGTTCAAGGGTAGCGGTTTTTACATTCCCTCTATAAGTGATATCTTATGATAAGTGTCTTTTTCTGTGTGACTTATTTCACTTAGAATCGTCGTACCCAAATCCACTCATCATGCTGCTACTAGCCTTATGACGTTGATTTCATGGCTGAGTGATATTCCATTGTACATAAGGACCACAACTTCTTTATCCATTCTTGTCTATCCTGGGATATTTAAGTTGTAACAAAGTGGAGGTTCTTGTCAACAGAGCAGCCCTAAACTTTGGGGTGCCTGTGTCTTGCTGATTTTTAGTTTTCCCAATTTATACGCCCATGAGTGGAAGTGCCCTATGCTCTCTAAGCTGAGTTTTTTAGATGTTTCAGGACACACCGTACACTTCTCCAGAGTGGCTGTTGGCAATTTACATCCCGCCCATCAGCGTAGCAAGGCTCCCATTTCTCCATGGCCTGTCCTGCATTTCTGGTTTTGACACTTTATTCAGCCTGGCCCTTTTGACCGATGGGAAGCGAGACTTCTTTGTAGCGCTGATTTGCCTTTCCAGGTTGCTTGGTTGGCCAAAAAGGGCGTATGCGTTTTTTCCTGAATATATTCAGGAAAAAACGCATACGCCCTTTTTGGCCAAGGGCATCATTGTCGAGGTTTTGCCGCTTTTCCTGTGCTTTAAAGGCGATTCGAATCTACCTCCTGAAATCTGTTTCCTGCAATTCTGCCTTGCTTTCAAATCCTCTTCGTTGCCTTCCCTCAATATATTTGTGGACGAGAGTTATCATTTCTAAGTCTGCAGGTTTGTGAATTGCAGTGCCCCTGAGCTCCATTTTTCAACTCGCTTTCTTGGGAGCTGGCCGCAAAAGCGCAGGATTGCTTCAGGCCCTATTCTGGCTCCGGGCGGCAAGCTGAGCCTGTGGTTAATTCTTCTTCCTGATGGGAAAATAGAGAGACCTGTGCCTGTCCCAACACCTAGAGCTAGTCTCTCATTGGTTCCCCCTCTTCCCGTTCATCCTCAGGACAAATTGCAACCTGTACGGAACAGGAGGTTAAAGGTGCTGATTCTCCAAGCAGGGAGATTGCTAGTATAGCGGCTGGAATGGCGAACCGGAGCACAAGGAGATGAGAAATGAGGTGCGTTTTAGAAACCTTTCCCGATCACACGGTGTACCATCTTCTGGGTTTCTCATGCATGTTTTCGATGTAGGAAGATGCCCTTGAACCTGGAGATTTGGGACCCATGGGATGGGTTCCACGCAGTATTACTTTAAAGGGTCTGCGTTTGCTCACCCAACCTCACCAAGCCTCTCAGCCCTAAGAGTGTCCACCCTTATGTCTCATCCATCTGTGGGTCTACATATGGTCAATCCAGGTTGCATCACAGCCCCTGAACGAATTTTGTCAGAATTTCTCTCTCTTTCACTGTCTCTGTTTCACGGGATTTTAAAAGTAATTGATTTGTATAATGGGGTTTAGCTGCTTTTCACTGCTGTGGTTATGCCGCTTTTCACCCACTTCACTCACTTACAGAGAGATATAAATACATAGGTTTTAAGATTCTTACTAGTCAGATATATTCTTGGGCGATGAATAGGGCGTGTTGAGTCCAGTTCACTGAGGAAGGAGTAGGTCTTGTCTATTACATATTGGGTTTATGGAACGCTATCTGAGGTAATTTGAAACCCTTGTTTTATGCATCACCCCACCTCACCTTTCCCGTTAAGCAGCCCTAGTGTGTTTTCTAAACGTGTGACTCTGACCTGTTATGTAATTCAGTTCAAGGGTAGCGGTTTTTACATTCCCTCTATAAGTGATATCTTATGATAAGTGTCTTTTTCTGTGTGACTTATTTCACTTAGAATCGTCGTACCCAAATCCACTCATCATGCTGCTACTAGCCTTATGACGTTGATTTCATGGCTGAGTGATATTCCATTGTACATAAGGACCACAACTTCTTTATCCATTCTTGTCTATCCTGGGATATTTAAGGTGTAACAAAGTGGAGGTTCTTGTCAACAGAGCAGCCCTAAACTTTGGGGTGCCTGTGTCTTGCTGATTTTTAGTTTTCCCAATTTATACGCCCATGAGTGGAAGTGCCCTATGCTCTCTAAGCTGAGTTTTTTAGATGTTTCAGGACACACCGTACACTTCTCCAGAGTGGCTGTTGGCAATTTACATCCCGCCCATCAGCGTAGCAAGGCTCCCATTTCTCCATGGCCTGTCCTGCATTTCTGGTTTTGACACTTTATTCAGCCTGGCCCTTT
Organism: Balaenoptera ricei; assembly: GCF_028023285.1. Classification (NCBI taxonomy): domain Eukaryota; kingdom Metazoa; phylum Chordata; class Mammalia; order Artiodactyla; family Balaenopteridae; genus Balaenoptera; species Balaenoptera ricei. The sequence continues at coordinate 86,677,457 of NC_082640.1, read as the reverse complement.
TGACCGATGGGAAGCGAGACTTCTTTGTAGCGCTGATTTGCCTTTCCAGGTTGCTTGGTTGGCCAAAAAGGCCGTATGCGTTTTTTCCTGAATATATTCAGGATAAAACACATACGGCCTTTTTGGCCAAGGGCATCATTGTCGAGGTTTTGCCGCTTTTCCTGTGCTTTAAAGGCGATTCGAATCTACCTCCTGAAATCTGTTTCCTGCAATTCTGCCTTGCTTTCAAATCCTCTTCGTTGCCTTCCCTCAATATATTTGTGGACGAGAGTTATCATTTCTAAGTCTGCAGGTTTGTGAATTGCAGTGCCCCTGAGCTCCATTTTTCAACTCGCTTTCTTGGGAGCTGGCCGCAAAAGCGCAGGATTGCTTCAGGCCCTATTCTGGCTCCGGGCGGCAAGCTGAGCCTGTGGTTAATTCTTCTTCCTGATGGGAAAATAGAGTGACCTGTGCCTGTCCCAACACCTAGAGCTAGTCTCTCATTGGTTCCCCCTCTTCCCGTTCATCCTCAGGACAAATTGCAACCTGTACGAACAGGAGGTTAAAGGTGCTGATTCTCCAAGCAGGGAGATTGCTAGTATAGCGGCTGGAATGGCGAACCGGAGCACAAGGAGATGAGAAATGAGGTGCGTTTTAGAAACCTTTCCCGATCACACGGTGTACCATCTTCGGGGTTTCTCATGCATGTTTTCGATGTAGGAAGATGCCCTTGAACCTGGAGATTTGGGACCCATGGGATGGGTTCCACGCAGTATTACTTTAAAGGGTCTGCGTTTGCTCACCCAACCTCACCAAAACTCTCAGCCCCAAGAGTGTCCACCCTTATGTCTCATCCATCTGTGGGTCTACATATGGTCAATCCAGGTTGCATCACAGCCCCTGAACGAATTTTGTCAGAATTTCTCTCTCTTTCACTGTCTTTGTTTCAAGGGTTTTTAAAAGTATTTGATTTTTATAATGGGGTTTAGCTGCTTTTCACTGCTGTGTTTATGCCGCTTTACATCCACTTGACTCACATACAGAGAGATATCAATACATAGGTTTTAAGATTCTTACTAGTCAGATATATTCTTGGGCGATGAATAGGGCGTGTTGAGTCCAGTTCACTGAGGAAGGAGTAGGTCTTGTCTATTACATATTGGGTTTATGGAACGCTATCTGAGGTAATTTGAAACCCTTGTTTTATGCATCACCCCACCTCACCTTTCCCGTTAAGCAGCCATAGTGTGTTTTCTAAACGTGTGACACTGACCTGTTATGTAATTCAGTTCAAGGGTAGCGGTTTTTACATTCCCTCTATAAGTGATATCTTATGATAAGTGTCTTTTTCTGTGTGACTTATTTCACTTAGAATCGTCGTACCCAAATCCACTCATCATGCTGCTACTAGCCTTATGACGTTGATTTCATGGCTGAGTGATATTCCATTGTACATAAGGACCACAACTTCTTTATCCATTCTTGTCTATCCTGGGATATTTAAGTTGTAACAAAGTGGAGGTTCTTGTCAACAGAGCAGCCCTAAACTTTGGGGTGCCTGTGTCTTGCTGATTTTTAGTTTTCCCAATTTATACGCCCATGAGTGGAAGTGCCCTATGCTCTCTAAGCTGAGTTTTTTAGATGTTTCAGGACACACCGTACACTTCTCCAGAGTGGCTGTTGGCAATTTACATCCCGCCCATCAGCGTAGCAAGGCTCCCATTTCTCCATGGCCTGTCCTGCATTTCTGGTTTTGACACTTTATTCAGCCTGGCCCTTTTGACCGATGGGAAGCGAGACTTCTTTGTAGCGCTGATTTGCCTTTCCAGGTTGCTTGGTTGGCCAAAAAGGGCGTATGCGTTTTTTCCTGAATATATTCAGGAAAAAACGCATACGCCCTTTTTGGCCAAGGGCATCATTGTCGAGGTTTTGCTGCTTTTCCTGTGCTTTAAAGGCGATTCGAATCTACCTCCTGAAATCTGTTTCCTGCAATTCTGCCTTGCTTTCAAATCCTCTTCGTTGCCTTCCCTCAATATATTTGTGGACGAGAGTTATCATTTCTAAGTCTGCAGGTTTGTGAATTGCAGTGCCCCTGAGCTCCATTTTTCAACTCGCTTTCTTGGGAGCTGGCCGCAAAAGCGCAGGATTGCTTCAGGCCCTATTCTGGCTCCGGGCGGCAAGCTGAGCCTGTGGTTAATTCTTCTTCCTGATGGGAAAATAGAGAGACCTGTGCCTGTCCCAACACCTAGAGCTAGTCTCTCATTGGTTCCCCCTCTTCCCGTTCATCCTCAGGACAAATTGCAACCTGTACGGAACAGGAGGTTAAAGGTGCTGATTCTCCAAGCAGGGAGATTGCTAGTATAGCGGCTGGAATGGCGAACCGGAGCACAAGGAGATGAGAAATGAGGTGCGTTTTAGAAACCTTTCCCGATCACACGGTGTACCATCTTCTGGGTTTCTCATGCATGTTTTCGATGTAGGAAGATGCCCTTGAACCTGGAGATTTGGGACCCATGGGATGGGTTCCACGCAGTATTACTTTAAAGGGTCTGCGTTTGCTCACCCAACCTCACCAAGCCTCTCAGCCCTAAGAGTGTCCACCCTTATGTCTCATCCATCTGTGGGTCTACATATGGTCAATCCAGGTTGCATCACAGCCCCTGAACGAATTTTGTCAGAATTTCTCTCTCTTTCACTGTCTCTGTTTCACGGGATTTTAAAAGTAATTGATTTGTATAATGGGGTTTAGCTGCTTTTCACTGCTGTGGTTATGCCGCTTTTCACCCACTTCACTCACTTACAGAGAGATATAAATACATAGGTTTTAAGATTCTTACTAGTCAGATATATTCTTGGGCGATGAATAGGGCGTGTTGAGTCCAGTTCACTGAGGAAGGAGTAGGTCTTGTCTATTACATATTGGGTTTATGGAACGCTATCTGAGGTAATTTGAAACCCTTGTTTTATGCATCACCCCACCTCACCTTTCCCGTTAAGCAGCCCTAGTGTGTTTTCTAAACGTGTGACTCTGACCTGTTATGTAATTCAGTTCAAGGGTAGCGGTTTTTACATTCCCTCTATAAGTGATATCTTATGATAAGTGTCTTTTTCTGTGTGACTTATTTCACTTAGAATCGTCGTACCCAAATCCACTCATCATGCTGCTACTAGCCTTATGACGTTGATTTCATGGCTGAGTGATATTCCATTGTACATAAGGACCACAACTTCTTTATCCATTCTTGTCTATCCTGGGATATTTAAGGTGTAACAAAGTGGAGGTTCTTGTCAACAGAGCAGCCCTAAACTTTGGGGTGCCTGTGTCTTGCTGATTTTTAGTTTTCCCAATTTATACGCCCATGAGTGGAAGTGCCCTATGCTCTCTAAGCTGAGTTTTTTAGATGTTTCAGGACACACCGTACACTTCTCCAGAGTGGCTGTTGGCAATTTACATCCCGCCCATCAGCGTAGCAAGGCTCCCATTTCTCCATGGCCTGTCCTGCATTTCTGGTTTTGACACTTTATTCAGCCTGGCCCTTTTGACCGATGGGAAGCGAGACTTCTTTGTAGCGCTGATTTGCCTTTCCAGGTTGCTTGGTTGGCCAAAAAGGCCGTATGCGTTTTTTCCTGAATATATTCAGGATAAAACACATACGGCCTTTTTGGCCAAGGGCATCATTGTCGAGGTTTTGCCGCTTTTCCTGTGCTTTAAAGGCGATTCGAATCTACCTCCTGAAATCTGTTTCCTGCAATTCTGCCTTGCTTTCAAATCCTCTTCGTTGCCTTCCCTCAATATATTTGTGGACGAGAGTTATCATTTCTAAGTCTGCAGGTTTGTGAATTGCAGTGCCCCTGAGCTCCATTTTTCAACTCGCTTTCTTGGGAGCTGGCCGCAAAAGCGCAGGATTGCTTCAGGCCCTATTCTGGCTCCGGGCGGCAAGCTGAGCCTGTGGTTAATTCTTCTTCCTGATGGGAAAATAGAGTGACCTGTGCCTGTCCCAACACCTAGAGCTAGTCTCTCATTGGTTCCCCCTCTTCCCGTTCATCCTCAGGACAAATTGCAACCTGTACGAACAGGAGGTTAAAGGTGCTGATTCTCCAAGCAGGGAGATTGCTAGTATAGCGGCTGGAATGGCGAACCGGAGCACAAGGAGATGAGAAATGAGGTGCGTTTTAGAAACCTTTCCCGATCACACGGTGTACCATCTTCGGGGTTTCTCATGCATGTTTTCGATGTAGGAAGATGCCCTTGAACCTGGAGATTTGGGACCCATGGGATGGGTTCCACGCAGTATTACTTTAAAGGGTCTGCGTTTGCTCACCCAACCTCACCAAAACTCTCAGCCCCAAGAGTGTCCACCCTTATGTCTCATCCATCTGTGGGTCTACATATGGTCAATCCAGGTTGCATCACAGCCCCTGAACGAATTTTGTCAGAATTTCTCTCTCTTTCACTGTCTTTGTTTCAAGGGTTTTTAAAAGTATTTGATTTTTATAATGGGGTTTAGCTGCTTTTCACTGCTGTGTTTATGCCGCTTTACATCCACTTGACTCACATACAGAGAGATATCAATACATAGGTTTTAAGATTCTTACTAGTCAGATATATTCTTGGGCGATGAATAGGGCGTGTTGAGTCCAGTTCACTGAGGAAGGAGTAGGTCTTGTCTATTACATATTGGGTTTATGGAACGCTATCTGAGCTAATTTGAAACCCTTGTTTTATGCATCACCCCACCTCACCTTTCCCGTTAAGCAGCCATAGTGTGTTTTCTAAACGTGTGACACTGACCTGTTATGTAATTCAGTTCAAGGGTAGCGGTTTTTACATTCCCTCTATAAGTGATATCTTATGATAAGTGTCTTTTTCTGTGTGACTTATTTCACTTAGAATCGTCGTACCCAAATCCACTCATCATGCTGCTACTAGCCTTATGACGTTGATTTCATGGCTGAGTGATATTCCATTGTACATAAGGACCACAACTTCTTTATCCATTCTTGTCTATCCTGGGATATTTAAGTTGTAACAAAGTGGAGGTTCTTGTCAACAGAGCAGCCCTAAACTTTGGGGTGCCTGTGTCTTGCTGATTTTTAGTTTTCCCAATTTATACGCCCATGAGTGGAAGTGCCCTATGCTCTCTAAGCTGAGTTTTTTAGATGTTTCAGGACACACCGTACACTTCTCCAGAGTGGCTGTTGGCAATTTACATCCCGCCCATCAGCGTAGCAAGGCTCCCATTTCTCCATGGCCTGTCCTGCATTTCTGGTTTTGACACTTTATTCAGCCTGGCCCTTTTGACCGATGGGAAGCGAGACTTCTTTGTAGCGCTGATTTGCCTTTCCAGGTTGCTTGGTTGGCCAAAAAGGGCGTATGCGTTTTTTCCTGAATATATTCAGGAAAAAACGCATACGCCCTTTTTGGCCAAGGGCATCATTGTCGAGGTTTTGCCGCTTTTCCTGTGCTTTAAAGGCGATTCGAATCTACCTCCTGAAATCTGTTTCCTGCAATTCTGCCTTGCTTTCAAATCCTCTTCGTTGCCTTCCCTCAATATATTTGTGGACGAGAGTTATCATTTCTAAGTCTGCAGGTTTGTGAATTGCAGTGCCCCTGAGCTCCATTTTTCAACTCGCTTTCTTGGGAGCTGGCCGCAAAAGCGCAGGATTGCTTCAGGCCCTATTCTGGCTCCGGGCGGCAAGCTGAGCCTGTGGTTAATTCTTCTTCCTGATGGGAAAATAGAGAGACCTGTGCCTGTCCCAACACCTAGAGCTAGTCTCTCATTGGTTCCCCCTCTTCCCGTTCATCCTCAGGACAAATTGCAACCTGTACGGAACAGGAGGTTAAAGGTGCTGATTCTCCAAGCAGGGAGATTGCTAGTATAGCGGCTGGAATGGCGAACCGGAGCACAAGGAGATGAGAAATGAGGTGCGTTTTAGAAACCTTTCCCGATCACACGGTGTACCATCTTCTGGGTTTCTCATGCATGTTTTCGATGTAGGAAGATGCCCTTGAACCTGGAGATTTGGGACCCATGGGATGGGTTCCACGCAGTATTACTTTAAAGGGTCTGCGTTTGCTCACCCAACCTCACCAAGCCTCTCAGCCCTAAGAGTGTCCACCCTTATGTCTCATCCATCTGTGGGTCTACATATGGTCAATCCAGGTTGCATCACAGCCCCTGAACGAATTTTGTCAGAATTTCTCTCTCTTTCACTGTCTCTGTTTCACGGGATTTTAAAAGTAATTGATTTGTATAATGGGGTTTAGCTGCTTTTCACTGCTGTGGTTATGCCGCTTTTCACCCACTTCACTCACTTACAGAGAGATATAAATACATAGGTTTTAAGATTCTTACTAGTCAGATATATTCTTGGGCGATGAATAGGGCGTGTTGAGTCCAGTTCACTGAGGAAGGAGTAGGTCTTGTCTATTACATATTGGGTTTATGGAACGCTATCTGAGGTAATTTGAAACCCTTGTTTTATGCATCACCCCACCTCACCTTTCCCGTTAAGCAGCCCTAGTGTGTTTTCTAAACGTGTGACTCTGACCTGTTATGTAATTCAGTTCAAGGGTAGCGGTTTTTACATTCCCTCTATAAGTGATATCTTATGATAAGTGTCTTTTTCTGTGTGACTTATTTCACTTAGAATCGTCGTACCCAAATCCACTCATCATGCTGCTACTAGCCTTATGACGTTGATTTCATGGCTGAGTGATATTCCATTGTACATAAGGACCACAACTTCTTTATCCATTCTTGTCTATCCTGGGATATTTAAGGTGTAACAAAGTGGAGGTTCTTGTCAACAGAGCAGCCCTAAACTTTGGGGTGCCTGTGTCTTGCTGATTTTTAGTTTTCCCAATTTATACGCCCATGAGTGGAAGTGCCCTATGCTCTCTAAGCTGAGTTTTTTAGATGTTTCAGGACACACCGTACACTTCTCCAGAGTGGCTGTTGGCAATTTACATCCCGCCCATCAGCGTAGCAAGGCTCCCATTTCTCCATGGCCTGTCCTGCATTTCTGGTTTTGACACTTTATTCAGCCTGGCCCTTTTGACCGATGGGAAGCGAGACTTCTTTGTAGCGCTGATTTGCCTTTCCAGGTTGCTTGGTTGGCCAAAAAGGCCGTATGCGTTTTTTCCTGAATATATTCAGGATAAAACACATACGGCCTTTTTGGCCAAGGGCATCATTGTCGAGGTTTTGCCGCTTTTCCTGTGCTTTAAAGGCGATTCGAATCTACCTCCTGAAATCTGTTTCCTGCAATTCTGCCTTGCTTTCAAATCCTCTTCGTTGCCTTCCCTCAATATATTTGTGGACGAGAGTTATCATTTCTAAGTCTGCAGGTTTGTGAATTGCAGTGCCCCTGAGCTCCATTTTTCAACTCGCTTTCTTGGGAGCTGGCCGCAAAAGCGCAGGATTGCTTCAGGCCCTATTCTGGCTCCGGGCGGCAAGCTGAGCCTGTGGTTAATTCTTCTTCCTGATGGGAAAATAGAGTGACCTGTGCCTGTCCCAACACCTAGAGCTAGTCTCTCATTGGTTCCCCCTCTTCCCGTTCATCCTCAGGACAAATTGCAACCTGTACGAACAGGAGGTTAAAGGTGCTGATTCTCCAAGCAGGGAGATTGCTAGTATAGCGGCTGGAATGGCGAACCGGAGCACAAGGAGATGAGAAATGAGGTGCGTTTTAGAAACCTTTCCCGATCACACGGTGTACCATCTTCGGGGTTTCTCATGCATGTTTTCGATGTAGGAAGATGCCCTTGAACCTGGAGATTTGGGACCCATGGGATGGGTTCCACGCAGTATTACTTTAAAGGGTCTGCGTTTGCTCACCCAACCTCACCAAAACTCTCAGCCCCAAGAGTGTCCACCCTTATGTCTCATCCATCTGTGGGTCTACATATGGTCAATCCAGGTTGCATCACAGCCCCTGAATGAATTTTGTCAGAATTTCTCTCTCTTTCACTGTCTTTGTTTCAAGGGTTTTTAAAAGTATTTGATTTTTATAATGGGGTTTAGCTGCTTTTCACTGCTGTGTTTATGCCGCTTTACATCCACTTGACTCACATACAGAGAGATATCAATACATAGGTTTTAAGATTCTTACTAGTCAGATATATTCTTGGGCGATGAATAGGGCGTGTTGAGTCCAGTTCACTGAGGAAGGAGTAGGTCTTGTCTATTACATATTGGGTTTATGGAACGCTATCTGAGCTAATTTGAAACCCTTGTTTTATGCATCACCCCACCTCACCTTTCCCGTTAAGCAGCCATAGTGTGTTTTCTAAACGTGTGACACTGACCTGTTATGTAATTCAGTTCAAGGGTAGCGGTTTTTACATTCCCTCTATAAGTGATATCTTATGATAAGTGTCTTTTTCTGTGTGACTTATTTCACTTAGAATCGTCGTACCCAAATCCACTCATCATGCTGCTACTAGCCTTATGACGTTGATTTCATGGCTGAGTGATATTCCATTGTACATAAGGACCACAACTTCTTTATCCATTCTTGTCTATCCTGGGATATTTAAGTTGTAACAAAGTGGAGGTTCTTGTCAACAGAGCAGCCCTAAACTTTGGGGTGCCTGTGTCTTGCTGATTTTTAGTTTTCCCAATTTATACGCCCATGAGTGGAAGTGCCCTATGCTCTCTAAGCTGAGTTTTTTAGATGTTTCAGGACACACCGTACACTTCTCCAGAGTGGCTGTTGGCAATTTACATCCCGCCCATCAGCGTAGCAAGGCTCCCATTTCTCCATGGCCTGTCCTGCATTTCTGGTTTTGACACTTTATTCAGCCTGGCCCTTTTGACCGATGGGAAGCGAGACTTCTTTGTAGCGCTGATTTGCCTTTCCAGGTTGCTTGGTTGGCCAAAAAGGGCGTATGCGTTTTTTCCTGAATATATTCAGGAAAAAACGCATACGCCCTTTTTGGCCAAGGGCATCATTGTCGAGGTTTTGCTGCTTTTCCTGTGCTTTAAAGGCGATTCGAATCTACCTCCTGAAATCTGTTTCCTGCAATTCTGCCTTGCTTTCAAATCCTCTTCGTTGCCTTCCCTCAATATATTTGTGGACGAGAGTTATCATTTCTAAGTCTGCAGGTTTGTGAATTGCAGTGCCCCTGAGCTCCATTTTTCAACTCGCTTTCTTGGGAGCTGGCCGCAAAAGCGCAGGATTGCTTCAGGCCCTATTCTGGCTCCGGGCGGCAAGCTGAGCCTGTGGTTAATTCTTCTTCCTGATGGGAAAATAGAGAGACCTGTGCCTGTCCCAACACCTAGAGCTAGTCTCTCATTGGTTCCCCCTCTTCCCGTTCATCCTCAGGACAAATTGCAACCTGTACGGAACAGGAGGTTAAAGGTGCTGATTCTCCAAGCAGGGAGATTGCTAGTATAGCGGCTGGAATGGCGAACCGGAGCACAAGGAGATGAGAAATGAGGTGCGTTTTAGAAACCTTTCCCGATCACACGGTGTACCATCTTCTGGGTTTCTCATGCATGTTTTCGATGTAGGAAGATGCCCTTGAACCTGGAGATTTGGGACCCATGGGATGGGTTCCACGCAGTATTACTTTAAAGGGTCTGCGTTTGCTCACCCAACCTCACCAAGCCTCTCAGCCCTAAGAGTGTCCACCCTTATGTCTCATCCATCTGTGGGTCTACATATGGTCAATCCAGGTTGCATCACAGCCCCTGAACGAATTTTGTCAGAATTTCTCTCTCTTTCACTGTCTCTGTTTCACGGGATTTTAAAAGTAATTGATTTGTATAATGGGGTTTAGCTGCTTTTCACTGCTGTGGTTATGCCGCTTTTCACCCACTTCACTCACTTACAGAGAGATATAAATACATAGGTTTTAAGATTCTTACTAGTCAGATATATTCTTGGGCGATGAATAGGGCGTGTTGAGTCCAGTTCACTGAGGAAGGAGTAGGTCTTGTCTATTACATATTGGGTTTATGGAACGCTATCTGAGGTAATTTGAAACCCTTGTTTTATGCATCACCCCACCTCACCTTTCCCGTTAAGCAGCCCTAGTGTGTTTTCTAAACGTGTGACTCTGACCTGTTATGTAATTCAGTTCAAGGGTAGCGGTTTTTACATTCCCTCTATAAGTGATATCTTATGATAAGTGTCTTTTTCTGTGTGACTTATTTCACTTAGAATCGTCGTACCCAAATCCACTCATCATGCTGCTACTAGCCTTATGACGTTGATTTCATGGCTGAGTGATATTCCATTGTACATAAGGACCACAACTTCTTTATCCATTCTTGTCTATCCTGGGATATTTAAGGTGTAACAAAGTGGAGGTTCTTGTCAACAGAGCAGCCCTAAACTTTGGGGTGCCTGTGTCTTGCTGATTTTTAGTTTTCCCAATTTATACGCCCATGAGTGGAAGTGCCCTATGCTCTCTAAGCTGAGTTTTTTAGATGTTTCAGGACACACCGTACACTTCTCCAGAGTGGCTGTTGGCAATTTACATCCCGCCCATCAGCGTAGCAAGGCTCCCATTTCTCCATGGCCTGTCCTGCATTTCTGGTTTTGACACTTTATTCAGCCTGGCCCTTTTGACCGATGGGAAGCGAGACTTCTTTGTAGCGCTGATTTGCCTTTCCAGGTTGCTTGGTTGGCCAAAAAGGCCGTATGCGTTTTTTCCTGAATATATTCAGGATAAAACACATACGGCCTTTTTGGCCAAGGGCATCATTGTCGAGGTTTTGCCGCTTTTCCTGTGCTTTAAAGGCGATTCGAATCTACCTCCTGAAATCTGTTTCCTGCAATTCTGCCTTGCTTTCAAATCCTCTTCGTTGCCTTCCCTCAATATATTTGTGGACGAGAGTTATCATTTCTAAGTCTGCAGGTTTGTGAATTGCAGTGCCCCTGAGCTCCATTTTTCAACTCGCTTTCTTGGGAGCTGGCCGCAAAAGCGCAGGATTGCTTCAGGCCCTATTCTGGCTCCGGGCGGCAAGCTGAGCCTGTGGTTAATTCTTCTTCCTGATGGGAAAATAGAGTGACCTGTGCCTGTCCCAACACCTAGAGCTAGTCTCTCATTGGTTCCCCCTCTTCCCGTTCATCCTCAGGACAAATTGCAACCTGTACGAACAGGAGGTTAAAGGTGCTGATTCTCCAAGCAGGGAGATTGCTAGTATAGCGGCTGGAATGGCGAACCGGAGCACAAGGAGATGAGAAATGAGGTGCGTTTTAGAAACCTTTCCCGATCACACGGTGTACCATCTTCGGGGTTTCTCATGCATGTTTTCGATGTAGGAAGATGCCCTTGAACCTGGAGATTTGGGACCCATGGGATGGGTTCCACGCAGTATTACTTTAAAGGGTCTGCGTTTGCTCACCCAACCTCACCAAAACTCTCAGCCCCAAGAGTGTCCACCCTTATGTCTCATCCATCTGTGGGTCTACATATGGTCAATCCAGGTTGCATCACAGCCCCTGAACGAATTTTGTCAGAATTTCTCTCTCTTTCACTGTCTTTGTTTCAAGGGTTTTTAAAAGTATTTGATTTTTATAATGGGGTTTAGCTGCTTTTCACTGCTGTGTTTATGCCGCTTTACATCCACTTGACTCACATACAGAGAGATATCAATACATAGGTTTTAAGATTCTTACTAGTCAGATATATTCTTGGGCGATGAATAGGGCGTGTTGAGTCCAGTTCACTGAGGAAGGAGTAGGTCTTGTCTATTACATATTGGGTTTATGGAACGCTATCTGAGCTAATTTGAAACCCTTGTTTTATGCATCACCCCACCTCACCTTTCCCGTTAAGCAGCCATAGTGTGTTTTCTAAACGTGTGACACTGACCTGTTATGTAATTCAGTTCAAGGGTAGCGGTTTTTACATTCCCTCTATAAGTGATATCTTATGATAAGTGTCTTTTTCTGTGTGACTTATTTCACTTAGAATCGTCGTACCCAAATCCACTCATCATGCTGCTACTAGCCTTATGACGTTGATTTCATGGCTGAGTGATATTCCATTGTACATAAGGACCACAACTTCTTTATCCATTCTTGTCTATCCTGGGATATTTAAGTTGTAACAAAGTGGAGGTTCTTGTCAACAGAGCAGCCCTAAACTTTGGGGTGCCTGTGTCTTGCTGATTTTTAGTTTTCCCAATTTATACGCCCATGAGTGGAAGTGCCCTATGCTCTCTAAGCTGAGTTTTTTAGATGTTTCAGGACACACCGTACACTTCTCCAGAGTGGCTGTTGGCAATTTACATCCCGCCCATCAGCGTAGCAAGGCTCCCATTTCTCCATGGCCTGTCCTGCATTTCTGGTTTTGACACTTTATTCAGCCTGGCCCTTTTGACCGATGGGAAGCGAGACTTCTTTGTAGCGCTGATTTGCCTTTCCAGGTTGCTTGGTTGGCCAAAAAGGCCGTATGCGTTTTTTCCTGAATATATTCAGGAAAAAACGCATACGCCCTTTTTGGCCAAGGGCATCCTTGTCGAGGTTTTGCCGCTTTTCCTGTGCTTTAAAGGCGATTCGAATCTACCTCCTGAAATCTGTTTCCTGCAATTCTGCCTTGCTTTCAAATCCTCTTCGTTGCCTTCCCTCAATATATTTGTGGACGAGAGTTATCATTTCTAAGTCTGCAGGTTTGTGAATTGCAGTGCCCCTGAGCTCCATTTTTCAACTCGCTTTCTTGGGAGCTGGCCGCAAAAGCGCAGGATTGCTTCAGGCCCTATTCTGGCTCCGGGCGGCAAGCTGAGCCTGTGGTTAATTCTTCTTCCTGATGGGAAAATAGAGAGACCTGTGCCTGTCCCAACACCTAGAGCTAGTCTCTCATTGGTTCCCCCTCTTCCCGTTCATCCTCAGGACAAATTGCAACCTGTACGGAACAGGAGGTTAAAGGTGCTGATTCTCCAAGCAGGGAGATTGCTAGTATAGCGGCTGGAATGGCGAACCGGAGCACAAGGAGATGAGAAATGAGGTGCGTTTTAGAAACCTTTCCCGATCACACGGTGTACCATCTTCTGGGTTTCTCATGCATGTTTTCGATGTAGGAAGATGCCCTTGAACCTGGAGATTTGGGACCCATGGGATGGGTTCCACGCAGTATTACTTTAAAGGGTCTGCGTTTGCTCACCCAACCTCACCAAGCCTCTCAGCCCTAAGAGTGTCCACCCTTATGTCTCATCCATCTGTGGGTCTACATATGGTCAATCCAGGTTGCATCACAGCCCCTGAACGAATTTTGTCAGAATTTCTCTCTCTTTCACTGTCTCTGTTTCACGGGATTTTAAAAGTAATTGATTTGTATAATGGGGTTTAGCTGCTTTTCACTGCTGTGGTTATGCCGCTTTTCACCCACTTCACTCACTTACAGAGAGATATAAATACATAGGTTTTAAGATTCTTACTAGTCAGATATATTCTTGGGCGATGAATAGGGCGTGTTGAGTCCAGTTCACTGAGGAAGGAGTAGGTCTTGTCTATTACATATTGGGTTTATGGAACGCTATCTGAGGTAATTTGAAACCCTTGTTTTATGCATCACCCCACCTCACCTTTCCCGTTAAGCAGCCCTAGTGTGTTTTCTAAACGTGTGACTCTGACCTGTTATGTAATTCAGTTCAAGGGTAGCGGTTTTTACATTCCCTCTATAAGTGATATCTTATGATAAGTGTCTTTTTCTGTGTGACTTATTTCACTTAGAATCGTCGTACCCAAATCCACTCATCATGCTGCTACTAGCCTTATGACGTTGATTTCATGGCTGAGTGATATTCCATTGTACATAAGGACCACAACTTCTTTATCCATTCTTGTCTATCCTGGGATATTTAAGGTGTAACAAAGTGGAGGTTCTTGTCAACAGAGCAGCCCTAAACTTTGGGGTGCCTGTGTCTTGCTGATTTTTAGTTTTCCCAATTTATACGCCCATGAGTGGAAGTGCCCTATGCTCTCTAAGCTGAGTTTTTTAGATGTTTCAGGACACACCGTACACTTCTCCAGAGTGGCTGTTGGCAATTTACATCCCGCCCATCAGCGTAGCAAGGCTCCCATTTCTCCATGGCCTGTCCTGCATTTCTGGTTTTGACACTTTATTCAGCCTGGCCCTTTTGACCGATGGGAAGCGAGACTTCTTTGTAGCGCTGATTTGCCTTTCCAGGTTGCTTGGTTGGCCAAAAAGGCCGTATGCGTTTTTTCCTGAATATATTCAGGATAAAACACATACGGCCTTTTTGGCCAAGGGCATCATTGTCGAGGTTTTGCCGCTTTTCCTGTGCTTTAAAGGCGATTCGAATCTACCTCCTGAAATCTGTTTCCTGCAATTCTGCCTTGCTTTCAAATCCTCTTCGTTGCCTTCCCTCAATATATTTGTGGACGAGAGTTATCATTTCTAAGTCTGCAGGTTTGTGAATTGCAGTGCCCCTGAGCTCCATTTTTCAACTCGCTTTCTTGGGAGCTGGCCGCAAAAGCGCAGGATTGCTTCAGGCCCTATTCTGGCTCCGGGCGGCAAGCTGAGCCTGTGGTTAATTCTTCTTCCTGATGGGAAAATAGAGTGACCTGTGCCTGTCCCAACACCTAGAGCTAGTCTCTCATTGGTTCCCCCTCTTCCCGTTCATCCTCAGGACAAATTGCAACCTGTACGAACAGGAGGTTAAAGGTGCTGATTCTCCAAGCAGGGAGATTGCTAGTATAGCGGCTGGAATGGCGAACCGGAGCACAAGGAGATGAGAAATGAGGTGCGTTTTAGAAACCTTTCCCGATCACACGGTGTACCATCTTCGGGGTTTCTCATGCATGTTTTCGATGTAGGAAGATGCCCTTGAACCTGGAGATTTGGGACCCATGGGATGGGTTCCACGCAGTATTACTTTAAAGGGTCTGCGTTTGCTCACCCAACCTCACCAAAACTCTCAGCCCCAAGAGTGTCCACTCTTATGTCTCATCCATCTGTGGGTCTACATATGGTCAATCCAGGTTGCATCACAGCCCCTGAACGAATTTTGTCAGAATTTCTCTCTCTTTCACTGTCTTTGTTTCAAGGGTTTTTAAAAGTATTTGATTTTTATAATGGGGTTTAGCTGCTTTTCACTGCTGTGTTTATGCCGCTTTACATCCACTTGACTCACATACAGAGAGATATCAATACATAGGTTTTAAGATTCTTACTAGTCAGATATATTCTTGGGCGATGAATAGGGCGTGTTGAGTCCAGTTCACTGAGGAAGGAGTAGGTCTTGTCTATTACATATTGGGTTTATGGAACGCTATCTGAGCTAATTTGAAACCCTTGTTTTATGCATCACCCCACCTCACCTTTCCCGTTAAGCAGCCATAGTGTGTTTTCTAAACGTGTGACACTGACCTGTTATGTAATTCAGTTCAAGGGTAGCGGTTTTTACATTCCCTCTATAAGTGATATCTTATGATAAGTGTCTTTTTCTGTGTGACTTATTTCACTTAGAATCGTCGTACCCAAATCCACTCATCATGCTGCTACTAGCCTTATGACGTTGATTTCATGGCTGAGTGATATTCCATTGTACATAAGGACCACAACTTCTTTATCCATTCTTGTCTATCCTGGGATATTTAAGTTGTAACAAAGTGGAGGTTCTTGTCAACAGAGCAGCCCTAAACTTTGGGGTGCCTGTGTCTTGCTGATTTTTAGTTTTCCCAATTTATACGCCCATGAGTGGAAGTGCCCTATGCTCTCTAAGCTGAGTTTTTTAGATGTTTCAGGACACACCGTACACTTCTCCAGAGTGGCTGTTGGCAATTTACATCCCGCCCATCAGCGTAGCAAGGCTCCCATTTCTCCATGGCCTGTCCTGCATTTCTGGTTTTGACACTTTATTCAGCCTGGCCCTTTTGACCGATGGGAAGCGAGACTTCTTTGTAGCGCTGATTTGCCTTTCCAGGTTGCTTGGTTGGCCAAAAAGGCCGTATGCGTTTTTTCCTGAATATATTCAGGATAAAACGCATACGGCCTTTTTGGCCAAGGGCATCATTGTCGAGGTTTTGCCGCTTTTCCTGTGCTTTAAAGGCGATTCGAATCTACCTCCTGAAATCTGTTTCCTGCAATTCTGCCTTGCTTTCAAATCCTCTTCGTTGCCTTCCCTCAATATATTTGTGGACGAGAGTTATCATTTCTAAGTCTGCAGGTTTGTGAATTGCAGTGCCCCTGAGCTCCATTTTTCAACTCGCTTTCTTGGGAGCTGGCCGCAAAAGCGCAGGATTGCTTCAGGCCCTATTCTGGCTCCGGGCGGCAAGCTGAGCCTGTGGTTAATTCTTCTTCCTGATGGGAAAATAGAGAGACCTGTGCCTGTCCCAACACCTAGAGCTAGTCTCTCATTGGTTCCCCCTCTTCCCGTTCATCCTCAGGACAAATTGCAACCTGTACGGAACAGGAGGTTAAAGGTGCTGATTCTCCAAGCAGGGAGATTGCTAGTATAGCGGCTGGAATGGCGAACCGGAGCACAAGGAGATGAGAAATGAGGTGCGTTTTAGAAACCTTTCCCGATCACACGGTGTACCATCTTCTGGGTTTCTCATGCATGTTTTCGATGTAGGAAGATGCCCTTGAACCTGGAGATTTGGGACCCATGGGATGGGTTCCACGCAGTATTACTTTAAAGGGTCTGCGTTTGCTCACCCAACCTCACCAAGCCTCTCAGCCCTAAGAGTGTCCACCCTTATGTCTCATCCATCTGTGGGTCTACATATGGTCAATCCAGGTTGCATCACAGCCCCTGAACGAATTTTGTCAGAATTTCTCTCTCTTTCACTGTCTCTGTTTCACGGGATTTTAAAAGTAATTGATTTGTATAATGGGGTTTAGCTGCTTTTCACTGCTGTGGTTATGCCGCTTTTCACCCACTTCACTCACTTACAGAGAGATATAAATACATAGGTTTTAAGATTCTTACTAGTCAGATATATTCTTGGGCGATGAATAGGGCGTGTTGAGTCCAGTTCACTGAGGAAGGAGTAGGTCTTGTCTATTACATATTGGGTTTATGGAACGCTATCTGAGGTAATTTGAAACCCTTGTTTTATGCATCACCCCACCTCACCTTTCCCGTTAAGCAGCCCTAGTGTGTTTTCTAAACGTGTGACTCTGACCTGTTATGTAATTCAGTTCAAGGGTAGCGGTTTTTACATTCCCTCTATAAGTGATATCTTATGATAAGTGTCTTTTTCTGTGTGACTTATTTCACTTAGAATCGTCGTACCCAAATCCACTCATCATGCTGCTACTAGCCTTATGACGTTGATTTCATGGCTGAGTGATATTCCATTGTACATAAGGACCACAACTTCTTTATCCATTCTTGTCTATCCTGGGATATTTAAGGTGTAACAAAGTGGAGGTTCTTGTCAACAGAGCAGCCCTAAACTTTGGGGTGCCTGTGTCTTGCTGATTTTTAGTTTTCCCAATTTATACGCCCATGAGTGGAAGTGCCCTATGCTCTCTAAGCTGAGTTTTTTAGATGTTTCAGGACACACCGTACACTTCTCCAGAGTGGCTGTTGGCAATTTACATCCCGCCCATCAGCGTAGCAAGGCTCCCATTTCTCCATGGCCTGTCCTGCATTTCTGGTTTTGACACTTTATTCAGCCTGGCCCTTTTGACCGATGGGAAGCGAGACTTCTTTGTAGCGCTGATTTGCCTTTCCAGGTTGCTTGGTTGGCCAAAAAGGCCGTATGCGTTTTTTCCTGAATATATTCAGGATAAAACGCATACGGCCTTTTTGGCCAAGGGCATCATTGTCGAGGTTTTGCCGCTTTTCCTGTGCTTTAAAGGCGATTCGAATCTACCTCCTGAAATCTGTTTCCTGCAATTCTGCCTTGCTTTCAAATCCTCTTCGTTGCCTTCCCTCAATATATTTGTGGACGAGAGTTATCATTTCTAAGTCTGCAGGTTTGTGAATTGCAGTGCCCCTGAGCTCCATTTTTCAACTCGCTTTCTTGGGAGCTGGCCGCAAAAGCGCAGGATTGCTTCAGGCCCTATTCTGGCTCCGGGCGGCAAGCTGAGCCTGTGGTTAATTCTTCTTCCTGATGGGAAAATAGAGTGACCTGTGCCTGTCCCAACACCTAGAGCTAGTCTCTCATTGGTTCCCCCTCTTCCCGTTCATCCTCAGGACAAATTGCAACCTGTACGAACAGGAGGTTAAAGGTGCTGATTCTCCAAGCAGGGAGATTGCTAGTATAGCGGCTGGAATGGCGAACCGGAGCACAAGGAGATGAGAAATGAGGTGCGTTTTAGAAACCTTTCCCGATCACACGGTGTACCATCTTCGGGGTTTCTCATGCATGTTTTCGATGTAGGAAGATGCCCTTGAACCTGGAGATTTGGGACCCATGGGATGGGTTCCACGCAGTATTACTTTAAAGGGTCTGCGTTTGCTCACCCAAACTCACCAAACCTCTCAGCCCCAAGAGTGTCCACCCTTATGTCTCATCCATCCTTGGGTCTACATATGGTCAATCCAGGTTGCATCACAGCCCCTGAACGAATTTTGTCAGAATTTCTCTCTCTTTCACTGTCTTTGTTTCAAGGGTTTTTAAAAGTATTTGATTTTTATAATGGGGTTTAGCTGCTTTTCACTGCTGTGTTTATGCCGCTTTACATCCACTTGACTCACATACAGAGAGATATCAATACATAGGTTTTAAGATTCTTACTAGTCAGATATATTCTTGGGCGATGAATAGGGCGTGTTGAGTCCAGTTCACTGAGGAAGGAGTAGGTCTTGTCTATTACATATTGGGTTTATGGAACGCTATCTGAGCTAATTTGAAACCCTTGTTTTATGCATCACCCCACCTCACCTTTCCCGTTAAGCAGCCATAGTGTGTTTTCTAAACGTGTGACACTGACCTGTTATGTAATTCAGTTCAAGGGTAGCGGTTTTTACATTCCCTCTATAAGTGATATCTTATGATAAGTGTCTTTTTCTGTGTGACTTATTTCACTTAGAATCGTCGTACCCAAATCCACTCATCATGCTGCTACTAGCCTTATGACGTTGATTTCATGGCTGAGTGATATTCCATTGTACATAAGGACCACAACTTCTTTATCCATTCTTGTCTATCCTGGGATATTTAAGTTGTAACAAAGTGGAGGTTCTTGTCAACAGAGCAGCCCTAAACTTTGGGGTGCCTGTGTCTTGCTGATTTTTAGTTTTCCCAATTTATACGCCCATGAGTGGAAGTGCCCTATGCTCTCTAAGCTGAGTTTTTTAGATGTTTCAGGACACACCGTACACTTCTCCAGAGTGGCTGTTGGCAATTTACATCCCGCCCATCAGCGTAGCAAGGCTCCCATTTCTCCATGGCCTGTCCTGCATTTCTGGTTTTGACACTTTATTCAGCCTGGCCCTTTTGACCGATGGGAAGCGAGACTTCTTTGTAGCGCTGATTTGCCTTTCCAGGTTGCTTGGTTGGCCAAAAAGGCCGTATGCGTTTTTTCCTGAATATATTCAGGAAAAAACGCATACGCCCTTTTTGGCCAAGGGCATCATTGTCGAGGTTTTGCCGCTTTTCCTGTGCTTTAAAGGCGATTCGAATCTACCTCCTGAAATCTGTTTCCTGCAATTCTGCCTTGCTTTCAAATCCTCTTCGTTGCCTTCCCTCAATATATTTGTGGACGAGAGTTATCATTTCTAAGTCTGCAGGTTTGTGAATTGCAGTGCCCCTGAGCTCCATTTTTCAACTCGCTTTCTTGGGAGCTGGCCGCAAAAGCGCAGGATTGCTTCAGGCCCTATTCTGGCTCCGGGCGGCAAGCTGAGCCTGTGGTTAATTCTTCTTCCTGATGGGAAAATAGAGAGACCTGTGCCTGTCCCAACACCTAGAGCTAGTCTCTCATTGGTTCCCCCTCTTCCCGTTCATCCTCAGGACAAATTGCAACCTGTACGGAACAGGAGGTTAAAGGTGCTGATTCTCCAAGCAGGGAGATTGCTAGTATAGCGGCTGGAATGGCGAACCGGAGCACAAGGAGATGAGAAATGAGGTGCGTTTTAGAAACCTTTCCCGATCACACGGTGTACCATCTTCTGGGTTTCTCATGCATGTTTTCGATGTAGGAAGATGCCCTTGAACCTGGAGATTTGGGACCCATGGGATGGGTTCCACGCAGTATTACTTTAAAGGGTCTGCGTTTGCTCACCCAACCTCACCAAGCCTCTCAGCCCTAAGAGTGTCCACCCTTATGTCTCATCCATCTGTGGGTCTACATATGGTCAATCCAGGTTGCATCACAGCCCCTGAACGAATTTTGTCAGAATTTCTCTCTCTTTCACTGTCTCTGTTTCACGGGATTTTAAAAGTAATTGATTTGTATAATGGGGTTTAGCTGCTTTTCACTGCTGTGGTTATGCCGCTTTTCACCCACTTCACTCACTTACAGAGAGATATAAATACATAGGTTTTAAGATTCTTACTAGTCAGATATATTCTTGGGCGATGAATAGGGCGTGTTGAGTCCAGTTCACTGAGGAAGGAGTAGGTCTTGTCTATTACATATTGGGTTTATGGAACGCTATCTGAGGTAATTTGAAACCCTTGTTTTATGCATCACCCCACCTCACCTTTCCCGTTAAGCAGCCCTAGTGTGTTTTCTAAACGTGTGACTCTGACCTGTTATGTAATTCAGTTCAAGGGTAGCGGTTTTTACATTCCCTCTATAAGTGATATCTTATGATAAGTGTCTTTTTCTGTGTGACTTATTTCACTTAGAATCGTCGTACCCAAATCCACTCATCATGCTGCTACTAGCCTTATGACGTTGATTTCATGGCTGAGTGATATTCCATTGTACATAAGGACCACAACTTCTTTATCCATTCTTGTCTATCCTGGGATATTTAAGGTGTAACAAAGTGGAGGTTCTTGTCAACAGAGCAGCCCTAAACTTTGGGGTGCCTGTGTCTTGCTGATTTTTAGTTTTCCCAATTTATACGCCCATGAGTGGAAGTGCCCTATGCTCTCTAAGCTGAGTTTTTTAGATGTTTCAGGACACACCGTACACTTCTCCAGAGTGGCTGTTGGCAATTTACATCCCGCCCATCAGCGTAGCAAGGCTCCCATTTCTCCATGGCCTGTCCTGCATTTCTGGTTTTGACACTTTATTCAGCCTGGCCCTTTTGACCGATGGGAAGCGAGACTTCTTTGTAGCGCTGATTTGCCTTTCCAGGTTGCTTGGTTGGCCAAAAAGGCCGTATGCGTTTTTTCCTGAATATATTCAGGATAAAACGCATACGGCCTTTTTGGCCAAGGGCATCATTGTCGAGGTTTTGCCGCTTTTCCTGTGCTTTAAAGGCGATTCGAATCTACCTCCTGAAATCTGTTTCCTGCAATTCTGCCTTGCTTTCAAATCCTCTTCGTTGCCTTCCCTCAATATATTTGTGGACGAGAGTTATCATTTCTAAGTCTGCAGGTTTGTGAATTGCAGTGCCCCTGAGCTCCATTTTTCAACTCGCTTTCTTGGGAGCTGGCCGCAAAAGCGCAGGATTGCTTCAGGCCCTATTCTGGCTCCGGGCGGCAAGCTGAGCCTGTGGTTAATTCTTCTTCCTGATGGGAAAATAGAGAGACCTGTGCCTGTCCCAACACCTAGAGCTAGTCTCTCATTGGTTCCCCCTCTTCCCGTTCATCCTCAGGACAAATTGCAACCTGTACGGAACAGGAGGTTAAAGGTGCTGATTCTCCAAGCAGGGAGATTGCTAGTATAGCGGCTGGAATGGCGAACCGGAGCACAAGGAGATGAGAAATGAGGTGCGTTTTAGAAACCTTTCCCGATCACACGGTGTACCATCTTCTGGGTTTCTCATGCATGTTTTCGATGTAGGAAGATGCCCTTGAACCTGGAGATTTGGGACCCATGGGATGGGTTCCACGCAGTATTACTTTAAAGGGTCTGCGTTTGCTCACCCAACCTCACCAAGCCTCTCAGCCCTAAGAGTGTCCACCCTTATGTCTCATCCATCTGTGGGTCTACATATGGTCAATCCAGGTTGCATCACAGCCCCTGAACGAATTTTGTCAGAATTTCTCTCTCTTTCACTGTCTCTGTTTCACGGGATTTTAAAAGTAATTGATTTGTATAATGGGGTTTAGCTGCTTTTCACTGCTGTGGTTATGCCGCTTTTCACCCACTTCACTCACTTACAGAGAGATATAAATACATAGGTTTTAAGATTCTTACTAGTCAGATATATTCTTGGGCGATGAATAGGGCGTGTTGAGTCCAGTTCACTGAGGAAGGAGTAGGTCTTGTCTATTACATATTGGGTTTATGGAACGCTATCTGAGGTAATTTGAAACCCTTGTTTTATGCATCACCCCACCTCACCTTTCCCGTTAAGCAGCCCTAGTGTGTTTTCTAAACGTGTGACTCTGACCTGTTATGTAATTCAGTTCAAGGGTAGCGGTTTTTACATTCCCTCTATAAGTGATATCTTATGATAAGTGTCTTTTTCTGTGTGACTTATTTCACTTAGAATCGTCGTACCCAAATCCACTCATCATGCTGCTACTAGCCTTATGACGTTGATTTCATGGCTGAGTGATATTCCATTGTACATAAGGACCACAACTTCTTTATCCATTCTTGTCTATCCTGGGATATTTAAGGTGTAACAAAGTGGAGGTTCTTGTCAACAGAGCAGCCCTAAACTTTGGGGTGCCTGTGTCTTGCTGATTTTTAGTTTTCCCAATTTATACGCCCATGAGTGGAAGTGCCCTATGCTCTCTAAGCTGAGTTTTTTAGATGTTTCAGGACACACCGTACACTTCTCCAGAGTGGCTGTTGGCAATTTACATCCCGCCCATCAGCGTAGCAAGGCTCCCATTTCTCCATGGCCTGTCCTGCATTTCTGGTTTTGACACTTTATTCAGCCTGGCCCTTTTGACCGATGGGAAGCGAGACTTCTTTGTAGCGCTGATTTGCCTTTCCAGGTTGCTTGGTTGGCCAAAAAGGCCGTATGCGTTTTTTCCTGAATATATTCAGGATAAAACACATACGGCCTTTTTGGCCAAGGGCATCATTGTCGAGGTTTTGCCGCTTTTCCTGTGCTTTAAAGGCGATTCGAATCTACCTCCTGAAATCTGTTTCCTGCAATTCTGCCTTGCTTTCAAATCCTCTTCGTTGCCTTCCCTCAATATATTTGTGGACGAGAGTTATCATTTCTAAGTCTGCAGGTTTGTGAATTGCAGTGCCCCTGAGCTCCATTTTTCAACTCGCTTTCTTGGGAGCTGGCCGCAAAAGCGCAGGATTGCTTCAGGCCCTATTCTGGCTCCGGGCGGCAAGCTGAGCCTGTGGTTAATTCTTCTTCCTGATGGGAAAATAGAGTGACCTGTGCCTGTCCCAACACCTAGAGCTAGTCTCTCATTGGTTCCCCCTCTTCCCGTTCATCCTCAGGACAAATTGCAACCTGTACGAACAGGAGGTTAAAGGTGCTGATTCTCCAAGCAGGGAGATTGCTAGTATAGCGGCTGGAATGGCGAACCGGAGCACAAGGAGATGAGAAATGAGGTGCGTTTTAGAAACCTTTCCCGATCACACGGTGTACCATCTTCGGGGTTTCTCATGCATGTTTTCGATGTAGGAAGATGCCCTTGAACCTGGAGATTTGGGACCCATGGGATGGGTTCCACGCAGTATTACTTTAAAGGGTCTGCGTTTGCTCACCCAACCTCACCAAAACTCTCAGCCCCAAGAGTGTCCACCCTTATGTCTCATCCATCTGTGGGTCTACATATGGTCAATCCAGGTTGCATCACAGCCCCTGAACGAATTTTGTCAGAATTTCTCTCTCTTTCACTGTCTTTGTTTCAAGGGTTTTTAAAAGTATTTGATTTTTATAATGGGGTTTAGCTGCTTTTCACTGCTGTGTTTATGCCGCTTTACATCCACTTGACTCACATACAGAGAGATATCAATACATAGGTTTTAAGATTCTTACTAGTCAGATATATTCTTGGGCGATGAATAGGGCGTGTTGAGTCCAGTTCACTGAGGAAGGAGTAGGTCTTGTCTATTACATATTGGGTTTATGGAACGCTATCTGAGCTAATTTGAAACCCTTGTTTTATGCATCACCCCACCTCACCTTTCCCGTTAAGCAGCCATAGTGTGTTTTCTAAACGTGTGACACTGACCTGTTATGTAATTCAGTTCAAGGGTAGCGGTTTTTACATTCCCTCTATAAGTGATATCTTATGATAAGTGTCTTTTTCTGTGTGACTTATTTCACTTAGAATCGTCGTACCCAAATCCACTCATCATGCTGCTACTAGCCTTATGACGTTGATTTCATGGCTGAGTGATATTCCATTGTACATAAGGACCACAACTTCTTTATCCATTCTTGTCTATCCTGGGATATTTAAGTTGTAACAAAGTGGAGGTTCTTGTCAACAGAGCAGCCCTAAACTTTGGGGTGCCTGTGTCTTGCTGATTTTTAGTTTTCCCAATTTATACGCCCATGAGTGGAAGTGCCCTATGCTCTCTAAGCTGAGTTTTTTAGATGTTTCAGGACACACCGTACACTTCTCCAGAGTGGCTGTTGGCAATTTACATCCCGCCCATCAGCGTAGCAAGGCTCCCATTTCTCCATGGCCTGTCCTGCATTTCTGGTTTTGACACTTTATTCAGCCTGGCCCTTTTGACCGATGGGAAGCGAGACTTCTTTGTAGCGCTGATTTGCCTTTCCAGGTTGCTTGGTTGGCCAAAAAGGCCGTATGCGTTTTTTCCTGAATATATTCAGGAAAAAACGCATACGCCCTTTTTGGCCAAGGGCATCATTGTCGAGGTTTTGCCGCTTTTCCTGTGCTTTAAAGGCGATTCGAATCTACCTCCTGAAATCTGTTTCCTGCAATTCTGCCTTGCTTTCAAATCCTCTTCGTTGCCTTCCCTCAATATATTTGTGGACGAGAGTTATCATTTCTAAGTCTGCAGGTTTGTGAATTGCAGTGCCCCTGAGCTCCATTTTTCAACTCGCTTTCTTGGGAGCTGGCCGCAAAAGCGCAGGATTGCTTCAGGCCCTATTCTGGCTCCGGGCGGCAAGCTGAGCCTGTGGTTAATTCTTCTTCCTGATGGGAAAATAGAGAGACCTGTGCCTGTCCCAACACCTAGAGCTAGTCTCTCATTGGTTCCCCCTCTTCCCGTTCATCCTCAGGACAAATTGCAACCTGTACGGAACAGGAGGTTAAAGGTGCTGATTCTCCAAGCAGGGAGATTGCTAGTATAGCGGCTGGAATGGCGAACCGGAGCACAAGGAGATGAGAAATGAGGTGCGTTTTAGAAACCTTTCCCGATCACACGGTGTACCATCTTCTGGGTTTCTCATGCATGTTTTCGATGTAGGAAGATGCCCTTGAACCTGGAGATTTGGGACCCATGGGATGGGTTCCACGCAGTATTACTTTAAAGGGTCTGCGTTTGCTCACCCAACCTCACCAAGCCTCTCAGCCCTAAGAGTGTCCACCCTTATGTCTCATCCATCTGTGGGTCTACATATGGTCAATCCAGGTTGCATCACAGCCCCTGAACGAATTTTGTCAGAATTTCTCTCTCTTTCACTGTCTCTGTTTCACGGGATTTTAAAAGTAATTGATTTGTATAATGGGGTTTAGCTGCTTTTCACTGCTGTGGTTATGCCGCTTTTCACCCACTTCACTCACTTACAGAGAGATATAAATACATAGGTTTTAAGATTCTTACTAGTCAGATATATTCTTGGGCGATGAATAGGGCGTGTTGAGTCCAGTTCACTGAGGAAGGAGTAGGTCTTGTCTATTACATATTGGGTTTATGGAACGCTATCTGAGGTAATTTGAAACCCTTGTTTTATGCATCACCCCACCTCACCTTTCCCGTTAAGCAGCCCTAGTGTGTTTTCTAAACGTGTGACTCTGACCTGTTATGTAATTCAGTTCAAGGGTAGCGGTTTTTACATTCCCTCTATAAGTGATATCTTATGATAAGTGTCTTTTTCTGTGTGACTTATTTCACTTAGAATCGTCGTACCCAAATCCACTCATCATGCTGCTACTAGCCTTATGACGTTGATTTCATGGCTGAGTGATATTCCATTGTACATAAGGACCACAACTTCTTTATCCATTCTTGTCTATCCTGGGATATTTAAGGTGTAACAAAGTGGAGGTTCTTGTCAACAGAGCAGCCCTAAACTTTGGGGTGCCTGTGTCTTGCTGATTTTTAGTTTTCCCAATTTATACGCCCATGAGTGGAAGTGCCCTATGCTCTCTAAGCTGAGTTTTTTAGATGTTTCAGGACACACCGTACACTTCTCCAGAGTGGCTGTTGGCAATTTACATCCCGCCCATCAGCGTAGCAAGGCTCCCATTTCTCCATGGCCTGTCCTGCATTTCTGGTTTTGACACTTTATTCAGCCTGGCCCTTTTGACCGATGGGAAGCGAGACTTCTTTGTAGCGCTGATTTGCCTTTCCAGGTTGCTTGGTTGGCCAAAAAGGCCGTATGCGTTTTTTCCTGAATATATTCAGGATAAAACACATACGGCCTTTTTGGCCAAGGGCATCATTGTCGAGGTTTTGCCGCTTTTCCTGTGCTTTAAAGGCGATTCGAATCTACCTCCTGAAATCTGTTTCCTGCAATTCTGCCTTGCTTTCAAATCCTCTTCGTTGCCTTCCCTCAATATATTTGTGGACGAGAGTTATCATTTCTAAGTCTGCAGGTTTGTGAATTGCAGTGCCCCTGAGCTCCATTTTTCAACTCGCTTTCTTGGGAGCTGGCCGCAAAAGCGCAGGATTGCTTCAGGCCCTATTCTGGCTCCGGGCGGCAAGCTGAGCCTGTGGTTAATTCTTCTTCCTGATGGGAAAATAGAGTGACCTGTGCCTGTCCCAACACCTAGAGCTAGTCTCTCATTGGTTCCCCCTCTTCCCGTTCATCCTCAGGACAAATTGCAACCTGTACGAACAGGAGGTTAAAGGTGCTGATTCTCCAAGCAGGGAGATTGCTAGTATAGCGGCTGGAATGGCGAACCGGAGCACAAGGAGATGAGAAATGAGGTGCGTTTTAGAAACCTTTCCCGATCACACGGTGTACCATCTTCGGGGTTTCTCATGCATGTTTTCGATGTAGGAAGATGCCCTTGAACCTGGAGATTTGGGACCCATGGGATGGGTTCCACGCAGTATTACTTTAAAGGGTCTGCGTTTGCTCACCCAACCTCACCAAAACTCTCAGCCCCAAGAGTGTCCACCCTTATGTCTCATCCATCTGTGGGTCTACATATGGTCAATCCAGGTTGCATCACAGCCCCTGAACGAATTTTGTCAGAATTTCTCTCTCTTTCACTGTCTTTGTTTCAAGGGTTTTTAAAAGTATTTGATTTTTATAATGGGGTTTAGCTGCTTTTCACTGCTGTGTTTATGCCGCTTTACATCCACTTGACTCACATACAGAGAGATATCAATACATAGGTTTTAAGATTCTTACTAGTCAGATATATTCTTGGGCGATGAATAGGGCGTGTTGAGTCCAGTTCACTGAGGAAGGAGTAGGTCTTGTCTATTACATATTGGGTTTATGGAACGCTATCTGAGCTAATTTGAAACCCTTGTTTTATGCATCACCCCACCTCACCTTTCCCGTTAAGCAGCCATAGTGTGTTTTCTAAACGTGTGACACTGACCTGTTATGTAATTCAGTTCAAGGGTAGCGGTTTTTACATTCCCTCTATAAGTGATATCTTATGATAAGTGTCTTTTTCTGTGTGACTTATTTCACTTAGAATCGTCGTACCCAAATCCACTCATCATGCTGCTACTAGCCTTATGACGTTGATTTCATGGCTGAGTGATATTCCATTGTACATAAGGACCACAACTTCTTTATCCATTCTTGTCTATCCTGGGATATTTAAGGTGTAACAAAGTGGAGGTTCTTGTCAACAGAGCAGCCCTAAACTTTGGGGTGCCTGTGTCTTGCTGATTTTTAGTTTTCCCAATTTATACGCCCATGAGTGGAAGTGCCCTATGCTCTCTAAGCTGAGTTTTTTAGATGTTTCAGGACACACCGTACACTTCTCCAGAGTGGCTGTTGGCAATTTACATCCCGCCCATCAGCGTAGCAAGGCTCCCATTTCTCCATGGCCTGTCCTGCATTTCTGGTTTTGACACTTTATTCAGCCTGGCCCTTTTGACCGATGGGAAGCGAGACTTCTTTGTAGCGCTGATTTGCCTTTCCAGGTTGCTTGGTTGGCCAAAAAGGCCGTATGCGTTTTTTCCTGAATATATTCAGGAAAAAACGCATACGCCCTTTTTGGCCAAGGGCATCATTGTCGAGGTTTTGCCGCTTTTCCTGTGCTTTAAAGGCGATTCGAATCTACCTCCTGAAATCTGTTTCCTGCAATTCTGCCTTGCTTTCAAATCCTCTTCGTTGCCTTCCCTCAATATATTTGTGGACGAGAGTTATCATTTCTAAGTCTGCAGGTTTGTGAATTGCAGTGCCCCTGAGCTCCATTTTTCAACTCGCTTTCTTGGGAGCTGGCCGCAAAAGCGCAGGATTGCTTCAGGCCCTATTCTGGCTCCGGGCGGCAAGCTGAGCCTGTGGTTAATTCTTCTTCCTGATGGGAAAATAGAGAGACCTGTGCCTGTCCCAACACCTAGAGCTAGTCTCTCATTGGTTCCCCCTCTTCCCGTTCATCCTCAGGACAAATTGCAACCTGTACGGAACAGGAGGTTAAAGGTGCTGATTCTCCAAGCAGGGAGATTGCTAGTATAGCGGCTGGAATGGCGAACCGGAGCACAAGGAGATGAGAAATGAGGTGCGTTTTAGAAACCTTTCCCGATCACACGGTGTACCATCTTCTGGGTTTCTCATGCATGTTTTCGATGTAGGAAGATGCCCTTGAACCTGGAGATTTGGGACCCATGGGATGGGTTCCACGCAGTATTACTTTAAAGGGTCTGCGTTTGCTCACCCAACCTCACCAAGCCTCTCAGCCCTAAGAGTGTCCACCCTTATGTCTCATCCATCTGTGGGTCTACATATGGTCAATCCAGGTTGCATCACAGCCCCTGAACGAATTTTGTCAGAATTTCTCTCTCTTTCACTGTCTCTGTTTCACGGGATTTTAAAAGTAATTGATTTGTATAATGGGGTTTAGCTGCTTTTCACTGCTGTGGTTATGCCGCTTTTCACCCACTTCACTCACTTACAGAGAGATATAAATACATAGGTTTTAAGATTCTTACTAGTCAGATATATTCTTGGGCGATGAATAGGGCGTGTTGAGTCCAGTTCACTGAGGAAGGAGTAGGTCTTGTCTATTACATATTGGGTTTATGGAACGCTATCTGAGGTAATTTGAAACCCTTGTTTTATGCATCACCCCACCTCACCTTTCCCGTTAAGCAGCCCTAGTGTGTTTTCTAAACGTGTGACTCTGACCTGTTATGTAATTCAGTTCAAGGGTAGCGGTTTTTACATTCCCTCTATAAGTGATATCTTATGATAAGTGTCTTTTTCTGTGTGACTTATTTCACTTAGAATCGTCGTACCCAAATCCACTCATCATGCTGCTACTAGCCTTATGACGTTGATTTCATGGCTGAGTGATATTCCATTGTACATAAGGACCACAACTTCTTTATCCATTCTTGTCTATCCTGGGATATTTAAGGTGTAACAAAGTGGAGGTTCTTGTCAACAGAGCAGCCCTAAACTTTGGGGTGCCTGTGTCTTGCTGATTTTTAGTTTTCCCAATTTATACGCCCATGAGTGGAAGTGCCCTATGCTCTCTAAGCTGAGTTTTTTAGATGTTTCAGGACACACCGTACACTTCTCCAGAGTGGCTGTTGGCAATTTACATCCCGCCCATCAGCGTAGCAAGGCTCCCATTTCTCCATGGCCTGTCCTGCATTTCTGGTTTTGACACTTTATTCAGCCTGGCCCTTTTGACCGATGGGAAGCGAGACTTCTTTGTAGCGCTGATTTGCCTTTCCAGGTTGCTTGGTTGGCCAAAAAGGCCGTATGCGTTTTTTCCTGAATATATTCAGGATAAAACGCATACGGCCTTTTTGGCCAAGGGCATCATTGTCGAGGTTTTGCCGCTTTTCCTGTGCTTTAAAGGCGATTCGAATCTACCTCCTGAAATCTGTTTCCTGCAATTCTGCCTTGCTTTCAAATCCTCTTCGTTGCCTTCCCTCAATATATTTGTGGACGAGAGTTATCATTTCTAAGTCTGCAGGTTTGTGAATTGCAGTGCCCCTGAGCTCCATTTTTCAACTCGCTTTCTTGGGAGCTGGCCGCAAAAGCGCAGGATTGCTTCAGGCCCTATTCTGGCTCCGGGCGGCAAGCTGAGCCTGTGGTTAATTCTTCTTCCTGATGGGAAAATAGAGAGACCTGTGCCTGTCCCAACACCTAGAGCTAGTCTCTCATTGGTTCCCCCTCTTCCCGTTCATCCTCAGGACAAATTGCAACCTGTACGGAACAGGAGGTTAAAGGTGCTGATTCTCCAAGCAGGGAGATTGCTAGTATAGCGGCTGGAATGGCGAACCGGAGCACAAGGAGATGAGAAATGAGGTGCGTTTTAGAAACCTTTCCCGATCACACGGTGTACCATCTTCTGGGTTTCTCATGCATGTTTTCGATGTAGGAAGATGCCCTTGAACCTGGAGATTTGGGACCCATGGGATGGGTTCCACGCAGTATTACTTTAAAGGGTCTGCGTTTGCTCACCCAACCTCACCAAGCCTCTCAGCCCTAAGAGTGTCCACCCTTATGTCTCATCCATCTGTGGGTCTACATATGGTCAATCCAGGTTGCATCACAGCCCCTGAACGAATTTTGTCAGAATTTCTCTCTCTTTCACTGTCTCTGTTTCACGGGATTTTAAAAGTAATTGATTTGTATAATGGGGTTTAGCTGCTTTTCACTGCTGTGGTTATGCCGCTTTTCACCCACTTCACTCACTTACAGAGAGATATAAATACATAGGTTTTAAGATTCTTACTAGTCAGATATATTCTTGGGCGATGAATAGGGCGTGTTGAGTCCAGTTCACTGAGGAAGGAGTAGGTCTTGTCTATTACATATTGGGTTTATGGAACGCTATCTGAGGTAATTTGAAACCCTTGTTTTATGCATCACCCCACCTCACCTTTCCCGTTAAGCAGCCCTAGTGTGTTTTCTAAACGTGTGACTCTGACCTGTTATGTAATTCAGTTCAAGGGTAGCGGTTTTTACATTCCCTCTATAAGTGATATCTTATGATAAGTGTCTTTTTCTGTGTGACTTATTTCACTTAGAATCGTCGTACCCAAATCCACTCATCATGCTGCTACTAGCCTTATGACGTTGATTTCATGGCTGAGTGATATTCCATTGTACATAAGGACCACAACTTCTTTATCCATTCTTGTCTATCCTGGGATATTTAAGGTGTAACAAAGTGGAGGTTCTTGTCAACAGAGCAGCCCTAAACTTTGGGGTGCCTGTGTCTTGCTGATTTTTAGTTTTCCCAATTTATACGCCCATGAGTGGAAGTGCCCTATGCTCTCTAAGCTGAGTTTTTTAGATGTTTCAGGACACACCGTACACTTCTCCAGAGTGGCTGTTGGCAATTTACATCCCGCCCATCAGCGTAGCAAGGCTCCCATTTCTCCATGGCCTGTCCTGCATTTCTGGTTTTGACACTTTATTCAGCCTGGCCCTTTTGACCGATGGGAAGCGAGACTTCTTTGTAGCGCTGATTTGCCTTTCCAGGTTGCTTGGTTGGCCAAAAAGGCCGTATGCGTTTTTTCCTGAATATATTCAGGATAAAACACATACGGCCTTTTTGGCCAAGGGCATCATTGTCGAGGTTTTGCCGCTTTTCCTGTGCTTTAAAGGCGATTCGAATCTACCTCCTGAAATCTGTTTCCTGCAATTCTGCCTTGCTTTCAAATCCTCTTCGTTGCCTTCCCTCAATATATTTGTGGACGAGAGTTATCATTTCTAAGTCTGCAGGTTTGTGAATTGCAGTGCCCCTGAGCTCCATTTTTCAACTCGCTTTCTTGGGACCTGGCCGCAAAAGCGCAGGATTGCTTCAGGCCCTATTCTGGCTCCGGGCGGCAAGCTGAGCCTGTGGTTAATTCTTCTTCCTGATGGGAAAATAGAGTGACCTGTGCCTGTCCCAACACCTAGAGCTAGTCTCTCATTGGTTCCCCCTCTTCCCGTTCATCCTCAGGACAAATTGCAACCTGTACGAACAGGAGGTTAAAGGTGCTGATTCTCCAAGCAGGGAGATTGCTAGTATAGCGGCTGGAATGGCGAACCGGAGCACAAGGAGATGAGAAATGAGGTGCGTTTTAGAAACCTTTCCCGATCACACGGTGTACCATCTTCGGGGTTTCTCATGCATGTTTTCGATGTAGGAAGATGCCCTTGAACCTGGAGATTTGGGACCCATGGGATGGGTTCCACGCAGTATTACTTTAAAGGGTCTGCGTTTGCTCACCCAACCTCACCAAAACTCTCAGCCCCAAGAGTGTCCACCCTTATGTCTCATCCATCTGTGGGTCTACATATGGTCAATCCAGGTTGCATCACAGCCCCTGAACGAATTTTGTCAGAATTTCTCTCTCTTTCACTGTCTTTGTTTCAAGGGTTTTTAAAAGTATTTGATTTTTATAATGGGGTTTAGCTGCTTTTCACTGCTGTGTTTATGCCGCTTTACATCCACTTGACTCACATACAGAGAGATATCAATACATAGGTTTTAAGATTCTTACTAGTCAGATATATTCTTGGGCGATGAATAGGGCGTGTTGAGTCC
This sequence comes from Balaenoptera ricei, assembly GCF_028023285.1. Lineage (NCBI taxonomy): Eukaryota > Metazoa > Chordata > Mammalia > Artiodactyla > Balaenopteridae > Balaenoptera > Balaenoptera ricei. Next base: position 86,644,685 of record NC_082640.1, on the reverse strand, counting down.
AGTTCACTGAGGAAGGAGTAGGTCTTGTCTATTACATATTGGGTTTATGGAACGCTATCTGAGCTAATTTGAAACCCTTGTTTTATGCATCACCCCACCTCACCTTTCCCGTTAAGCAGCCATAGTGTGTTTTCTAAACGTGTGACACTGACCTGTTATGTAATTCAGTTCAAGGGTAGCGGTTTTTACATTCCCTCTATAAGTGATATCTTATGATAAGTGTCTTTTTCTGTGTGACTTATTTCACTTAGAATCGTCGTACCCAAATCCACTCATCATGCTGCTACTAGCCTTATGACGTTGATTTCATGGCTGAGTGATATTCCATTGTACATAAGGACCACAACTTCTTTATCCATTCTTGTCTATCCTGGGATATTTAAGTTGTAACAAAGTGGAGGTTCTTGTCAACAGAGCAGCCCTAAACTTTGGGGTGCCTGTGTCTTGCTGATTTTTAGTTTTCCCAATTTATACGCCCATGAGTGGAAGTGCCCTATGCTCTCTAAGCTGAGTTTTTTAGATGTTTCAGGACACACCGTACACTTCTCCAGAGTGGCTGTTGGCAATTTACATCCCGCCCATCAGCGTAGCAAGGCTCCCATTTCTCCATGGCCTGTCCTGCATTTCTGGTTTTGACACTTTATTCAGCCTGGCCCTTTTGACCGATGGGAAGCGAGACTTCTTTGTAGCGCTGATTTGCCTTTCCAGGTTGCTTGGTTGGCCAAAAAGGCCGTATGCGTTTTTTCCTGAATATATTCAGGAAAAAACGCATACGCCCTTTTTGGCCAAGGGCATCATTGTCGAGGTTTTGCCGCTTTTCCTGTGCTTTAAAGGCGATTCGAATCTACCTCCTGAAATCTGTTTCCTGCAATTCTGCCTTGCTTTCAAATCCTCTTCGTTGCCTTCCCTCAATATATTTGTGGACGAGAGTTATCATTTCTAAGTCTGCAGGTTTGTGAATTGCAGTGCCCCTGAGCTCCATTTTTCAACTCGCTTTCTTGGGAGCTGGCCGCAAAAGCGCAGGATTGCTTCAGGCCCTATTCTGGCTCCGGGCGGCAAGCTGAGCCTGTGGTTAATTCTTCTTCCTGATGGGAAAATAGAGAGACCTGTGCCTGTCCCAACACCTAGAGCTAGTCTCTCATTGGTTCCCCCTCTTCCCGTTCATCCTCAGGACAAATTGCAACCTGTACGGAACAGGAGGTTAAAGGTGCTGATTCTCCAAGCAGGGAGATTGCTAGTATAGCGGCTGGAATGGCGAACCGGAGCACAAGGAGATGAGAAATGAGGTGCGTTTTAGAAACCTTTCCCGATCACACGGTGTACCATCTTCTGGGTTTCTCATGCATGTTTTCGATGTAGGAAGATGCCCTTGAACCTGGAGATTTGGGACCCATGGGATGGGTTCCACGCAGTATTACTTTAAAGGGTCTGCGTTTGCTCACCCAACCTCACCAAGCCTCTCAGCCCTAAGAGTGTCCACCCTTATGTCTCATCCATCTGTGGGTCTACATATGGTCAATCCAGGTTGCATCACAGCCCCTGAACGAATTTTGTCAGAATTTCTCTCTCTTTCACTGTCTCTGTTTCACGGGATTTTAAAAGTAATTGATTTGTATAATGGGGTTTAGCTGCTTTTCACTGCTGTGGTTATGCCGCTTTTCACCCACTTCACTCACTTACAGAGAGATATAAATACATAGGTTTTAAGATTCTTACTAGTCAGATATATTCTTGGGCGATGAATAGGGCGTGTTGAGTCCAGTTCACTGAGGAAGGAGTAGGTCTTGTCTATTACATATTGGGTTTATGGAACGCTATCTGAGGTAATTTGAAACCCTTGTTTTATGCATCACCCCACCTCACCTTTCCCGTTAAGCAGCCCTAGTGTGTTTTCTAAACGTGTGACTCTGACCTGTTATGTAATTCAGTTCAAGGGTAGCGGTTTTTACATTCCCTCTATAAGTGATATCTTATGATAAGTGTCTTTTTCTGTGTGACTTATTTCACTTAGAATCGTCGTACCCAAATCCACTCATCATGCTGCTACTAGCCTTATGACGTTGATTTCATGGCTGAGTGATATTCCATTGTACATAAGGACCACAACTTCTTTATCCATTCTTGTCTATCCTGGGATATTTAAGGTGTAACAAAGTGGAGGTTCTTGTCAACAGAGCAGCCCTAAACTTTGGGGTGCCTGTGTCTTGCTGATTTTTAGTTTTCCCAATTTATACGCCCATGAGTGGAAGTGCCCTATGCTCTCTAAGCTGAGTTTTTTAGATGTTTCAGGACACACCGTACACTTCTCCAGAGTGGCTGTTGGCAATTTACATCCCGCCCATCAGCGTAGCAAGGCTCCCATTTCTCCATGGCCTGTCCTGCATTTCTGGTTTTGACACTTTATTCAGCCTGGCCCTTTTGACCGATGGGAAGCGAGACTTCTTTGTAGCGCTGATTTGCCTTTCCAGGTTGCTTGGTTGGCCAAAAAGGCCGTATGCGTTTTTTCCTGAATATATTCAGGATAAAACGCATACGGCCTTTTTGGCCAAGGGCATCATTGTCGAGGTTTTGCCGCTTTTCCTGTGCTTTAAAGGCGATTCGAATCTACCTCCTGAAATCTGTTTCCTGCAATTCTGCCTTGCTTTCAAATCCTCTTCGTTGCCTTCCCTCAATATATTTGTGGACGAGAGTTATCATTTCTAAGTCTGCAGGTTTGTGAATTGCAGTGCCCCTGAGCTCCATTTTTCAACTCGCTTTCTTGGGAGCTGGCCGCAAAAGCGCAGGATTGCTTCAGGCCCTATTCTGGCTCCGGGCGGCAAGCTGAGCCTGTGGTTAATTCTTCTTCCTGATGGGAAAATAGAGAGACCTGTGCCTGTCCCAACACCTAGAGCTAGTCTCTCATTGGTTCCCCCTCTTCCCGTTCATCCTCAGGACAAATTGCAACCTGTACGGAACAGGAGGTTAAAGGTGCTGATTCTCCAAGCAGGGAGATTGCTAGTATAGCGGCTGGAATGGCGAACCGGAGCACAAGGAGATGAGAAATGAGGTGCGTTTTAGAAACCTTTCCCGATCACACGGTGTACCATCTTCTGGGTTTCTCATGCATGTTTTCGATGTAGGAAGATGCCCTTGAACCTGGAGATTTGGGACCCATGGGATGGGTTCCACGCAGTATTACTTTAAAGGGTCTGCGTTTGCTCACCCAACCTCACCAAGCCTCTCAGCCCTAAGAGTGTCCACCCTTATGTCTCATCCATCTGTGGGTCTACATATGGTCAATCCAGGTTGCATCACAGCCCCTGAACGAATTTTGTCAGAATTTCTCTCTCTTTCACTGTCTCTGTTTCACGGGATTTTAAAAGTAATTGATTTGTATAATGGGGTTTAGCTGCTTTTCACTGCTGTGGTTATGCCGCTTTTCACCCACTTCACTCACTTACAGAGAGATATAAATACATAGGTTTTAAGATTCTTACTAGTCAGATATATTCTTGGGCGATGAATAGGGCGTGTTGAGTCCAGTTCACTGAGGAAGGAGTAGGTCTTGTCTATTACATATTGGGTTTATGGAACGCTATCTGAGGTAATTTGAAACCCTTGTTTTATGCATCACCCCACCTCACCTTTCCCGTTAAGCAGCCCTAGTGTGTTTTCTAAACGTGTGACTCTGACCTGTTATGTAATTCAGTTCAAGGGTAGCGGTTTTTACATTCCCTCTATAAGTGATATCTTATGATAAGTGTCTTTTTCTGTGTGACTTATTTCACTTAGAATCGTCGTACCCAAATCCACTCATCATGCTGCTACTAGCCTTATGACGTTGATTTCATGGCTGAGTGATATTCCATTGTACATAAGGACCACAACTTCTTTATCCATTCTTGTCTATCCTGGGATATTTAAGGTGTAACAAAGTGGAGGTTCTTGTCAACAGAGCAGCCCTAAACTTTGGGGTGCCTGTGTCTTGCTGATTTTTAGTTTTCCCAATTTATACGCCCATGAGTGGAAGTGCCCTATGCTCTCTAAGCTGAGTTTTTTAGATGTTTCAGGACACACCGTACACTTCTCCAGAGTGGCTGTTGGCAATTTACATCCCGCCCATCAGCGTAGCAAGGCTCCCATTTCTCCATGGCCTGTCCTGCATTTCTGGTTTTGACACTTTATTCAGCCTGGCCCTTTTGACCGATGGGAAGCGAGACTTCTTTGTAGCGCTGATTTGCCTTTCCAGGTTGCTTGGTTGGCCAAAAAGGCCGTATGCGTTTTTTCCTGAATATATTCAGGATAAAACACATACGGCCTTTTTGGCCAAGGGCATCATTGTCGAGGTTTTGCCGCTTTTCCTGTGCTTTAAAGGCGATTCGAATCTACCTCCTGAAATCTGTTTCCTGCAATTCTGCCTTGCTTTCAAATCCTCTTCGTTGCCTTCCCTCAATATATTTGTGGACGAGAGTTATCATTTCTAAGTCTGCAGGTTTGTGAATTGCAGTGCCCCTGAGCTCCATTTTTCAACTCGCTTTCTTGGGAGCTGGCCGCAAAAGCGCAGGATTGCTTCAGGCCCTATTCTGGCTCCGGGCGGCAAGCTGAGCCTGTGGTTAATTCTTCTTCCTGATGGGAAAATAGAGTGACCTGTGCCTGTCCCAACACCTAGAGCTAGTCTCTCATTGGTTCCCCCTCTTCCCGTTCATCCTCAGGACAAATTGCAACCTGTACGAACAGGAGGTTAAAGGTGCTGATTCTCCAAGCAGGGAGATTGCTAGTATAGCGGCTGGAATGGCGAACCGGAGCACAAGGAGATGAGAAATGAGGTGCGTTTTAGAAACCTTTCCCGATCACACGGTGTACCATCTTCGGGGTTTCTCATGCATGTTTTCGATGTAGGAAGATGCCCTTGAACCTGGAGATTTGGGACCCATGGGATGGGTTCCACGCAGTATTACTTTAAAGGGTCTGCGTTTGCTCACCCAACCTCACCAAAACTCTCAGCCCCAAGAGTGTCCACCCTTATGTCTCATCCATCTGTGGGTCTACATATGGTCAATCCAGGTTGCATCACAGCCCCTGAACGAATTTTGTCAGAATTTCTCTCTCTTTCACTGTCTTTGTTTCAAGGGTTTTTAAAAGTATTTGATTTTTATAATGGGGTTTAGCTGCTTTTCACTGCTGTGTTTATGCCGCTTTACATCCACTTGACTCACATACAGAGAGATATCAATACATAGGTTTTAAGATTCTTACTAGTCAGATATATTCTTGGGCGATGAATAGGGCGTGTTGAGTCCAGTTCACTGAGGAAGGAGTAGGTCTTGTCTATTACATATTGGGTTTATGGAACGCTATCTGAGCTAATTTGAAACCCTTGTTTTATGCATCACCCCACCTCACCTTTCCCGTTAAGCAGCCATAGTGTGTTTTCTAAACGTGTGACACTGACCTGTTATGTAATTCAGTTCAAGGGTAGCGGTTTTTACATTCCCTCTATAAGTGATATCTTATGATAAGTGTCTTTTTCTGTGTGACTTATTTCACTTAGAATCGTCGTACCCAAATCCACTCATCATGCTGCTACTAGCCTTATGACGTTGATTTCATGGCTGAGTGATATTCCATTGTACATAAGGACCACAACTTCTTTATCCATTCTTGTCTATCCTGGGATATTTAAGTTGTAACAAAGTGGAGGTTCTTGTCAACAGAGCAGCCCTAAACTTTGGGGTGCCTGTGTCTTGCTGATTTTTAGTTTTCCCAATTTATACGCCCATGAGTGGAAGTGCCCTATGCTCTCTAAGCTGAGTTTTTTAGATGTTTCAGGACACACCGTACACTTCTCCAGAGTGGCTGTTGGCAATTTACATCCCGCCCATCAGCGTAGCAAGGCTCCCATTTCTCCATGGCCTGTCCTGCATTTCTGGTTTTGACACTTTATTCAGCCTGGCCCTTTTGACCGATGGGAAGCGAGACTTCTTTGTAGCGCTGATTTGCCTTTCCAGGTTGCTTGGTTGGCCAAAAAGGCCGTATGCGTTTTTTCCTGAATATATTCAGGAAAAAACGCATACGCCCTTTTTGGCCAAGGGCATCATTGTCGAGGTTTTGCCGCTTTTCCTGTGCTTTAAAGGCGATTCGAATCTACCTCCTGAAATCTGTTTCCTGCAATTCTGCCTTGCTTTCAAATCCTCTTCGTTGCCTTCCCTCAATATATTTGTGGACGAGAGTTATCATTTCTAAGTCTGCAGGTTTGTGAATTGCAGTGCCCCTGAGCTCCATTTTTCAACTCGCTTTCTTGGGAGCTGGCCGCAAAAGCGCAGGATTGCTTCAGGCCCTATTCTGGCTCCGGGCGGCAAGCTGAGCCTGTGGTTAATTCTTCTTCCTGATGGGAAAATAGAGAGACCTGTGCCTGTCCCAACACCTAGAGCTAGTCTCTCATTGGTTCCCCCTCTTCCCGTTCATCCTCAGGACAAATTGCAACCTGTACGGAACAGGAGGTTAAAGGTGCTGATTCTCCAAGCAGGGAGATTGCTAGTATAGCGGCTGGAATGGCGAACCGGAGCACAAGGAGATGAGAAATGAGGTGCGTTTTAGAAACCTTTCCCGATCACACGGTGTACCATCTTCTGGGTTTCTCATGCATGTTTTCGATGTAGGAAGATGCCCTTGAACCTGGAGATTTGGGACCCATGGGATGGGTTCCACGCAGTATTACTTTAAAGGGTCTGCGTTTGCTCACCCAACCTCACCAAGCCTCTCAGCCCTAAGAGTGTCCACCCTTATGTCTCATCCATCTGTGGGTCTACATATGGTCAATCCAGGTTGCATCACAGCCCCTGAACGAATTTTGTCAGAATTTCTCTCTCTTTCACTGTCTCTGTTTCACGGGATTTTAAAAGTAATTGATTTGTATAATGGGGTTTAGCTGCTTTTCACTGCTGTGGTTATGCCGCTTTTCACCCACTTCACTCACTTACAGAGAGATATAAATACATAGGTTTTAAGATTCTTACTAGTCAGATATATTCTTGGGCGATGAATAGGGCGTGTTGAGTCCAGTTCACTGAGGAAGGAGTAGGTCTTGTCTATTACATATTGGGTTTATGGAACGCTATCTGAGGTAATTTGAAACCCTTGTTTTATGCATCACCCCACCTCACCTTTCCCGTTAAGCAGCCCTAGTGTGTTTTCTAAACGTGTGACTCTGACCTGTTATGTAATTCAGTTCAAGGGTAGCGGTTTTTACATTCCCTCTATAAGTGATATCTTATGATAAGTGTCTTTTTCTGTGTGACTTATTTCACTTAGAATCGTCGTACCCAAATCCACTCATCATGCTGCTACTAGCCTTATGACGTTGATTTCATGGCTGAGTGATATTCCATTGTACATAAGGACCACAACTTCTTTATCCATTCTTGTCTATCCTGGGATATTTAAGGTGTAACAAAGTGGAGGTTCTTGTCAACAGAGCAGCCCTAAACTTTGGGGTGCCTGTGTCTTGCTGATTTTTAGTTTTCCCAATTTATACGCCCATGAGTGGAAGTGCCCTATGCTCTCTAAGCTGAGTTTTTTAGATGTTTCAGGACACACCGTACACTTCTCCAGAGTGGCTGTTGGCAATTTACATCCCGCCCATCAGCGTAGCAAGGCTCCCATTTCTCCATGGCCTGTCCTGCATTTCTGGTTTTGACACTTTATTCAGCCTGGCCCTTTTGACCGATGGGAAGCGAGACTTCTTTGTAGCGCTGATTTGCCTTTCCAGGTTGCTTGGTTGGCCAAAAAGGCCGTATGCGTTTTTTCCTGAATATATTCAGGATAAAACACATACGGCCTTTTTGGCCAAGGGCATCATTGTCGAGGTTTTGCCGCTTTTCCTGTGCTTTAAAGGCGATTCGAATCTACCTCCTGAAATCTGTTTCCTGCAATTCTGCCTTGCTTTCAAATCCTCTTCGTTGCCTTCCCTCAATATATTTGTGGACGAGAGTTATCATTTCTAAGTCTGCAGGTTTGTGAATTGCAGTGCCCCTGAGCTCCATTTTTCAACTCGCTTTCTTGGGAGCTGGCCGCAAAAGCGCAGGATTGCTTCAGGCCCTATTCTGGCTCCGGGCGGCAAGCTGAGCCTGTGGTTAATTCTTCTTCCTGATGGGAAAATAGAGTGACCTGTGCCTGTCCCAACACCTAGAGCTAGTCTCTCATTGGTTCCCCCTCTTCCCGTTCATCCTCAGGACAAATTGCAACCTGTACGAACAGGAGGTTAAAGGTGCTGATTCTCCAAGCAGGGAGATTGCTAGTATAGCGGCTGGAATGGCGAACCGGAGCACAAGGAGATGAGAAATGAGGTGCGTTTTAGAAACCTTTCCCGATCACACGGTGTACCATCTTCGGGGTTTCTCATGCATGTTTTCGATGTAGGAAGATGCCCTTGAACCTGGAGATTTGGGACCCATGGGATGGGTTCCACGCAGTATTACTTTAAAGGGTCTGCGTTTGCTCACCCAACCTCACCAAAACTCTCAGCCCCAAGAGTGTCCACCCTTATGTCTCATCCATCTGTGGGTCTACATATGGTCAATCCAGGTTGCATCACAGCCCCTGAACGAATTTTGTCAGAATTTCTCTCTCTTTCACTGTCTTTGTTTCAAGGGTTTTTAAAAGTATTTGATTTTTATAATGGGGTTTAGCTGCTTTTCACTGCTGTGTTTATGCCGCTTTACATCCACTTGACTCACATACAGAGAGATATCAATACATAGGTTTTAAGATTCTTACTAGTCAGATATATTCTTGGGCGATGAATAGGGCGTGTTGAGTCCAGTTCACTGAGGAAGGAGTAGGTCTTGTCTATTACATATTGGGTTTATGGAACGCTATCTGAGCTAATTTGAAACCCTTGTTTTATGCATCACCCCACCTCACCTTTCCCGTTAAGCAGCCATAGTGTGTTTTCTAAACGTGTGACACTGACCTGTTATGTAATTCAGTTCAAGGGTAGCGGTTTTTACATTCCCTCTATAAGTGATATCTTATGATAAGTGTCTTTTTCTGTGTGACTTATTTCACTTAGAATCGTCGTACCCAAATCCACTCATCATGCTGCTACTAGCCTTATGACGTTGATTTCATGGCTGAGTGATATTCCATTGTACATAAGGACCACAACTTCTTTATCCATTCTTGTCTATCCTGGGATATTTAAGGTGTAACAAAGTGGAGGTTCTTGTCAACAGAGCAGCCCTAAACTTTGGGGTGCCTGTGTCTTGCTGATTTTTAGTTTTCCCAATTTATACGCCCATGAGTGGAAGTGCCCTATGCTCTCTAAGCTGAGTTTTTTAGATGTTTCAGGACACACCGTACACTTCTCCAGAGTGGCTGTTGGCAATTTACATCCCGCCCATCAGCGTAGCAAGGCTCCCATTTCTCCATGGCCTGTCCTGCATTTCTGGTTTTGACACTTTATTCAGCCTGGCCCTTTTGACCGATGGGAAGCGAGACTTCTTTGTAGCGCTGATTTGCCTTTCCAGGTTGCTTGGTTGGCCAAAAAGGCCGTATGCGTTTTTTCCTGAATATATTCAGGAAAAAACGCATACGCCCTTTTTGGCCAAGGGCATCATTGTCGAGGTTTTGCCGCTTTTCCTGTGCTTTAAAGGCGATTCGAATCTACCTCCTGAAATCTGTTTCCTGCAATTCTGCCTTGCTTTCAAATCCTCTTCGTTGCCTTCCCTCAATATATTTGTGGACGAGAGTTATCATTTCTAAGTCTGCAGGTTTGTGAATTGCAGTGCCCCTGAGCTCCATTTTTCAACTCGCTTTCTTGGGAGCTGGCCGCAAAAGCGCAGGATTGCTTCAGGCCCTATTCTGGCTCCGGGCGGCAAGCTGAGCCTGTGGTTAATTCTTCTTCCTGATGGGAAAATAGAGAGACCTGTGCCTGTCCCAACACCTAGAGCTAGTCTCTCATTGGTTCCCCCTCTTCCCGTTCATCCTCAGGACAAATTGCAACCTGTACGGAACAGGAGGTTAAAGGTGCTGATTCTCCAAGCAGGGAGATTGCTAGTATAGCGGCTGGAATGGCGAACCGGAGCACAAGGAGATGAGAAATGAGGTGCGTTTTAGAAACCTTTCCCGATCACACGGTGTACCATCTTCTGGGTTTCTCATGCATGTTTTCGATGTAGGAAGATGCCCTTGAACCTGGAGATTTGGGACCCATGGGATGGGTTCCACGCAGTATTACTTTAAAGGGTCTGCGTTTGCTCACCCAACCTCACCAAGCCTCTCAGCCCTAAGAGTGTCCACCCTTATGTCTCATCCATCTGTGGGTCTACATATGGTCAATCCAGGTTGCATCACAGCCCCTGAACGAATTTTGTCAGAATTTCTCTCTCTTTCACTGTCTCTGTTTCACGGGATTTTAAAAGTAATTGATTTGTATAATGGGGTTTAGCTGCTTTTCACTGCTGTGGTTATGCCGCTTTTCACCCACTTCACTCACTTACAGAGAGATATAAATACATAGGTTTTAAGATTCTTACTAGTCAGATATATTCTTGGGCGATGAATAGGGCGTGTTGAGTCCAGTTCACTGAGGAAGGAGTAGGTCTTGTCTATTACATATTGGGTTTATGGAACGCTATCTGAGGTAATTTGAAACCCTTGTTTTATGCATCACCCCACCTCACCTTTCCCGTTAAGCAGCCCTAGTGTGTTTTCTAAACGTGTGACTCTGACCTGTTATGTAATTCAGTTCAAGGGTAGCGGTTTTTACATTCCCTCTATAAGTGATATCTTATGATAAGTGTCTTTTTCTGTGTGACTTATTTCACTTAGAATCGTCGTACCCAAATCCACTCATCATGCTGCTACTAGCCTTATGACGTTGATTTCATGGCTGAGTGATATTCCATTGTACATAAGGACCACAACTTCTTTATCCATTCTTGTCTATCCTGGGATATTTAAGGTGTAACAAAGTGGAGGTTCTTGTCAACAGAGCAGCCCTAAACTTTGGGGTGCCTGTGTCTTGCTGATTTTTAGTTTTCCCAATTTATACGCCCATGAGTGGAAGTGCCCTATGCTCTCTAAGCTGAGTTTTTTAGATGTTTCAGGACACCCCGTACACTTCTCCAGAGTGGCTGTTGGCAATTTCCATCCCGCCCATCAGCGTAGCAAGGCTCCCATTTCTCCATGGCCTGTCCTGCATTTCTGGTTTTGACACTTTATTCAGCCTGGCCCTTTTGACCGATGGGAAGCGAGACTTCTTTGTAGCGCTGATTTGCCTTTCCAGGTTGCTTGGTTGGCCAAAAAGGCCGTATGCGTTTTTTCCTGAATATATTCAGGATAAAACACATACGGCCTTTTTGGCCAAGGGCATCATTGTCGAGGTTTTGCCGCTTTTCCTGTGCTTTAAAGGCGATTCGAATCTACCTCCTGAAATCTGTTTCCTGCAATTCTGCCTTGCTTTCAAATCCTCTTCGTTGCCTTCCCTCAATATATTTGTGGACGAGAGTTATCATTTCTAAGTCTGCAGGTTTGTGAATTGCAGTGCCCCTGAGCTCCATTTTTCAACTCGCTTTCTTGGGAGCTGGCCGCAAAAGCGCAGGATTGCTTCAGGCCCTATTCTGGCTCCGGGCGGCAAGCTGAGCCTGTGGTTAATTCTTCTTCCTGATGGGAAAATAGAGTGACCTGTGCCTGTCCCAACACCTAGAGCTAGTCTCTCATTGGTTCCCCCTCTTCCCGTTCATCCTCAGGACAAATTGCAACCTGTACGAACAGGAGGTTAAAGGTGCTGATTCTCCAAGCAGGGAGATTGCTAGTATAGCGGCTGGAATGGCGAACCGGAGCACAAGGAGATGAGAAATGAGGTGCGTTTTAGAAACCTTTCCCGATCACACGGTGTACCATCTTCGGGGTTTCTCATGCATGTTTTCGATGTAGGAAGATGCCCTTGAACCTGGAGATTTGGGACCCATGGGATGGGTTCCACGCAGTATTACTTTAAAGGGTCTGCGTTTGCTCACCCAACCTCACCAAAACTCTCAGCCCCAAGAGTGTCCACCCTTATGTCTCATCCATCTGTGGGTCTACATATGGTCAATCCAGGTTGCATCACAGCCCCTGAACGAATTTTGTCAGAATTTCTCTCTCTTTCACTGTCTTTGTTTCAAGGGTTTTTAAAAGTATTTGATTTTTATAATGGGGTTTAGCTGCTTTTCACTGCTGTGTTTATGCCGCTTTACATCCACTTGACTCACATACAGAGAGATATCAATACATAGGTTTTAAGATTCTTACTAGTCAGATATATTCTTGGGCGATGAATAGGGCGTGTTGAGTCCAGTTCACTGAGGAAGGAGTAGGTCTTGTCTATTACATATTGGGTTTATGGAACGCTATCTGAGCTAATTTGAAACCCTTGTTTTATGCATCACCCCACCTCACCTTTCCCGTTAAGCAGCCATAGTGTGTTTTCTAAACGTGTGACACTGACCTGTTATGTAATTCAGTTCAAGGGTAGCGGTTTTTACATTCCCTCTATAAGTGATATCTTATGATAAGTGTCTTTTTCTGTGTGACTTATTTCACTTAGAATCGTCGTACCCAAATCCACTCATCATGCTGCTACTAGCCTTATGACGTTGATTTCATGGCTGAGTGATATTCCATTGTACATAAGGACCACAACTTCTTTATCCATTCTTGTCTATCCTGGGATATTTAAGTTGTAACAAAGTGGAGGTTCTTGTCAACAGAGCAGCCCTAAACTTTGGGGTGCCTGTGTCTTGCTGATTTTTAGTTTTCCCAATTTATACGCCCATGAGTGGAAGTGCCCTATGCTCTCTAAGCTGAGTTTTTTAGATGTTTCAGGACACACCGTACACTTCTCCAGAGTGGCTGTTGGCAATTTACATCCCGCCCATCAGCGTAGCAAGGCTCCCATTTCTCCATGGCCTGTCCTGCATTTCTGGTTTTGACACTTTATTCAGCCTGGCCCTTTTGACCGATGGGAAGCGAGACTTCTTTGTAGCGCTGATTTGCCTTTCCAGGTTGCTTGGTTGGCCAAAAAGGCCGTATGCGTTTTTTCCTGAATATATTCAGGAAAAAACGCATACGCCCTTTTTGGCCAAGGGCATCATTGTCGAGGTTTTGCCGCTTTTCCTGTGCTTTAAAGGCGATTCGAATCTACCTCCTGAAATCTGTTTCCTGCAATTCTGCCTTGCTTTCAAATCCTCTTCGTTGCCTTCCCTCAATATATTTGTGGACGAGAGTTATCATTTCTAAGTCTGCAGGTTTGTGAATTGCAGTGCCCCTGAGCTCCATTTTTCAACTCGCTTTCTTGGGAGCTGGCCGCAAAAGCGCAGGATTGCTTCAGGCCCTATTCTGGCTCCGGGCGGCAAGCTGAGCCTGTGGTTAATTCTTCTTCCTGATGGGAAAATAGAGAGACCTGTGCCTGTCCCAACACCTAGAGCTAGTCTCTCATTGGTTCCCCCTCTTCCCGTTCATCCTCAGGACAAATTGCAACCTGTACGGAACAGGAGGTTAAAGGTGCTGATTCTCCAAGCAGGGAGATTGCTAGTATAGCGGCTGGAATGGCGAACCGGAGCACAAGGAGATGAGAAATGAGGTGCGTTTTAGAAACCTTTCCCGATCACACGGTGTACCATCTTCTGGGTTTCTCATGCATGTTTTCGATGTAGGAAGATGCCCTTGAACCTGGAGATTTGGGACCCATGGGATGGGTTCCACGCAGTATTACTTTAAAGGGTCTGCGTTTGCTCACCCAACCTCACCAAGCCTCTCAGCCCTAAGAGTGTCCACCCTTATGTCTCATCCATCTGTGGGTCTACATATGGTCAATCCAGGTTGCATCACAGCCCCTGAACGAATTTTGTCAGAATTTCTCTCTCTTTCACTGTCTCTGTTTCACGGGATTTTAAAAGTAATTGATTTGTATAATGGGGTTTAGCTGCTTTTCACTGCTGTGGTTATGCCGCTTTTCACCCACTTCACTCACTTACAGAGAGATATAAATACATAGGTTTTAAGATTCTTACTAGTCAGATATATTCTTGGGCGATGAATAGGGCGTGTTGAGTCCAGTTCACTGAGGAAGGAGTAGGTCTTGTCTATTACATATTGGGTTTATGGAACGCTATCTGAGGTAATTTGAAACCCTTGTTTTATGCATCACCCCACCTCACCTTTCCCGTTAAGCAGCCCTAGTGTGTTTTCTAAACGTGTGACTCTGACCTGTTATGTAATTCAGTTCAAGGGTAGCGGTTTTTACATTCCCTCTATAAGTGATATCTTATGATAAGTGTCTTTTTCTGTGTGACTTATTTCACTTAGAATCGTCGTACCCAAATCCACTCATCATGCTGCTACTAGCCTTATGACGTTGATTTCATGGCTGAGTGATATTCCATTGTACATAAGGACCACAACTTCTTTATCCATTCTTGTCTATCCTGGGATATTTAAGGTGTAACAAAGTGGAGGTTCTTGTCAACAGAGCAGCCCTAAACTTTGGGGTGCCTGTGTCTTGCTGATTTTTAGTTTTCCCAATTTATACGCCCATGAGTGGAAGTGCCCTATGCTCTCTAAGCTGAGTTTTTTAGATGTTTCAGGACACACCGTACACTTCTCCAGAGTGGCTGTTGGCAATTTACATCCCGCCCATCAGCGTAGCAAGGCTCCCATTTCTCCATGGCCTGTCCTGCATTTCTGGTTTTGACACTTTATTCAGCCTGGCCCTTTTGACCGATGGGAAGCGAGACTTCTTTGTAGCGCTGATTTGCCTTTCCAGGTTGCTTGGTTGGCCAAAAAGGCCGTATGCGTTTTTTCCTGAATATATTCAGGAAAAAACGCATACGCCCTTTTTGGCCAAGGGCATCATTGTCGAGGTTTTGCCGCTTTTCCTGTGCTTTAAAGGCGATTCGAATCTACCTCCTGAAATCTGTTTCCTGCAATTCTGCCTTGCTTTCAAATCCTCTTCGTTGCCTTCCCTCAATATATTTGTGGACGAGAGTTATCATTTCTAAGTCTGCAGGTTTGTGAATTGCAGTGCCCCTGAGCTCCATTTTTCAACTCGCTTTCTTGGGAGCTGGCCGCAAAAGCGCAGGATTGCTTCAGGCCCTATTCTGGCTCCGGGCGGCAAGCTGAGCCTGTGGTTAATTCTTCTTCCTGATGGGAAAATAGAGAGACCTGTGCCTGTCCCAACACCTAGAGCTAGTCTCTCATTGGTTCCCCCTCTTCCCGTTCATCCTCAGGACAAATTGCAACCTGTACGGAACAGGAGGTTAAAGGTGCTGATTCTCCAAGCAGGGAGATTGCTAGTATAGCGGCTGGAATGGCGAACCGGAGCACAAGGAGATGAGAAATGAGGTGCGTTTTAGAAACCTTTCCCGATCACACGGTGTACCATCTTCTGGGTTTCTCATGCATGTTTTCGATGTAGGAAGATGCCCTTGAACCTGGAGATTTGGGACCCATGGGATGGGTTCCACGCAGTATTACTTTAAAGGGTCTGCGTTTGCTCACCCAACCTCACCAAGCCTCTCAGCCCTAAGAGTGTCCACCCTTATGTCTCATCCATCTGTGGGTCTACATATGGTCAATCCAGGTTGCATCACAGCCCCTGAACGAATTTTGTCAGAATTTCTCTCTCTTTCACTGTCTCTGTTTCACGGGATTTTAAAAGTAATTGATTTGTATAATGGGGTTTAGCTGCTTTTCACTGCTGTGGTTATGCCGCTTTTCACCCACTTCACTCACTTACAGAGAGATATAAATACATAGGTTTTAAGATTCTTACTAGTCAGATATATTCTTGGGCGATGAATAGGGCGTGTTGAGTCCAGTTCACTGAGGAAGGAGTAGGTCTTGTCTATTACATATTGGGTTTATGGAACGCTATCTGAGGTAATTTGAAACCCTTGTTTTATGCATCACCCCACCTCACCTTTCCCGTTAAGCAGCCCTAGTGTGTTTTCTAAACGTGTGACTCTGACCTGTTATGTAATTCAGTTCAAGGGTAGCGGTTTTTACATTCCCTCTATAAGTGATATCTTATGATAAGTGTCTTTTTCTGTGTGACTTATTTCACTTAGAATCGTCGTACCCAAATCCACTCATCATGCTGCTACTAGCCTTATGACGTTGATTTCATGGCTGAGTGATATTCCATTGTACATAAGGACCACAACTTCTTTATCCATTCTTGTCTATCCTGGGATATTTAAGGTGTAACAAAGTGGAGGTTCTTGTCAACAGAGCAGCCCTAAACTTTGGGGTGCCTGTGTCTTGCTGATTTTTAGTTTTCCCAATTTATACGCCCATGAGTGGAAGTGCCCTATGCTCTCTAAGCTGAGTTTTTTAGATGTTTCAGGACACACCGTACACTTCTCCAGAGTGGCTGTTGGCAATTTCCATCCCGCCCATCAGCGTAGCAAGGCTCCCATTTCTCCATGGCCTGTCCTGCATTTCTGGTTTTGACACTTTATTCAGCCTGGCCCTTTTGACCGATGGGAAGCGAGACTTCTTTGTAGCGCTGATTTGCCTTTCCAGGTTGCTTGGTTGGCCAAAAAGGCCGTATGCGTTTTTTCCTGAATATATTCAGGATAAAACACATACGGCCTTTTTGGCCAAGGGCATCATTGTCGAGGTTTTGCCGCTTTT
This sequence comes from Balaenoptera ricei, assembly GCF_028023285.1. Taxonomy (NCBI): domain Eukaryota; kingdom Metazoa; phylum Chordata; class Mammalia; order Artiodactyla; family Balaenopteridae; genus Balaenoptera; species Balaenoptera ricei. The sequence continues at coordinate 86,628,029 of NC_082640.1, read as the reverse complement.
CCTGTGCTTTAAAGGCGATTCGAATCTACCTCCTGAAATCTGTTTCCTGCAATTCTGCCTTGCTTTCAAATCCTCTTCGTTGCCTTCCCTCAATATATTTGTGGACGAGAGTTATCATTTCTAAGTCTGCAGGTTTGTGAATTGCAGTGCCCCTGAGCTCCATTTTTCAACTCGCTTTCTTGGGAGCTGGCCGCAAAAGCGCAGGATTGCTTCAGGCCCTATTCTGGCTCCGGGCGGCAAGCTGAGCCTGTGGTTAATTCTTCTTCCTGATGGGAAAATAGAGTGACCTGTGCCTGTCCCAACACCTAGAGCTAGTCTCTCATTGGTTCCCCCTCTTCCCGTTCATCCTCAGGACAAATTGCAACCTGTACGAACAGGAGGTTAAAGGTGCTGATTCTCCAAGCAGGGAGATTGCTAGTATAGCGGCTGGAATGGCGAACCGGAGCACAAGGAGATGAGAAATGAGGTGCGTTTTAGAAACCTTTCCCGATCACACGGTGTACCATCTTCGGGGTTTCTCATGCATGTTTTCGATGTAGGAAGATGCCCTTGAACCTGGAGATTTGGGACCCATGGGATGGGTTCCACGCAGTATTACTTTAAAGGGTCTGCGTTTGCTCACCCAACCTCACCAAAACTCTCAGCCCCAAGAGTGTCCACCCTTATGTCTCATCCATCTGTGGGTCTACATATGGTCAATCCAGGTTGCATCACAGCCCCTGAACGAATTTTGTCAGAATTTCTCTCTCTTTCACTGTCTTTGTTTCAAGGGTTTTTAAAAGTATTTGATTTTTATAATGGGGTTTAGCTGCTTTTCACTGCTGTGTTTATGCCGCTTTACATCCACTTGACTCACATACAGAGAGATATCAATACATAGGTTTTAAGATTCTTACTAGTCAGATATATTCTTGGGCGATGAATAGGGCGTGTTGAGTCCAGTTCACTGAGGAAGGAGTAGGTCTTGTCTATTACATATTGGGTTTATGGAACGCTATCTGAGCTAATTTGAAACCCTTGTTTTATGCATCACCCCACCTCACCTTTCCCGTTAAGCAGCCCTAGTGTGTTTTCTAAACGTGTGACACTGACCTGTTATGTAATTCAGTTCAAGGGTAGCGGTTTTTACATTCCCTCTATAAGTGATATCTTATGATAAGTGTCTTTTTCTGTGTGACTTATTTCACTTAGAATCGTCGTACCCAAATCCACTCATCATGCTGCTACTAGCCTTATGACGTTGATTTCATGGCTGAGTGATATTCCATTGTACATAAGGACCACAACTTCTTTATCCATTCTTGTCTATCCTGGGATATTTAAGTTGTAACAAAGTGGAGGTTCTTGTCAACAGAGCAGCCCTAAACTTTGGGGTGCCTGTGTCTTGCTGATTTTTAGTTTTCCCAATTTATACGCCCATGAGTGGAAGTGCCCTATGCTCTCTAAGCTGAGTTTTTTAGATGTTTCAGGACACACCGTACACTTCTCCAGAGTGGCTGTTGGCAATTTACATCCCGCCCATCAGCGTAGCAAGGCTCCCATTTCTCCATGGCCTGTCCTGCATTTCTGGTTTTGACACTTTATTCAGCCTGGCCCTTTTGACCGATGGGAAGCGAGACTTCTTTGTAGCGCTGATTTGCCTTTCCAGGTTGCTTGGTTGGCCAAAAAGGGCGTATGCGTTTTTTCCTGAATATATTCAGGAAAAAACGCATACGCCCTTTTTGGCCAAGGGCATCATTGTCGAGGTTTTGCCGCTTTTCCTGTGCTTTAAAGGCGATTCGAATCTACCTCCTGAAATCTGTTTCCTGCAATTCTGCCTTGCTTTCAAATCCTCTTCGTTGCCTTCCCTCAATATATTTGTGGACGAGAGTTATCATTTCTAAGTCTGCAGGTTTGTGAATTGCAGTGCCCCTGAGCTCCATTTTTCAACTCGCTTTCTTGGGAGCTGGCCGCAAAAGCGCAGGATTGCTTCAGGCCCTATTCTGGCTCCGGGCGGCAAGCTGAGCCTGTGGTTAATTCTTCTTCCTGATGGGAAAATAGAGAGACCTGTGCCTGTCCCAACACCTAGAGCTAGTCTCTCATTGGTTCCCCCTCTTCCCGTTCATCCTCAGGACAAATTGCAACCTGTACGGAACAGGAGGTTAAAGGTGCTGATTCTCCAAGCAGGGAGATTGCTAGTATAGCGGCTGGAATGGCGAACCGGAGCACAAGGAGATGAGAAATGAGGTGCGTTTTAGAAACCTTTCCCGATCACACGGTGTACCATCTTCTGGGTTTCTCATGCATGTTTTCGATGTAGGAAGATGCCCTTGAACCTGGAGATTTGGGACCCATGGGATGGGTTCCACGCAGTATTACTTTAAAGGGTCTGCGTTTGCTCACCCAACCTCACCAAGCCTCTCAGCCCTAAGAGTGTCCACCCTTATGTCTCATCCATCTGTGGGTCTACATATGGTCAATCCAGGTTGCATCACAGCCCCTGAACGAATTTTGTCAGAATTTCTCTCTCTTTCACTGTCTCTGTTTCACGGGATTTTAAAAGTAATTGATTTGTATAATGGGGTTTAGCTGCTTTTCACTGCTGTGGTTATGCCGCTTTTCACCCACTTCACTCACTTACAGAGAGATATAAATACATAGGTTTTAAGATTCTTACTAGTCAGATATATTCTTGGGCGATGAATAGGGCGTGTTGAGTCCAGTTCACTGAGGAAGGAGTAGGTCTTGTCTATTACATATTGGGTTTATGGAACGCTATCTGAGGTAATTTGAAACCCTTGTTTTATGCATCACCCCACCTCACCTTTCCCGTTAAGCAGCCCTAGTGTGTTTTCTAAACGTGTGACTCTGACCTGTTATGTAATTCAGTTCAAGGGTAGCGGTTTTTACATTCCCTCTATAAGTGATATCTTATGATAAGTGTCTTTTTCTGTGTGACTTATTTCACTTAGAATCGTCGTACCCAAATCCACTCATCATGCTGCTACTAGCCTTATGACGTTGATTTCATGGCTGAGTGATATTCCATTGTACATAAGGACCACAACTTCTTTATCCATTCTTGTCTATCCTGGGATATTTAAGGTGTAACAAAGTGGAGGTTCTTGTCAACAGAGCAGCCCTAAACTTTGGGGTGCCTGTGTCTTGCTGATTTTTAGTTTTCCCAATTTATACGCCCATGAGTGGAAGTGCCCTATGCTCTCTAAGCTGAGTTTTTTAGATGTTTCAGGACACACCGTACACTTCTCCAGAGTGGCTGTTGGCAATTTACATCCCGCCCATCAGCGTAGCAAGGCTCCCATTTCTCCATGGCCTGTCCTGCATTTCTGGTTTTGACACTTTATTCAGCCTGGCCCTTTTGACCGATGGGAAGCGAGACTTCTTTGTAGCGCTGATTTGCCTTTCCAGGTTGCTTGGTTGGCCAAAAAGGCCGTATGCGTTTTTTCCTGAATATATTCAGGATAAAACACATACGGCCTTTTTGGCCAAGGGCATCATTGTCGAGGTTTTGCCGCTTTTCCTGTGCTTTAAAGGCGATTCGAATCTACCTCCTGAAATCTGTTTCCTGCAATTCTGCCTTGCTTTCAAATCCTCTTCGTTGCCTTCCCTCAATATATTTGTGGACGAGAGTTATCATTTCTAAGTCTGCAGGTTTGTGAATTGCAGTGCCCCTGAGCTCCATTTTTCAACTCGCTTTCTTGGGAGCTGGCCGCAAAAGCGCAGGATTGCTTCAGGCCCTATTCTGGCTCCGGGCGGCAAGCTGAGCCTGTGGTTAATTCTTCTTCCTGATGGGAAAATAGAGTGACCTGTGCCTGTCCCAACACCTAGAGCTAGTCTCTCATTGGTTCCCCCTCTTCCCGTTCATCCTCAGGACAAATTGCAACCTGTACGAACAGGAGGTTAAAGGTGCTGATTCTCCAAGCAGGGAGATTGCTAGTATAGCGGCTGGAATGGCGAACCGGAGCACAAGGAGATGAGAAATGAGGTGCGTTTTAGAAACCTTTCCCGATCACACGGTGTACCATCTTCGGGGTTTCTCATGCATGTTTTCGATGTAGGAAGATGCCCTTGAACCTGGAGATTTGGGACCCATGGGATGGGTTCCACGCAGTATTACTTTAAAGGGTCTGCGTTTGCTCACCCAACCTCACCAAAACTCTCAGCCCCAAGAGTGTCCACCCTTATGTCTCATCCATCTGTGGGTCTACATATGGTCAATCCAGGTTGCATCACAGCCCCTGAACGAATTTTGTCAGAATTTCTCTCTCTTTCACTGTCTTTGTTTCAAGGGTTTTTAAAAGTATTTGATTTTTATAATGGGGTTTAGCTGCTTTTCACTGCTGTGTTTATGCCGCTTTACATCCACTTGACTCACATACAGAGAGATATCAATACATAGGTTTTAAGATTCTTACTAGTCAGATATATTCTTGGGCGATGAATAGGGCGTGTTGAGTCCAGTTCACTGAGGAAGGAGTAGGTCTTGTCTATTACATATTGGGTTTATGGAACGCTATCTGAGCTAATTTGAAACCCTTGTTTTATGCATCACCCCACCTCACCTTTCCCGTTAAGCAGCCATAGTGTGTTTTCTAAACGTGTGACACTGACCTGTTATGTAATTCAGTTCAAGGGTAGCGGTTTTTACATTCCCTCTATAAGTGATATCTTATGATAAGTGTCTTTTTCTGTGTGACTTATTTCACTTAGAATCGTCGTACCCAAATCCACTCATCATGCTGCTACTAGCCTTATGACGTTGATTTCATGGCTGAGTGATATTCCATTGTACATAAGGACCACAACTTCTTTATCCATTCTTGTCTATCCTGGGATATTTAAGGTGTAACAAAGTGGAGGTTCTTGTCAACAGAGCAGCCCTAAACTTTGGGGTGCCTGTGTCTTGCTGATTTTTAGTTTTCCCAATTTATACGCCCATGAGTGGAAGTGCCCTATGCTCTCTAAGCTGAGTTTTTTAGATGTTTCAGGACACACCGTACACTTCTCCAGAGTGGCTGTTGGCAATTTACATCCCGCCCATCAGCGTAGCAAGGCTCCCATTTCTCCATGGCCTGTCCTGCATTTCTGGTTTTGACACTTTATTCAGCCTGGCCCTTTTGACCGATGGGAAGCGAGACTTCTTTGTAGCGCTGATTTGCCTTTCCAGGTTGCTTGGTTGGCCAAAAAGGCCGTATGCGTTTTTTCCTGAATATATTCAGGAAAAAACGCATACGCCCTTTTTGGCCAAGGGCATCATTGTCGAGGTTTTGCCGCTTTTCCTGTGCTTTAAAGGCGATTCGAATCTACCTCCTGAAATCTGTTTCCTGCAATTCTGCCTTGCTTTCAAATCCTCTTCGTTGCCTTCCCTCAATATATTTGTGGACGAGAGTTATCATTTCTAAGTCTGCAGGTTTGTGAATTGCAGTGCCCCTGAGCTCCATTTTACAACTCGCTTTCTTGGGAGCTGGCCGCAAAAGCGCAGGATTGCTTCAGGCCCTATTCTGGCTCCGGGCGGCAAGCTGAGCCTGTGGTTAATTCTTCTTCCTGATGGGAAAATAGAGAGACCTGTGCCTGTCCCAACACCTAGAGCTAGTCTCTCATTGGTTCCCCCTCTTCCCGTTCATCCTCAGGACAAATTGCAACCTGTACGGAACAGGAGGTTAAAGGTGCTGATTCTCCAAGCAGGGAGATTGCTAGTATAGCGGCTGGAATGGCGAACCGGAGCACAAGGAGATGAGAAATGAGGTGCGTTTTAGAAACCTTTCCCGATCACACGGTGTACCATCTTCTGGGTTTCTCATGCATGTTTTCGATGTAGGAAGATGCCCTTGAACCTGGAGATTTGGGACCCATGGGATGGGTTCCACGCAGTATTACTTTAAAGGGTCTGCGTTTGCTCACCCAACCTCACCAAGCCTCTCAGCCCTAAGAGTGTCCACCCTTATGTCTCATCCATCTGTGGGTCTACATATGGTCAATCCAGGTTGCAACACAGCCCCTGAACGAATTTTGTCAGAATTTCTCTCTCTTTCACTGTCTCTGTTTCACGGGATTTTAAAAGTAATTGATTTGTATAATGGGGTTTAGCTGCTTTTCACTGCTGTGGTTATGCCGCTTTTCACCCACTTCACTCACTTACAGAGAGATATCAATACATAGGTTTTAAGATTCTTACTAGTCAGATATATTCTTGGGCGATGAATAGGGCGTGTTGAGTCCAGTTCACTGAGGAAGGAGTAGGTCTTGTCTATTACATATTGGGTTTATGGAACGCTATCTGAGGTAATTTGAAACCCTTGTTTTATGCATCACCCCACCTCACCTTTCCCGTTAAGCAGCCCTAGTGTGTTTTCTAAACGTGTGACTCTGACCTGTTATGTAATTCAGTTCAAGGGTAGCGGTTTTTACATTCCCTCTATAAGTGATATCTTATGATAAGTGTCTTTTTCTGTGTGACTTATTTCACTTAGAATCGTCGTACCCAAATCCACTCATCATGCTGCTACTAGCCTTATGACGTTGATTTCATGGCTGAGTGATATTCCATTGTACATAAGGACCACAACTTCTTTATCCATTCTTGTCTATCCTGGGATATTTAAGGTGTAACAAAGTGGAGGTTCTTGTCAACAGAGCAGCCCTAAACTTTGGGGTGCCTGTGTCTTGCTGATTTTTAGTTTTCCCAATTTATACGCCCATGAGTGGAAGTGCCCTATGCTCTCTAAGCTGAGTTTTTTAGATGTTTCAGGACACACCGTACACTTCTCCAGAGTGGCTGTTGGCAATTTCCATCCCGCCCATCAGCGTAGCAAGGCTCCCATTTCTCCATGGCCTGTCCTGCATTTCTGGTTTTGACACTTTATTCAGCCTGGCCCTTTTGACCGATGGGAAGCGAGACTTCTTTGTAGCGCTGATTTGCCTTTCCAGGTTGCTTGGTTGGCCAAAAAGGCCGTATGCGTTTTTTCCTGAATATATTCAGGATAAAACACATACGGCCTTTTTGGCCAAGGGCATCATTGTCGAGGTTTTGCCGCTTTTCCTGTGCTTTAAAGGCGATTCGAATCTACCTCCTGAAATCTGTTTCCTGCAATTCTGCCTTGCTTTCAAATCCTCTTCGTTGCCTTCCCTCAATATATTTGTGGACGAGAGTTATCATTTCTAAGTCTGCAGGTTTGTGAATTGCAGTGCCCCTGAGCTCCATTTTTCAACTCGCTTTCTTGGGAGCTGGCCGCAAAAGCGCAGGATTGCTTCAGGCCCTATTCTGGCTCCGGGCGGCAAGCTGAGCCTGTGGTTAATTCTTCTTCCTGATGGGAAAATAGAGTGACCTGTGCCTGTCCCAACACCTAGAGCTAGTCTCTCATTGGTTCCCCCTCTTCCCGTTCATCCTCAGGACAAATTGCAACCTGTACGAACAGGAGGTTAAAGGTGCTGATTCTCCAAGCAGGGAGATTGCTAGTATAGCGGCTGGAATGGCGAACCGGAGCACAAGGAGATGAGAAATGAGGTGCGTTTTAGAAACCTTTCCCGATCACACGGTGTACCATCTTCGGGGTTTCTCATGCATGTTTTCGATGTAGGAAGATGCCCTTGAACCTGGAGATTTGGGACCCATGGGATGGGTTCCACGCAGTATTACTTTAAAGGGTCTGCGTTTGCTCACCCAACCTCACCAAAACTCTCAGCCCCAAGAGTGTCCACCCTTATGTCTCATCCATCTGTGGGTCTACATATGGTCAATCCAGGTTGCATCACAGCCCCTGAACGAATTTTGTCAGAATTTCTCTCTCTTTCACTGTCTTTGTTTCAAGGGTTTTTAAAAGTATTTGATTTTTATAATGGGGTTTAGCTGCTTTTCACTGCTGTGTTTATGCCGCTTTACATCCACTTGACTCACATACAGAGAGATATCAATACATAGGTTTTAAGATTCTTACTAGTCAGATATATTCTTGGGCGATGAATAGGGCGTGTTGAGTCCAGTTCACTGAGGAAGGAGTAGGTCTTGTCTATTACATATTGGGTTTATGGAACGCTATCTGAGCTAATTTGAAACCCTTGTTTTATGCATCACCCCACCTCACCTTTCCCGTTAAGCAGCCATAGTGTGTTTTCTAAACGTGTGACACTGACCTGTTATGTAATTCAGTTCAAGGGTAGCGGTTTTTACATTCCCTCTATAAGTGATATCTTATGATAAGTGTCTTTTTCTGTGTGACTTATTTCACTTAGAATCGTCGTACCCAAATCCACTCATCATGCTGCTACTAGCCTTATGACGTTGATTTCATGGCTGAGTGATATTCCATTGTACATAAGGACCACAACTTCTTTATCCATTCTTGTCTATCCTGGGATATTTAAGGTGTAACAAAGTGGAGGTTCTTGTCAACAGAGCAGCCCTAAACTTTGGGGTGCCTGTGTCTTGCTGATTTTTAGTTTTCCCAATTTATACGCCCATGAGTGGAAGTGCCCTATGCTCTCTAAGCTGAGTTTTTTAGATGTTTCAGGACACACCGTACACTTCTCCAGAGTGGCTGTTGGCAATTTCCATCCCGCCCATCAGCGTAGCAAGGCTCCCATTTCTCCATGGCCTGTCCTGCATTTCTGGTTTTGACACTTTATTCAGCCTGGCCCTTTTGACCGATGGGAAGCGAGACTTCTTTGTAGCGCTGATTTGCCTTTCCAGGTTGCTTGGTTGGCCAAAAAGGCCGTATGCGTTTTTTCCTGAATATATTCAGGAAAAAACGCATACGCCCTTTTTGGCCAAGGGCATCATTGTCGAGGTTTTGCCGCTTTTCCTGTGCTTTAAAGGCGATTCGAATCTACCTCCTGAAATCTGTTTCCTGCAATTCTGCCTTGCTTTCAAATCCTCTTCGTTGCCTTCCCTCAATATATTTGTGGACGAGAGTTATCATTTCTAAGTCTGCAGGTTTGTGAATTGCAGTGCCCCTGAGCTCCATTTTTCAACTCGCTTTCTTGGGAGCTGGCCGCAAAAGCGCAGGATTGCTTCAGGCCCTATTCTGGCTCCGGGCGGCAAGCTGAGCCTGTGGTTAATTCTTCTTCCTGATGGGAAAATAGAGAGACCTGTGCCTGTCCCAACACCTAGAGCTAGTCTCTCATTGGTTCCCCCTCTTCCCGTTCATCCTCAGGACAAATTGCAACCTGTACGGAACAGGAGGTTAAAGGTGCTGATTCTCCAAGCAGGGAGATTGCTAGTATAGCGGCTGGAATGGCGAACCGGAGCACAAGGAGATGAGAAATGAGGTGCGTTTTAGAAACCTTTCCCGATCACACGGTGTACCATCTTCTGGGTTTCTCATGCATGTTTTCGATGTAGGAAGATGCCCTTGAACCTGGAGATTTGGGACCCATGGGATGGGTTCCACGCAGTATTACTTTAAAGGGTCTGCGTTTGCTCACCCAACCTCACCAAGCCTCTCAGCCCTAAGAGTGTCCACCCTTATGTCTCATCCATCTGTGGGTCTACATATGGTCAATCCAGGTTGCATCACAGCCCCTGAACGAATTTTGTCAGAATTTCTCTCTCTTTCACTGTCTCTGTTTCACGGGATTTTAAAAGTAATTGATTTGTATAATGGGGTTTAGCTGCTTTTCACTGCTGTGGTTATGCCGCTTTTCACCCACTTCACTCACTTACAGAGAGATATAAATACATAGGTTTTAAGATTCTTACTAGTCAGATATATTCTTGGGCGATGAATAGGGCGTGTTGAGTCCAGTTCACTGAGGAAGGAGTAGGTCTTGTCTATTACATATTGGGTTTATGGAACGCTATCTGAGGTAATTTGAAACCCTTGTTTTATGCATCACCCCACCTCACCTTTCCCGTTAAGCAGCCCTAGTGTGTTTTCTAAACGTGTGACTCTGACCTGTTATGTAATTCAGTTCAAGGGTAGCGGTTTTTACATTCCCTCTATAAGTGATATCTTATGATAAGTGTCTTTTTCTGTGTGACTTATTTCACTTAGAATCGTCGTACCCAAATCCACTCATCATGCTGCTACTAGCCTTATGACGTTGATTTCATGGCTGAGTGATATTCCATTGTACATAAGGACCACAACTTCTTTATCCATTCTTGTCTATCCTGGGATATTTAAGGTGTAACAAAGTGGAGGTTCTTGTCAACAGAGCAGCCCTAAACTTTGGGGTGCCTGTGTCTTGCTGATTTTTAGTTTTCCCAATTTATACGCCCATGAGTGGAAGTGCCCTATGCTCTCTAAGCTGAGTTTTTTAGATGTTTCAGGACACACCGTACACTTCTCCAGAGTGGCTGTTGGCAATTTCCATCCCGCCCATCAGCGTAGCAAGGCTCCCATTTCTCCATGGCCTGTCCTGCATTTCTGGTTTTGACACTTTATTCAGCCTGGCCCTTTTGACCGATGGGAAGCGAGACTTCTTTGTAGCGCTGATTTGCCTTTCCAGGTTGCTTGGTTGGCCAAAAAGGCCGTATGCGTTTTTTCCTGAATATATTCAGGATAAAACACATACGGCCTTTTTGGCCAAGGGCATCATTGTCGAGGTTTTGCCGCTTTTCCTGTGCTTTAAAGGCGATTCGAATCTACCTCCTGAAATCTGTTTCCTGCAATTCTGCCTTGCTTTCAAATCCTCTTCGTTGCCTTCCCTCAATATATTTGTGGACGAGAGTTATCATTTCTAAGTCTGCAGGTTTGTGAATTGCAGTGCCCCTGAGCTCCATTTTTCAACTCGCTTTCTTGGGAGCTGGCCGCAAAAGCGCAGGATTGCTTCAGGCCCTATTCTGGCTCCGGGCGGCAAGCTGAGCCTGTGGTTAATTCTTCTTCCTGATGGGAAAATAGAGTGACCTGTGCCTGTCCCAACACCTAGAGCTAGTCTCTCATTGGTTCCCCCTCTTCCGTTCATCCTCAGGACAAATTGCAACCTGTACGAACAGGAGGTTAAAGGTGCTGATTCTCCAAGCAGGGAGATTGCTAGTATAGCGGCTGGAATGGCGAACCGGAGCACAAGGAGATGAGAAATGAGGTGCGTTTTAGAAACCTTTCCCGATCACACGGTGTACCATCTTCGGGGTTTCTCATGCATGTTTTCGATGTAGGAAGATGCCCTTGAACCTGGAGATTTGGGACCCATGGGATGGGTTCCACGCAGTATTACTTTAAAGGGTCTGCGTTTGCTCACCCAACCTCACCAAAACTCTCAGCCCCAAGAGTGTCCACCCTTATGTCTCATCCATCTGTGGGTCTACATATGGTCAATCCAGGTTGCATCACAGCCCCTGAACGAATTTTGTCAGAATTTCTCTCTCTTTCACTGTCTTTGTTTCAAGGGTTTTTAAAAGTATTTGATTTTTATAATGGGGTTTAGCTGCTTTTCACTGCTGTGTTTATGCCGCTTTACATCCACTTGACTCACATACAGAGAGATATCAATACATAGGTTTTAAGATTCTTACTAGTCAGATATATTCTTGGGCGATGAATAGGGCGTGTTGAGTCCAGTTCACTGAGGAAGGAGTAGGTCTTGTCTATTACATATTGGGTTTATGGAACGCTATCTGAGCTAATTTGAAACCCTTGTTTTATGCATCACCCCACCTCACCTTTCCCGTTAAGCAGCCATAGTGTGTTTTCTAAACGTGTGACACTGACCTGTTATGTAATTCAGTTCAAGGGTAGCGGTTTTTACATTCCCTCTATAAGTGATATCTTATGATAAGTGTCTTTTTCTGTGTGACTTATTTCACTTAGAATCGTCGTACCCAAATCCACTCATCATGCTGCTACTAGCCTTATGACGTTGATTTCATGGCTGAGTGATATTCCATTGTACATAAGGACCACAACTTCTTTATCCATTCTTGTCTATCCTGGGATATTTAAGTTGTAACAAAGTGGAGGTTCTTGTCAACAGAGCAGCCCTAAACTTTGGGGTGCCTGTGTCTTGCTGATTTTTAGTTTTCCCAATTTATACGCCCATGAGTGGAAGTGCCCTATGCTCTCTAAGCTGAGTTTTTTAGATGTTTCAGGACACACCGTACACTTCTCCAGAGTGGCTGTTGGCAATTTACATCCCGCCCATCAGCGTAGCAAGGCTCCCATTTCTCCATGGCCTGTCCTGCATTTCTGGTTTTGACACTTTATTCAGCCTGGCCCTTTTGACCGATGGGAAGCGAGACTTCTTTGTAGCGCTGATTTGCCTTTCCAGGTTGCTTGGTTGGCCAAAAATGCCGTATGCGTTTTTTCCTGAATATATTCAGGAAAAAACGCATACGCCCTTTTTGGCCAAGGGCATCATTGTCGAGGTTTTGCCGCTTTTCCTGTGCTTTAAAGGCGATTCGAATCTACCTCCTGAAATCTGTTTCCTGCAATTCTGCCTTGCTTTCAAATCCTCTTCGTTGCCTTCCCTCAATATATTTGTGGACGAGAGTTATCATTTCTAAGTCTGCAGGTTTGTGAATTGCAGTGCCCCTGAGCTCCATTTTTCAACTCGCTTTCTTGGGAGCTGGCCGCAAAAGCGCAGGATTGCTTCAGGCCCTATTCTGGCTCCGGGCGGCAAGCTGAGCCTGTGGTTAATTCTTCTTCCTGATGGGAAAATAGAGAGACCTGTGCCTGTCCCAACACCTAGAGCTAGTCTCTCATTGGTTCCCCCTCTTCCCGTTCATCCTCAGGACAAATTGCAACCTGTACGGAACAGGAGGTTAAAGGTGCTGATTCTCCAAGCAGGGAGATTGCTAGTATAGCGGCTGGAATGGCGAACCGGAGCACAAGGAGATGAGAAATGAGGTGCGTTTTAGAAACCTTTCCCGATCACACGGTGTACCATCTTCTGGGTTTCTCATGCATGTTTTCGATGTAGGAAGATGCCCTTGAACCTGGAGATTTGGGACCCATGGGATGGGTTCCACGCAGTATTACTTTAAAGGGTCTGCGTTTGCTCACCCAACCTCACCAAGCCTCTCAGCCCTAAGAGTGTCCACCCTTATGTCTCATCCATCTGTGGGTCTACATATGGTCAATCCAGGTTGCATCACAGCCCCTGAACGAATTTTGTCAGAATTTCTCTCTCTTTCACTGTCTCTGTTTCACGGGATTTTAAAAGTAATTGATTTGTATAATGGGGTTTAGCTGCTTTTCACTGCTGTGGTTATGCCGCTTTTCACCCACTTCACTCACTTACAGAGAGATATCAATACATAGGTTTTAAGATTCTTACTAGTCAGATATATTCTTGGGCGATGAATAGGGCGTGTTGAGTCCAGTTCACTGAGGAAGGAGTAGGTCTTGTCTATTACATATTGGGTTTATGGAACGCTATCAGAGGTAATTTGAAACCCTTGTTTTATGCATCACCCCACCTCACCTTTCCCGTTAAGCAGCCCTAGTGTGTTTTCTAAACGTGTGACTCTGACCTGTTATGTAATTCAGTTCAAGGGTAGCGGTTTTTACATTCCCTCTATAAGTGATATCTTATGATAAGTGTCTTTTTCTGTGTGACTTATTTCACTTAGAATCGTCGTACCCAAATCCACTCATCATGCTGCTACTAGCCTTATGACGTTGATTTCATGGCTGAGTGATATTCCATTGTACATAAGGACCACAACTTCTTTATCCATTCTTGTCTATCCTGGGATATTTAAGTTGTAACAAAGTGGAGGTTCTTGTCAACAGAGCAGCCCTAAACTTTGGGGTTCCTGTGTCTTGCTGATTTTTAGTTTTCCCAATTTATACGCCCATGAGTGGAAGTGCCCTATGCTCTCTAAGCTGAGTTTTTTAGATGTTTCAGGACACACCGTACACTTCTCCAGAGTGGCTGTTGGCAATTTACATCCCGCCCATCAGCGTAGCAAGGCTCCCATTTCTCCATGGCCTGTCCTGCATTTCTGGTTTTGACACTTTATTCAGCCTGGCCCTTTTGACCGATGGGAAGCGAGACTTCTTTGTAGCGCTGATTTGCCTTTCCAGGTTGCTTGGTTGGCCAAAAAGGCCGTATGCGTTTTTTCCTGAATATATTCAGGAAAAAACGCATACGCCCTTTTTGGCCAAGGGCATCATTGTCGAGGTTTTGCCGCTTTTCCTGTGCTTTAAAGGCGATTCGAATCTACCTCCTGAAATCTGTTTCCTGCAATTCTGCCTTGCTTTCAAATCCTCTTCGTTGCCTTCCCTCAATATATTTGTGGACGAGAGTTATCATTTCTAAGTCTGCAGGTTTGTGAATTGCAGTGCCCCTGAGCTCCATTTTTCAACTCGCTTTCTTGGGAGCTGGCCGCAAAAGCGCAGGATTGCTTCAGGCCCTATTCTGGCTCCGGGCGGCAAGCTGAGCCTGTGGTTAATTCTTCTTCCTGATGGGAAAATAGAGAGACCTGTGCCTGTCCCAACACCTAGAGCTAGTCTGTCATTGGTTCCCCCTCTTCCCGTTCATCCTCAGGACAAATTGCAACCTGTACGGAACAGGAGGTTAAAGGTGCTGATTCTCCAAGCAGGGAGATTGCTAGTATAGCGGCTGGAATGGCGAACCGGAGCACAAGGAGATGAGAAATGAGGTGCGTTTTAGAAACCTTTCCCGATCACACGGTGTACCATCTTCTGGGTTTCTCATGCATGTTTTCGATGTAGGAAGATGCCCTTGAACCTGGAGATTTGGGACCCATGGGATGGGTTCCACGCAGTATTACTTTAAAGGGTCTGCGTTTGCTCACCCAACCTCACCAAGCCTCTCAGCCCTAAGAGTGTCCACCCTTATGTCTCATCCATCTGTGGGTCTACATATGGTCAATCCAGGTTGCATCACAGCCCCTGAACGAATTTTGTCAGAATTTCTCTCTCTTTCACTGTCTCTGTTTCACGGGATTTTAAAAGTAATTGATTTGTATAATGGGGTTTAGCTGCTTTTCACTGCTGTGGTTATGCCGCTTTTCACCCACTTCACTCACTTACAGAGAGATATAAATACATAGGTTTTAAGATTCTTACTAGTCAGATATATTCTTGGGCGATGAATAGGGCGTGTTGAGTCCAGTTCACTGAGGAAGGAGTAGGTCTTGTCTATTACATATTGGGTTTATGGAACGCTATCTGAGGTAATTTGAAACCCTTGTTTTATGCATCACCCCACCTCACCTTTCCCGTTAAGCAGCCCTAGTGTGTTTTCTAAACGTGTGACTCTGACCTGTTATGTAATTCAGTTCAAGGGTAGCGGTTTTTACATTCCCTCTATAAGTGATATCTTATGATAAGTGTCTTTTTCTGTGTGACTTATTTCACTTAGAATCGTCGTACCCAAATCCACTCATCATGCTGCTACTAGCCTTATGACGTTGATTTCATGGCTGAGTGATATTCCATTGTACATAAGGACCACAACTTCTTTATCCATTCTTGTCTATCCTGGGATATTTAAGGTGTAACAAAGTGGAGGTTCTTGTCAACAGAGCAGCCCTAAACTTTGGGGTGCCTGTGTCTTGCTGATTTTTAGTTTTCCCAATTTATACGCCCATGAGTGGAAGTGCCCTATGCTCTCTAAGCTGAGTTTTTTAGATGTTTCAGGACACACCGTACACTTCTCCAGAGTGGCTGTTGGCAATTTACATCCCGCCCATCAGCGTAGCAAGGCTCCCATTTCTCCATGGCCTGTCCTGCATTTCTGGTTTTGACACTTTATTCAGCCTGGCCCTTTTGACCGATGGGAAGCGAGACTTCTTTGTAGCGCTGATTTGCCTTTCCAGTTTGCTTGGTTGGCCAAAAAGGCCGTATGCGTTTTTTCCTGAATATATTCAGGATAAAACACATACGGCCTTTTTGGCCAAGGGCATCATTGTCGAGGTTTTGCCGCTTTTCCTGTGCTTTAAAGGCGATTCGAATCTACCTCCTGAAATCTGTTTCCTGCAATTCTGCCTTGCTTTCAAATCCTCTTCGTTGCCTTCCCTCAATATATTTGTGGACGAGAGTTATCATTTCTAAGTCTGCAGGTTTGTGAATTGCAGTGCCCCTGAGCTCCATTTTTCAACTCGCTTTCTTGGGAGCTGGCCGCAAAAGCGCAGGATTGCTTCAGGCCCTATTCTGGCTCCGGGCGGCAAGCTGAGCCTGTGGTTAATTCTTCTTCCTGATGGGAAAATAGAGTGACCTGTGCCTGTCCCAACACCTAGAGCTAGTCTCTCATTGGTTCCCCCTCTTCCCGTTCATCCTCAGGACAAATTGCAACCTGTACGAACAGGAGGTTAAAGGTGCTGATTCTCCAAGCAGGGAGATTGCTAGTATAGCGGCTGGAATGGCGAACCGGAGCACAAGGAGATGAGAAATGAGGTGCGTTTTAGAAACCTTTCCCGATCACACGGTGTACCATCTTCGGGGTTTCTCATGCATGTTTTCGATGTAGGAAGATGCCCTTGAACCTGGAGATTTGGGACCCATGGGATGGGTTCCACGCAGTATTACTTTAAAGGGTCTGCGTTTGCTCACCCAACCTCACCAAAACTCTCAGCCCCAAGAGTGTCCACCCTTATGTCTCATCCATCTGTGGGTCTACATATGGTCAATCCAGGTTGCATCACAGCCCCTGAACGAATTTTGTCAGAATTTCTCTCTCTTTCACTGTCTTTGTTTCAAGGGTTTTTAAAAGTATTTGATTTTTATAATGGGGTTTAGCTGCTTTTCACTGCTGTGTTTATGCCGCTTTACATCCACTTGACTCACATACAGAGAGATATCAATACATAGGTTTTAAGATTCTTACTAGTCAGATATATTCTTGGGCGATGAATAGGGCGTGTTGAGTCCAGTTCACTGAGGAAGGAGTAGGTCTTGTCTATTACATATTGGGTTTATGGAACGCTATCTGAGCTAATTTGAAACCCTTGTTTTATGCATCACCCCACCTCACCCTTCCCGTTAAGCAGCCATAGTGTGTTTTCTAAACGTGTGACACTGACCTGTTATGTAATTCAGTTCAAGGGTAGCGGTTTTTACATTCCCTCTATAAGTGATATCTTATGATAAGTGTCTTTTTCTGTGTGACTTATTTCACTTAGAATCGTCGTACCCAAATCCACTCATCATGCTGCTACTAGCCTTATGACGTTGATTTCATGGCTGAGTGATATTCCATTGTACATAAGGACCACAACTTCTTTATCCATTCTTGTCTTTCCTGGGATATTTAAGGTGTCACAAAGTGGAGGTTCTTGTCAACAGAGCAGCCCTAAACTTTGGGGTGCCTGTGTCCTGCTGATTTTTATTTTTCCCAATTTATACGCCCATGAGTGGAAGTGCCCTATGCTCTCTAAGCTGAGTTTTTTAGATGTTTCAGGACACACCGTACACTTCTCCAGAGTGGCTGTTGGCAATTTCCATCCCGCCCATCAGCGTAGCAAGGCTCCCATTTCTCCATGGCCTGTCCTGCATTTCTGGTTTTGACACTTTATTCAGCCTGGCCCTTTTGACCGATGGGAAGCGAGACTTCTTTGTAGCGCTGATTTGCCTTTCCAGGTTGCTTGGTTGGCCAAAAAGGCCGTATGCGTTTTTTCCTGAATATATTCAGGATAAAACGCATACGGCCTTTTTGGCCAAGGGCATCATTGTCGAGGTTTTGCCGCTTTTCCTGTGCTTTAAAGGCGATTCGAATCTACCTCCTGAAATCTGTTTCCTGCAATTCTGCCTTGCTTTCAAATCCTCTTCGTTGCCTTCCCTCAATATATTTGTGGACGAGAGTTATCATTTCTAAGTCTGCAGGTTTGTGAATTGCAGTGCCCCTGAGCTCCATTTTTCAACTCGCTTTCTTGGGAGCTGGCCGCAAAAGCGCAGGATTGCTTCAGGCCCTATTCTGGCTCCGGGCGGCAAGCTGAGCCTGAGGTTAATTCTTCTTCCTGATGGGAAAATAGAGTGACCTGTGCCTGTCCCAACACCTAGAGCTAGTCTCTCATTGGTTCCCCCTCTTCCCGTTCATCCTCAGGACAAATTGCAACCGGTATGGAACAGGAGGTTAAAGGTGCTGATTCTTCAAGCAGGGAGATTGCTAGTATAGCGGCTGGAATGGCGAACCGGAGCACAAGGAGATGAGAAATGAGGTGCGTTTTAGAAACCTTTCCCGATCACACGGTGTACCATCTTCTGGGTTTCTCATGCATGTTTTTGATGTAGGAAGATGCCCTTGAACGTGGAGATTTGGGACCCATGGGATGGGTACCACGCAGTATTACTTTAAAGGGTCTGCGTTAGCTCACCCAACCTCACCAAACCTCTCAGCCCCAAGAGTGTCCACCCTTATGTCTCATCCATCTGTGGGTCTACATATGGTCAATCCAGGTTGCATCACAGCCCCTGAACGAATTTTGTCAGAATTTCTCTCTCTTTCACTGTCTTTGTTTCACGGGTTTTTAAAAGTAATTGATTTGTATAATGGGGTTTAGCTGCTTTTCACTGCTGTGGTTATGCCGCTTTTCACCCACTTCACTCACTTACAGAGAGATATAAATACATAGGTTTTAAGATTCTTACTAGTCAGATATATTCTTGGGCGGTGAATAGGGCGTGCTGAGTCCAGTTCACTGAGCAAGGAGTAGGTCTTGTCTATTACATATTGGGTTTATGGAACGCTATCTGAGCTAATTTGAAACCCTTGTTTTATGCATCACCCCACCTCACCTTTCCCGTTAAGCAGCCCTAGTGTGTTTTCTAAACGTGTAACTCTGACCTGTTATGTAATTCAGTTCAAGGGTAGTGGTTTTTACATTCCCTCTATAAGTGATATCTTATGATAAGTGTCTTTTTCTGTGTGACTTATTTCACTTAGAATCGTCGTACCCAAATCCACTCATCATGCTGCTACTAGCCTTATGACGTTGATTTCATGGCTGAGTGATATTCCATTGTACATAAGGACCACAACTTCTTTATCCATTCGTGTCTTTCCTGGGATATTTAAGGTGTCACAAAGTGGAGGTTCTTGTCAACAGAGCAGCCCTAAACTTTGGGGTGCCTGTGTCTTGCTGATTTTTAGTTTTCCCAATTTATACGCCCATGAGTGGAAGTGCCCTATGCTCTCTAAGCTGAGTTTTTTAGATGTTTCAGGACACACCGTACACTTCTCCAGAGTGGCTGTTGGCAATTTCCATCCCACCCATCAGCGTAGCAAGGCTCCCATTTCTCCATGGCCTGTCCTGCATTTCTGGTTTTGACACTTTATTCAGCCTGGCCCTTTTGACCGATGGGAAGCGAGACTTCTTTGTAGCGCTGATTTGCCTTTCCAGGTTGCTTGGTTGGCCAAAAAGGGCGTATGCGTTTTTTTCCTGAATATATTCAGGAAAAAACGCATACGCCCTTTTTGGCCAAGGGCATCATTGTCGAGGTTTTGCCGCTTTTCCTGTGCTTTAAAGGCGATTCGAATCTACCTCCTGAAATCTGTTTCCTGCAATTCTGCCTTGCTTTCAAATCCTCTTCGTTGCCTTCCCTCAATATATTTGTGGACGAGAGTTATCATTTCTAACTCTGCAGGTTTGTGAATTGCAGTGCCCCTGAGCTCCATTTTTCAACTCGCTTTCTTGGGAGCTGGCCGCAAAAGCGCAGGATTGCTTCAGGCCCTTTTCTGGCTCCTGGCGGCAGGCTGAGCCTGAGGTTAATTCTTCTTCCTGATGGGAAAATAGAGTGACCTGTGCCTGTCCCAACACCTAGAGCTAGTCTCTCATTGGTTCCCCCTCTTCCCGTTCATCCTCAGGACAAATTGCAACGTGTACGGAACAGTAGGTTAAAGGTGCTGAATCTCCAAACAGGGAGATTGCTAGTATAGCGGCTGGAATGGCGAACCGGAGCACAAGGAGATGGGAAATGAGGTGCGTTATAGAAACCTTTCCCGATCACACGGTGTACCATCTTCTGGGTTTCTCATGCATGTTTTCGATGTAGGAAGATGCCCTTGAACCTGGAGATTTGGGACCCATGGGATGGGTACCACACAGTATTACTTTAAAGGGTCTGCGTTTGCTCACCCAACCTCACCGAACCTCTCAGCCCCAAGAGTGTCCACCCTTATGTCTCATCCATCTGTGGGTCTACATATGGTCAATCCAGGTTGCATCACAGCCCCTGAACGAATTTTGTCAGAATTTCTCTCTCTTTCACTGTCTTTGTTTCACGGGTTTTTAAAAGTAATTGATTTGTATAATGGGGTTTAGCTGCTTTTCACTGCTGTGGTTATGCCGCTTTTCACCCACTTCACTCACTTACAGAGAGATATAAATACATAGGTTTTAAGATTCTTACTAGTCAGATATATTCTTGGGCGGTGAATAGGGCGTGCTAAGTCCAGTTCACTGAGCAAGGAGTAGGTCTTGTCTATTACATATTGGGTTTATGGAACGCTATCTGAGCTAATTTGAAACCCTTGTTTTATGCATCACCCCACCTCACCTTTCCCGTTAAGCAGCCCTAGTGTGTTTTCTAAACGTGTGACTCTGACCTGTTATGTAATTCAGTTCAAGGGTAGCGGTTTTTACATTCCCTCTATAAGTGATATCTTATGATAAGTGTCTTTTTCTGTGTGACTTATTTCACTTAGAATCGTCGTACCCAAATCCACTCATCATGCTGCTACTAGCCTTATGACGTTGATTTCATGGCTGAGTGATATTCCATTGTACATAAGGACCACAACTTCTTTATCCATTCTTGTCTTTCCTGGGATATTTAAGGTGTCACAAAGTGGAGGTTCTTGTCAACAGAGCAGCCCTAAACTTTGGGGTGCCTGTGTCCTGCTGATTTTTAGTTTTCCCAATTTATACGCCCATGAGTGGAAGTGCCCTATGCTCTCTAAGCTGAGTTTTTTAGATGTTTCAGGACACACCGTACACTTCTCCAGAGTGGCTGTTGGCAATTTCCATCCCGCCCATCAGCGTAGCAAGGCTCCCATTTCTCCATGGCCTGTCCTGCATTTCTGGTTTTGACACTTTATTCAGCCTGGCCCTTTTGACCGATGGGAAGCGAGACTTCTTTGTAGCGCTGATTTGCCTTTCCAGGTTGCTTGGTTGGCCAAAAAGGGCGTATGCGTTTTTTCCTGAATATATTCAGGAAAAACCGCATACGCCCTTTTTGGCCAAGGGCATCATTGTCGAGGTTTTGCCGCTTTTCCTGTGCTTTAAAGGCGATTCGAATCTACCTCCTGAAATCTGTTTCCTGCAATTCTGCCTTGCTTTCAAATCCTCTTCGTTGCCTTCCCTCAATATATTTGTGGACGAGAGTTATCATTTCTAAGTCTGCAGGTTTGTGAATTGCAGTGCCCCTGAGCTCCATTTTTCAACTCGCTTTCTTGGGAGCTGGCCGCAAAAGCGCAGGATTGCTTCAGGCCCTATTCTGGCTCCGGGCGGCAAGCTGAGCCTGAGGTTAATTCTTCTTCCTGATGGGAAAATAGAGTGACCTGTGCCTGTCCCAACACCTAGAGCTAGTCTCTCATTGGTTCCTCCTCTTCCCGTTCATCCTCAGGACAAATTGCAACCGGTATGGAACAGGAGGTTAAAGGTGCTGATTCTCCAAGCAGGGAGATTGCTAGTATAGCGGCTGGAATGGCGAACCGGAGCACAAGGAGATGAGAAATGAGGTGCGTTTTAGAAACCTTTCCCGATCACACGGTGTACCATCTTCGGGGTTTCTCATGCATGTTTTCGATGTAGGAAGATGCCCTTGAACCTGGAGATTTGGGACCCATGGGATGGGTACCACGCAGTATTACTTTAAAGGGTCTGCGTTAGCTCACCCAACCTCACCAAACCTCTCAGCCCCAAGAGTGTCCACCCTTATGTCTCATCCATCTGTGGGTCTACATATGGTCAATCCAGGTTGCATCACAGCCCCTGAACGAATTTTGTCAGAATTTCTCTCTCTTTCACTGTCTTTGTTTCACGGGTTTTTAAAAGTAATTGATTTGTATAATGGGGTTTAGCTGCTTTTCACTGCTGTGGTTATGCCGCTTTTCACCCACTTCACTCACTTACAGAGAGATATAAATACATAGGTTTTAAGATTCTTACTAGTCAGATATATTCTTGGGCGGTGAATAGGGCGTGCTGAGTCCAGTTCACTGAGCAAGGAGTAGGTCTTGTCTATTACATATTGGGTTTATGGAACGCTATCTGAGCTAATTTGAAACCCTTGTTTTATGCATCACCCCACCTCACCTTTCCCGTTAAGCAGCCCTAGTGTGTTTTCTAAACGTGTGACTCTGACCTGTTATGTAATTCAGTTCAAGGGTAGCGGTTTTTACATTCCCTCTATAAGTGATATCTTATGATAAGTGTCTTTTTCTGTGTGACTTATTTCACTTAGAATCGTCGTACCCAAATCCACTCATCATGCTGCTCCTAGCCTTATGACGTTGATTTCATGGCTGAGTGATATTCCATTGTACATAAGGACCACAACTTCTTTATCCATTCTTGTCTTTCCTGGGATATTTAAGGTGTAACAAAGTGGAGGTTCTTGTCAACAGAGCAGCCCTAAACTTTGGGGTGCCTGTGTCCTGCTGATTTTTAGTTTTCCCAATTTATACGCCCATGAGTGGAAGTGCCCTATGCTCTCTAAGCTGAGTTTTTTAGATGTTTCAGGACACACCGTACACTTCTCCAGAGTGGCTGTTGGCAATTTACATCCCGCCCATCAGCGTAGCAAGGCTCCCATTTCTCCATGGCCTGTCCTGCATTTCTGGTTTTGACACTTTATTCAGCCTGGCCCTTTTGACCGATGGGAAGCGAGACTTCTTTGTAGCGCTGATTTGCCTTTCCAGGTTGCTTGGTTGGCCAAAAAGGGCGTATGCGTTTTTTCCTGAATATATTCAGGAAAAAACGCATACGCCCTTTTTGGCCAAGGGCATCATTGTCGAGGTTTTGCCGCTTTTCCTGTGCTTTAAAGGCGATTCGAATCTACCTCCTGAAATCTGTTTCCTGCAATTCTGCCTTGCTTTCAAATCCTCTTCGTTGCCTTCCCTCAATATATTTGTGGACGAGAGTTATCATTTCTAAGTCTGCAGGTTTGTGAATTGCAGTGCCCCTGAGCTCCATTTTTCAACTCGCTTTCTTGGGAGCTGGCCGCAAAAGCGCAGGATTGCTTCAGGCCCTTTTCTGGCTCCTGGCGGCAGGCTGAGCCTGAGGTTAATTCTTCTTCCTGATGGGAAAATAGAGTGACCTGTGCCTGTCCCAACACCTAGAGCTAGTCTCTCGTTGGTTCCCCCTCTTCCCGTTCATCCTCAGGACAAATTGCAACGTGTACGGAACAGTAGGTTAAAGGTGCTGATTCTCCAAGCAGGGAGATTGCTAGTATAGCGGCTGGAATGGCGAACCGGAGCACAAGGAGATGGGAAATGAGGTGCGTTATAGAAACCTTTCCCGATCACACGGTGTACCATCTTCTGGGTTTCTCATGCATGTTTTCGATGTAGGAAGATGCCCTTGAACCTGGAGATTTGGGACCCATGGGATGGGTACCACACAGTATTACTTTAAAGGGTCTGGGTTTGCTCACCCAACCTCACCGAACCTCTCAGCCCGAAGAGTGTCCACCCTTATGTCTCATCCTTCTGTGGGTCTACATATGGTCAATCCAGGTTGCATCACAGCCCCTGAACGAATTTTGTCAGAATTTCTCTCTCTTTCACTGTCTTTGTTTCACGGGTTTTTAAAAGTAATTGATTTGTATAATGGGGTTTAGCTGCTTTTCACTGCTGTGGTTATGCCGCTTTTCACCCACTTCACTCACTTACAGAGAGATATAAATACATAGGTTTTAAGATTCTTACTAGTCAGATATATTCTTGGGCGATGAATAGGGCGTGTTGAGTCCAGTTCACTGAGGAAGGAGTAGGTCTTGTCTATTACATATTGGGTTTATGGAACGCTATCTGAGCTAATTTGAAACCCTTGTTTTATGCATCACCCCACCTCACCTTTCCCGTTAAGCAGCCCTAGTGTGTTTTCTAAACGTGTGACTCTGACCTGTTATGTAATTCAGTTCAAGGGTAGCGGTTTTTACATTCCCTCTATAAGTGATATCTTATGATAAGTGTCTTTTTCTGTGTGACTTATTTCACTTAGAATCGTCGTACCCAAATCCACTCATCATGCTGCTACTAGCCTTATGACGTTGATTTCATGGCTGAGTGATATTCCATTGTACATAAGGACCACAACTTCTTTATCCATTCTTGTCTTTCCTGGGATATTTAAGGTGTAACAAAGTGGAGGTTCTTGTCAACAGAGCAGCCCTAAACTTTGGGGTGCCTGTGTCTTGCTGATTTTTAGTTTTCCCAATTTATACGCCCATGAGTGGAAGTGCCCTATGCTCTCTAAGCTGAGTTTTTTAGATGTTTCAGGACACACCGTACACTTCTCCAGAGTGGCTGTTGGCAATTTCCATCCCGCCCATCAGCGTAGCAAGGCTCCCATTTCTCCATGGCCTGTCCTGCATTTCTGGTTTTGACACTTTATTCAGCCTGGCCCTTTTGACCGATGGGAAGCGAGACTTCTTTGTAGCGCTGATTTGCCTTTCCAGGTTGCTTGGTTGGCCAAAAAGGCCGTATGCGTTTTTTCCTGAATATATTCAGGAAAAAACGCATACGGCCTTTTTGGCCAAGGGCATCATTGTCGAGGTTTTGCCGCTTTTCCTGTGCTTTAAAGGCGATTCGAATCTACCTCCTGAAATCTGTTTCCTGCAATTCTGCCTTGCTTTCAAATCCTCTTCGTTGCCTTCCCTCAATATATTTGTGGACGAGAGTTATCATTTCTAAGTCTGCAGGTTTGTGAATTGCAGTGCCCCTGAGCTCCATTTTTCAACTCGCTTTCTTGGGAGCTGGCCGCAAAAGCGCAGGATTGCTTCAGGCCCTATTCTGGCTCCGGGCGGCAAGCTGAGCCTGTGGTTAATTCTTCTTCCTGATGGGAAAATAGAGTGACCTGTGCCTGTCCCAACACCTAGAGCTAGTCTCTCATTGGTTCCCCCTCTTCCCGTTCATCCTCAGGACAAATTGCAACCTGTACGAACAGGAGGTTAAAGGTGCTGATTCTCCAAGCAGGGAGATTGCTAGTATAGCGGCTGGAATGGCGAACCGGAGCACAAGGAGATGAGAAATGAGGTGCGTTTTAGAAACCTTTCCCGATCACACGGTGTACCATCTTCTGGGTTTCTCATGCATGTTTTTGATGTAGGAAGATGCCCTTGAACCTGGAGATTTGGGACCCATGGGATGGGTTCCACGCAGTATTACTTTAAAGGGTCTGGGTTTGCTCACCCAACCTCACCAAACCTCTCAGCCCCAAGAGTGTCCACCCTTATGTCTCATCCATCTGTGGGTCTACATATGGTCAATCCAGGTTGCATCACAGCCCCTGAACGAATTTTGTCAGAATTTCTCTCTCTTTCACTGTCTTTGTTTCAAGGGTTTTTAAAAGTATTTGATTTTTATAATGGGGTTTAGCTGCTTTTCACTGCTGTGTTTATGCCGCTTTACATCCACTTGACTCACATACAGAGAGATATCAATACATAGGTTTTAAGATTCTTACTAGTCAGATATATTCTTGGGCGATGAATAGGGCGTGTTGAGTCCAGTTCACTGAGGAAGGAGTAGGTCTTGTCTATTACATATTGGGTTTATGGAACGCTATCTGAGCTAATTTGAAACCCTTGTTTTATGCATCACCCCACCTCACCTTTCCCGTTAAGCAGCCATAGTGTGTTTTCTAAACGTGTGACACTGACCTGTTATGTAATTCAGTTCAAGGGTAGCGGTTTTTACATTCCCTCTATAAGTGATATCTTATGATAAGTGTCTTTTTCTGTGTGACTTATTTCACTTAGAATCGTCGTACCCAAATCCACTCATCATGCTGCTACTAGCCTTATGACGTTGATTTCATGGCTGAGTGATATTCCATTGTACATAAGGACCACAACTTCTTTATCCATTCTTGTCTTTCCTGGGATATTTAAGGTGTCACAAAGTGGAGGTTCTTGTCAACAGAGCAGCCCTAAACTTTGGGGTGCCTGTGTCCTGCTGATTTTTAGTTTTCCCAATTTATACGCCCATGAGTGGAAGTGCCCTATGCTCTCTAAGCTGAGTTTTTTAGATGTTTCAGGACACACCGTACACTTCTCCAGAGTGGCTGTTGGCAATTTCCATCCCGCCCATCAGCGTAGCAAGGCTCCCATTTCTCCATGGCCTGTCCTGCATTTCTGGTTTTGACACTTTATTCAGCCTGGCCCTTTTGACCGATGGGAAGCGAGACTTCTTTGTAGCGCTGATTTGCCTTTCCAGGTTGCTTGGTTGGCCAAAAAGGGCGTATGCGTTTTTTCCTGAATATATTCAGGAAAAAACGCATACGCCCTTTTTGGCCAAGGGCATCATTGTCGAGGTTTTGCCGCTTTTCCTGTGCTTTAAAGGCGATTCGAATCTACCTCCTGAAATCTGTTTCCTGCAATTCTGCCTTGCTTTCAAATCCTCTTCGTTGCCTTCCCTCAATATATTTGTGGACGAGAGTTATCATTTCTAAGTCTGCAGGTTTGTGAATTGCAGTGCCCCTGAGCTCCATTTTTCAACTCGCTTTCTTGGGAGCTGGCCGCAAAAGCGCAGGATTGCTTCAGGCCCTTTTCTGGCTCCTGGCGGCAGGCTGAGCCTGAGGTTAA